>NC_058081.1:483872986-484180565 GCF_014858855.1 Bufo gargarizans | reverse complement strand
TGGCCACTCGTTTTTCTTTACTTAGCTGCTTTTTTCTTGCCATAATACACATTCTAACAGTCTATTCAGTAGGACTATCAGCTGTGTATCCACCTGACTTCTCCACAACGCAACTGATGGTCCCAACCCCATTTATAAGGCAAGGAATCCCACTTATTAAACCTGACAGGGCACACCTGTGAAGTGAAAACCATTTCAGGTGACTACCTCTTGAAGCTCATCAAGAGAATGCCAAGAGTGTGCAAAGCAGTAGTCAAAGCAAAAGGTGGCTATTTTGAAGAACCTAGAATATTACATATTTTCATACTTGTTTCACACTTTTTGGTTATGTATATAATTCCATATGTGTTAATTCATAGTTTTGATGCCTTCAGTGTGAATCTACAATTTTCATAGTCATGAAAATAAAGAAAATTCTTTGAATGAGAAGGTGTGTCCAAACTTTTGGTCTGTACTGTACATTAACCAGACATAAGGTCTCTTCCCTATATGACCCAATCAAAATAACAAATCTCCCATTGGGATCTAAGATCGACTGTGTTACTGAGAACGGGAAGGAATTCTTTAGTAACGTTATCACACCCCTGCTTTTTGATTGTAAGGTAGATGAAAAAAACCTTAAGTACTGCGGGTGGAAATACTTCGGATGGGACCCAGGTGTATGGTGAGACTCCTGTAGGCAGAGGACGTCGGGTTTATGTTTTAAATAAACAGAAAATGCTGTCTTCCGTTCTCTAGGTGAGTTAAGACCTCGCACATTATGAGAAAGAGCTTTAAACATGAACTATATATTATGAGAGGTTCAGAGGTGTGCTATAGAAAGTGACGTCCTCCGTCTCAGGGGCCCCCATTTTCCCCCTCTCGCCTACGTGCAAGACCTTATCTTTACAGTGAAATGGTTGATCTCTAAAATAAAAATCAAAGAACAAAACAATTAACAATACAACTAGTGCAAAAATTGCATAGTATAACATTGGCTAACTCGGGTCAGCAAACAATGGCGGGTTGGGAGAGAGAAGATCTCTCCCAAAAATTGTGCAAATCTCCGTCTCCATCAACCCACTTAGGTGAGGCAGCATGAAAGTCCATCAAGCCAAATCTCTGGTGTAGGACTCCAGGGAAGGGAGAGAAGAACTAAGCAATTGGGGTAGGCCCCATGTGGCTAGGCCTTAATCAAAGCACTAAGTAAACCTGAAGGTAAAATCGAGGCTATTGAGTAGAATAAAAAAATAAGGAACACTTGCGCCTCCTAATGGCGGTAGAATATTAAGCTCGGTCCATAAGGAGATTGAGACACCTTGATCTTGGCAGTTCAGGTTCTGGGCGATCTACTCGATGAGCCCGAAGTAGGTACCACTGTGGTCCAGACCCTAACTGGCCGCATCTCGCGTCGACGACGAAGGGTTGATGACGCCAGGTCTGCGTATAGATGCACAGATGATGGTAGGCCCGGCAACTCTGAGATGTTTCTGGCAGCCGCCAGGATCAAGTCTCTGACCTCGGGGTGGTGGAATTTTAGGATAACATCCTAAGGCAGATCGTTTGAGCGTGGCTTACCCAAGACCCTGTGGACTCTGTCCATTTTCAGGCAGCTTTGTTCCTTCTTTGGTAGAAGGGCGGTGAACAGTGCTGACATGGTGGATCGTAAGTCCAAATATAATGCGGGCAGACCTCTTACCCGGAGGTTTCCTCTGCGGGACCGATTTTCAAGGTCCTCTATCTTGGACTTGAGTGCCTCCAATTGCGCTGTGTGCGAGTCTATGTCCGCTATGTCTGTTCCCAGAGCGTCAGCAAACTCATCAGTCCGGGACTCTAGATCCGAGACCCGCTGCCCCAAGTCTTGAATCTGGCGAGTAAACTCCGCCACTGCCTAAGAAAGTTCCATGCGAAACAACGCGGCAATATTGGAAAAGAGGTTTGTCTGACCTGGTTGCTGGTCTCGTAGCTCTGGCATGCAGCCGCTGGCAGTGGAGGAGGCGGGGCTAGATGGAGCAGGAGAGGGGTCCGCCATTGCAGTGCGCCCAGAACTTCTAAAGAGTTCAAACAAAGTCTGCGAGGGCGCCGGTGTAATCGAAGGGTTCGTTTCGCAACAAGTCAGATAATGACCTAAACATCTGCCCTACTATTAACAGATGATCACAACACTCTCTCGTATCCTGGCTAGTGTAGGTACTCGTCAAGGTTGTGTTCTTTGCTCCACCCCAAGAACTATACACGTCATATAAATTTAAACAGCACTCCAAACGGTTATGATGCTTAGTGAATTTTATTTCATTTCATCCGGTCATAGTGGTACACTAGAAGCAACGTTTCGGGCAGAATGACATGCCCTTCATCAGGCAGTGAGGTAACCACATGCCTCCCATGTGGTTACCTCACTGCCTGATGAAGGGCACTTTTTTATTCTGCCCAAAACATTGCTTCTAGTGTACCACTATGACCGGCTGAAATTACATAAATTTCACTAAGCATCATAACCGTTTGGAGTGCTGTCTAAACATCTGCCCTGACACTGGCTGACAAGTAGGCTGACTTTTGGCCGTCACTTTCTGAATTCCTCTTAACAATGCTTTGATGGGATGTGCTGAAAAAAGAGATGGCTGATCGGGGTGTTGAACATAGTAGTAATGTTGTATGCCAGCAAGGTATACTTTAATAGTACTATACACTAGCTTAAGGTCAGAGTGACAAAAAGCTACAAAAGCCATTAAATAGCATATGTGCCCCATGCCACCAGGTGGGTACGTTCCCTTAAATTCCTCCAAGCGGTCTTATATGCTTTAACTGTGTTGCTGGATAATGACTTAGCAACAAGACTCCTGGCCGCGGCGAGGTGCAACGCTAATCCATCACCAGTTGATTGTGATGACGAGTTGGTGTCGGCAAGGAGTCTGCCTCTGGGAATACCTGGAAGAAGAGCTGAAAGTTAAGCCAGGAAAGAGATTCTGCTGCAACATTCTTATCACCACTAATATGTGTACACACGAAATGAAACCCATGCTGTAGTGCCAGCCAAACAAACCTTCTAACAAACAACATGATTTCTATGGAACCTGATCTCCTCTTCATAAGGATATCTGCAGTAACAGTATTATCTGTCCAAAAAAACAAACTGTATGATTTCTCCACTGCCTACCCCAGGCCTGTGCCGCCCCTACTATGGGGTAGATCTCGAATAACGGAGACGACTGACTAAAACCCAGAATGTTTGCTACCTCAGGTGGCCAAGGACTCGCTAATCAATGTTTCCCATATATGGCAGCAAACCAAACTGATGACGCCGCATCTGTATAGACACAGGGGAACTGCTTTGACACTGTGAGAAAAAATAAAGTAATACCATTCCACTGTGCTAAAAAGGTGTCCCACATGAGTAAATCAGCCATAGCTTGTTGGTCTAGATACACTGAACTGTCTTGATCTGGGGCTGAAGGAAGCAGCTTTAGTAGCCTAGACATCCTCCCTTGAGGAATAATACGCATTGCAAAATTCATCATGCCCAGGAGGGATTGGAGATTTGCCCTTGTGGTGACCCTAACATGTGCTAACCTGTGTACCACATCTCTGATCCTGCACAACGTATCTTGCGGAAGACTAGCCTGCATCTTTACTGTATCTAGCTGCAAACCTAAAAAGGTAATTGAAGTGCTAGGGCACATCTTATTAGGCGCCGCTAGTACTCTGAGATCACTGAACACGGAAAGTAACGTATGCAGGTCTCGAGGGGCTTGTGACAGAAGTTTCATTAACAAAAAATTATCCAAGTAATGAATGACATGATTGGCATGGAAACTATTAGCCAAAATCCAGTGCAGGGCCTTAGAAAATTGGACAAATAACCATGGACTGGATTTGGACCGAAGGATAACTTATTGGAAAAATAATATCGACCTTTCCACCTAATACCGTGCCACTGTAACGGGAGTAACTTAAACGCTTTTGACAACCATGCACCTTTACCTAAAAGGAGTATCATCTGGATAGCCTCATCAACAGAAGAGTACTTCATAGAGAACTCCTCTGATGGTATCAAGGAGTTCAGACTAGGGACAGGTAAAGAATGTGGTGCTGACAAATCGTATATTACGGTAATCTTTTTTTATTAGAAGATTTTCCGGTTACCACCCCCACAGGTTTTACCCTCCAACAGTTAAAAGGAGGCTGACTTAATGGTCCTATCAGATACCCCTTATCTAACTCTGTCTGAATCAGCTCCAAGACTGACCCTGGGTCTTTGAGGGCTGACAGAAGGTTCCTACACTCATAAGATGACTGAGGTAACGCAACCAAACCCGTATGGAATCCATTTTCTAAGCCGTCAACTACATACTGAACCCAGCAGGGCTCAGGATGGTCTCTTAAATGAGATTTAAGCAGTTCAGTGTCTACCACGCTTAGTCATGCAGTGTGGTTGTTCTTGTGTGGACAAACTACACGGGGATGGGCCCTGAAACATATGGAACACAAGTGTAATAACCTACACTGACTGTAGTGACATGCTGTATAATTAAAATTATTACAAACTTGTGACCTACCAAGATACTTAATCGGCCCAATTTATCAACCCCTGAAACAACCCTGCTATTGCTAGGCAATGGACTGTGCCGTTTCTGTCAGTAAATTACACTGGAACACCATTCAGCTGTATGCGAGAAGAAATTGCACGTAGCACACGCCGGGGCTTTAAGACCCACGAAGTTGTGGCAAAACAACTCTGTCGATATTAGACCAATCAGTGATGTGCCGGAACTGTGCAAGAGCAGCTGCTGCTTTAGCTGAAAATGAACGGTGGTAGTCATAAAAAGACGTACCCCTGTATTTATGACCTAAATCCACCACCTTATATGAATAAAGGTCCAACTCTTCCCTCCTATGTGGGCTAACTGAACAGATAACATTGAGAAATAGACTAAATGCTAGGACGAATTCAGAAACATTTAACTATTAAGTCTAACATCTTTGGATTTGAAAATAATGGAAACTTCCCCATAGGCTATAGTCTTATTGTCAGGGACCTCATGCGCTGCTATAAGTAGTGAAGATAAATTAACATCCTTACCCTAAAGGATGTCCTGACGGATGTTAGCGGGAATAAAATGTGACAGTGCTATGTTGGAAAAATTTGCTGAAACACCAGCAACCCTAGCTTGTGATGTTGAGGCCACTGGAGGTCTCTGTACCACTAAGCTAGACGAAACATCCCTACTTTCAACCGTTTCCAGCCTAGCCTGAATGTCTGAAATGAACGTGGCCATTGAATTGATCACTGCATGAAGTTGGGTAATAGATGTCTGTATAGTGTTCATGGACACCATCCGCTGACTGGGACCTGCAGTCTCTGAGGAGAGGAGGCGGAAAAGTTCTGCTTTCTTAGCTGTTGCTGGGAAAGGTATTCCCTTTTTCAACAACTCCGCCGTCAACTTAGGAATAGTCCAAGACCTCATTGAAGGAACAGTGCCCTATTCAGATTGGAGATCAACACTTCCATGTAACGAAGATGTTCCCTCGATGTCGGAGGCGTGTGACATTGTGTACTCAAAATCAAGATGAACTACATAAATGAAAAAGTAACTGACCTTAACCAGACCCCTACTTGTGACATCTCTAACGGACCCGTGCCACCTAGTACCTGTAATGTGACCAGCTTCCGTAACCGTGCCAGTAGACGTGACATGGATATAGAAAATATCGTGCCTATACCTACCATCAATCATCTAATAATCATGGCTATAGTCCTGACAAGACTAATATCACTCCTGTGCTGTACGTTGTAGTCGTGACCGGATCGTCGTAACCATAATGCCTGTAGACATGACAGGCTTACGTAAACCTTGTACCTGTTGTCGGGACAGGCTTCGTAACATCGTGCCTGTAGACGTGGCAGACTTCGTAATATCGTGCCTGTAGTCGTGACAGGACTTGTAACATCGTGCCTGTAGTCATGACAGACTTCATAATATCGTGCCTGTAGTCGTGACAGGATTTGTAACATTGTGCCTGTAGTCATGACAGGACTCGTAACCTCGTGTCTGTAGTCGTGACAGACTTAGTAATATCGTGCCTGTAGTCGTGACAGGACTTATAACATCATGCCTGTAGTCGTGACAGGACTTCTAACCCCGAGTCTGTAGTCGTGATAGACTTCGTAATATCGTGCCTGTAGTCGTGACAGGTCTTGCGTATAATTGTGTCTATTGTCGTGACCGCCTGAAATGTGACAGAACTACACATATCCACCACGCCAACCAGTAAGATCTACTATGTGGTATCTACCTAAACCAACCGCCGTGAAGAACCTAGTGCACCCCTACAGTAACTCGACCATCCAGACCATACCTACCCTCTTTCAAGCAGTGACACAGAAATGACACCAATTTGACCCAAGACGACACCCACGGACCGAACAAAAATGTATACATAATGGTTAGAAAAGCGCCCTGAACGTGCCCCCTAATCATACACACCTAATTTGCTGAATTCTGAATGCAGCTCCCTTGTGCTGATAGATAGACTAAAGCATACTGTGAAGAGAAAAACAAAAACCCACAAACCATATTTTCTTTTCTTTTTTTTTCCCAATATAGAAAATATCTGGTGGCAATGCTGCTCCCATTTGCAACCCGAGATTCTTGGCAAACACACTCGCACCTAACCCTCTGGGACTGTCTACCAAATGCAATCCCCACAAGACGAGAACCCCACACCAAACACCACCTATGATGTGCCACAACGGCCACCAAAGCACCCAGGGAGTGCATTACCACATGCATGCTGGGTCCACTCGCCTCAATCCAGGGAATGCAGGGCCCAACATGCGTGCTGAGCTGACTCTACACCTCTGCTGGGGTCACAATAACACTGCGTTTGAAGGGTTAAGTGTATGAGATTCGAAACTGTCTTTGATCAAAGATACTGCTGATAGGTATCTATTTTAAAAAAACAGCAGAGCACCGGACAACCAAGGTATCTTCTCTCCTCCTGAGCGAGGGCCGTCTTAAAAGACCTGAGCTTCTATGTGCAGCAGGTGTCATGGAGGGATTTTGACGACCCTATGACGTATTGTCACAGAAGAGGTCCACAAACCTACCATTCAAAATAACCCAATATTCAATATTACTCTAACATTGAATGGCCTCAGGATTCATGGATTGCTGTGTATGATACCAAAGTTGACCAATTAACCACTTCAGCCCCGCTAGCTGAAACCCCCTTCATGACCAGAGCACTTTTTACACTTCGGCACTACACTCCTTTCACCGTTTATCGCTCGGTCATGCAACTTACCACCCAAATGAATTTTACCTCCTTTTCTTCTCACTAATAGAGCTTTCATTTGGTGGTATTTTATTGCTGCTTTTTTTGTTATTAATCAAAATGTAACGATTTTTTTGCCAAAAAATGACATTTTTCACTTTCAGCTGTAAAATTTTGCAAAAAAAACGACATCCCCAACTTCTGAGCCCTCGCTCAGAAGTTGGGGCATGTGTTTTGGGGTGTCATTTTACATATACCCATGCTGGGTGAGAGAAATATCTTGATCAAATGCCAACTTTGTATAAAAAAAATTGGAAAAGTTGTCTTTTGCCAGGATATTTCTCTCACCCAGCATGGGTATATGTAAAATGACACCCCAAAACACATTCCCCAACTTCTCCTGAGTACGGCGATACCAGATGTGTCACACTTTTTTGCTGCCAAGGTGGGCAAAGGGGCACATATTCCAAAGTGCACCTTTCGGATTTTGCAGGCCATTTTTTACACATTTTGATCGCAAGGTACTTCTCACACATTTGGGCCCCTAAATTTCCAGGTCAGCATAACTACGCCACAAGTGACCCCATTTTGGAAAGAAGACACCCCAAGGTATTCCGTGAGGGGCACTGCGAGTTCCTAGAATTTATTTATTTTTGTCACAAGTTAGCGGAAAATGATGATTTATTTTTTTTTTCTCTTTTTTCCTTACAAAGTCTCATATTCCACTAACTTGCGACAAAAAAATAATAATTCTAGGAACTCGCCATGCCCCTCACGGAATACCTTGGGGTGTCTTCTTTCCAAAATGGGGTCACTTGTGGTGTAGTTATACTGCCCTGGCAATTTAGGGGCCCAAATGTGTGAGAAGTACTTTGCAATCAAAATGTGTAAAAAATGGCCTGCGAAATCCGAAAGGTGCACTTTGGAATATGTGCCCCTTTGCCCACCTTGGCTGCAAAAAAGTGTCACACATCTGGTATCACTGTACTCAGGAGAAGTTGGGGAATGTGTTTTGGGGTGTCATTTTACATATACCCATGCTGGGTGAGAGAAATATCCTGGCAAAAGACAACTTTTCCAATTTTTTTTATACAAAGTTGGCATTTGATCAAGATATTTCTCTCACCCAGCATGGGTATATGTAAAATGACACCCCAAAACACATTCCCCAACTTCTCCTGAGTAGGGCGATACCAGATGTGTGACACTTTTTTGCAGCCTAGATGGGCAAAGGTGCCCAAATTCCTTTTAGGAGGGCATTTTTAGACATTTGGATCCCAGACTTCTTCTCACGCTTTAGGGCCCCTAAAAAGCCAGGGCAGTATAAATACCCCACATGTGACCCCACTTTGGAAAGAAGACACCCCAAGGTATCCAATGAGAGGCCTGGCAAGTTCATAGAATTATTTTCTTTTTGCATAAGTTAGCGGAAATTGATTTTTTTTTTGTTTTTTCTCACAAAGTCTCACTTTCCGCTAACTTAGGACAAAAATTTAAATCTTTCATGGACTCAATATGCCCCTCAGCAAATACCTTGGGGTGTCTTCTTTCCAAAATGGGGTCAGTTGTGGGGTGTTTGTACTGCCCTGGCATTTGAGGGTCTCCGCAATCATTACATGTATGGCCAGCATTAGGAGTTTCTGCTATTCTCCTTATATTGAGCATACAGGTAATGAGATTTTTTTTTCCGTTCAGCCTCCGGGCTGAAAGAAAAAAATGAACGGCACAGATTTCTTCATTCACATCGATCAATGTGGATGAAAAAATCTCTGCCAAAAAAAAAAAAATGGAGGGGAAAGGCGTCTGCCAGGACATAGGAGCTCCGCCCTACATCCATACCCACTTAGCTCGTATGCCCTGGCAAACCAGATTTCTCCATTCACATCAATCGATGTGGATGAATAAATCATTGCCGGGATTTTTTTTTTTATATATATATATATATACAAAGTGTTTGCCAAAGCATAGGAACGCCGCCTCCTCCTCAGCTCGTATGCCTCGGCAAACGTATCTGTTACTGCAGAGGAGAAAATCTCGTCTTGCAGCGCCGCATACACCGACTTGCGTGTAATCTGACAGCAGCGCAATGCTTCTGTCAGAATGCACATCAGTGCTGCAGCTAATCGATCGGTTGGTCCACCTGGAAGGTAAAAAAAAAAAAAAAAAAACAGGCCGCAACGCAATAATTTTATTAACTTTGCAACAGAACATATAAACTTTAACTTTTTTAACTGAACATTAACCTTTTTGCTTACTGGTGTTTTTTTTTTTTTACCTTTATAGAACAAACCTCTCCTTCCCCATGGGTCAATGTGCAAAGCGCAAATCGCCCAAAGATGTGGCGAAGTGCGTTATGCACTTTGTCCCATGTGAAAGGAGACGTTTGCAGCAGCTGTGTGAGTGAATGGGCCCTAATAGCCCTGTGTGCCTGTCCTGGTGAGATGATCCCTATGCTAATAGTGTACCTGTGAGTGGTACTTCCGGAAACACTCTTCAAAGCATAGGGCAGGGTGGTCAGGACAGTCAGGACAGAAATAGCGGGTGTCACGCCTTATTCCACTCCTGCTACAGACACTACATCTTTTTCGGGGTGACGGTTGGGTTGAGGTACCAGGAACGACATTGGGGAAATGTCGCTCGTGTAGACGGCTAACTACACTGGTGGATGGGGCCACGGAACCTCCTGGATACAGGAGGTTCTCAATGATCTCTTCCTGAAATTTGAGGAAGGATCCAGTTCTCCCAGCCTTACTGTAGAGAACAAAACTATTATACAGAGCCAATTGAATTAAATATACAGACACCTTCTTATACCAGCGTCTGGTTCTGCGGGAAACTAAATACGGAGACAACATCTGGTCATTGAAGTCCACCCCTCCCATGAGCAAATTATAGTCGTGGACGGAGAGGGGCTTTTCAATGACACGGGTTGCTCGCTCAATTTGTATTGTCGTGTCTGCGTGAATGGAGGAGAGCATGTAAACGTCACGCTTGTCTCTCCATTTCACCGCGAGCAGTTCTTCGCTACACAGTGCGGCCCTCTGCCCCCTTGCAAGACGGGTGGTAACGAGCCGTTGGGGGAAGCCCGCGCGACTAGTTCGCGCGGTACCACAGGCGCCAATCCGTTCTAGAAACAAATGCCTAAAGAGGGCCACACTTGTGTAGAAATTGTCCACATAAAGATGGTACCCCTTGCCGAATAAGGGTGACACCAAGTCCCAGACTGTCTTCCCACTGCTCCCCAGGTAGTCAGGGCAACCGACCGGCTCCAGGGTCTGATCTTTTCCCTCATAGATCCGAAATTTGTGGGTATAGCCTGTGGCCCTTTCACAGAGCTTATACAATTTGACCCCATACCAGGCGCGCTTGCTTGGGATGTATTGTTTGAAGCCAAGGCGCCCGGTAAAATGTATCAGGGACTCGTCTACGCAGATGTTTTGCTCTGGGGTATACAAATCTGCAAATTTCTGGTTGAAATGGTCTATGAGGGGCCGAATTTTGTGGAGCCGGTCAAAAGCAGGGTGGCCTCTGGGACGGGAGGCGGTGTTGTCACTAAAGTGCAGGAAACGCAGGATGGCCTCAAAACGTGTCCTGGACATAGCAGCAGAGAACATGGGCATGTGATGAATCGGGTTCGTGGACCAATATGACCGCAATTCATGCTTTTTTGTCAGGCCCATGTTGAGGAGGAGGCCCATAAAAGTTTTAATTTCGGAAACTTGGACTGGTTTCCACCGGAAAGGCTGGGCATAAAAGCTTCCCGGGTTAGCGGTGATAAATTGTGTGGCATACCTGTTTGTTTCGGCCACAACTATGTCTAAGAGCTCCGCAGTCAAGAACAGCTCAAAAAATCCCAGGGCCGAACCGATCTGAGCTGTCTCAACCCGAACTGCAGACTGGGCAGTGAAAGGGAAAACTACAGGTGCGGCTGAAGTTGGGGACTGCCAATCAGGGTTTGCCAGCACCTCTGGGATTCTAGGGGCTCTACGGGCACGTCTTTGCGGTGGCTGCGACGGGGTCACTACTGCACGTGCCACCGTACCAGCTTCAACTGCCCTTCTGGTGCTCGCTACTTCACCAGGTTGTACGCCAGTGCTGGTACTAGGTCCAGGGAGGGCTGGGCTGCTGGTGTATGCCTCACCACGTAATCTGACAGCACCAGCCCCACTCTGCTGCTCTTGAAGCGGATCCTGCGCAACCTGTGGTCTAGCGACACGGGGCCGGGTACGCCTGGTGGTATCAGGGACCTCAGCCTCCTCGTCCGAACTTTGGGTCAGAGAGCCACTGCTTTCTACAGGTTCGTATTCTGACCCGCTGGATTCATCAGATGAGGGTTCCCACTCCTCATCCGACTGGGTCAGAAGCCTGTAGGCCTCTTCAGAGGAATACCCCCTGTTTGACATTTTGGGCAGCTAAATTTAGAGGTATTCCCTGAGACTACTCAAGAAAAAAAGCGAAGTACCGGAGGCCGCTGCGGTTGATAAAAAATATCAAAACTGATTTTTTTATCGCCGCAGTGTGTGTAAAGTGATTGTGCAGTGATCAAAAAAAAATTTTTTTTGTCACTGCGGTGGGGCGGACGTGGGTGAACGCACGTGTGGGCGACCGATCAGGCCTGATCGGGCAAACACTGCGTTTTGGGTGGAGGGTGAACTAAAGTGACACTAGTATTAAGGCTGATTTCAGCCTGTATTTGTGGGCGGGGCGTAGCTCCCTATATATGCCTGCTAATGTCTTCCCTCAGGTGGTGTGTCTCACTTACGTTCGTAGGAGGAGCCACATCTAGCCGTCTAGCAAGCTTCACTTTTTCTCTCTCTCGTCCAGGGTGATTTGCTGCACGGTGCTATATTCCGGTGAGAAGTCTTTCTCGTCAAAGTAAGTTCATGGAGCATGTCATTCCTGTATGTTCACCAGCAGCGCTTCCCTAAAACCGTCTTGCGGTCCAAGGTGGAACGCACCTACTTCCGCCCGCCTCCGTACGCACAGAGCCGGCAGCAGCGCTCCCCTCAAGTCGTCTTGCGGTCCAGGGTGGAACGCACCTACTTCCGCCCACCTACTGTACGCACAGCCGGCAGCAGCGCTCCCCTCGAGTCGTCTTGCGGTCCAAGGTGGAACGCACCTACTTCCGCCCGCCTCCGTACGCACACAGCCGGCAGCAGCGCTCCCCTCGAGTTCTTGCGGTCCAAGGTGGTACGCACCTAATTCCGCCCGCCTCATTCAGCCACCCCAGGCAGAGCGCAGACCGTTCCCACACATTTGCCCGCCGGAGCCGCACCGGAGACCTCCTTCCCCAGCATAAGGTACAGCAGTACGACTGCAGCGGGTGGCACTGGACTCATGGCGTTCATCAGGGTCTTGTCTGTGGCCCATATGGCGATACGGCCAGACGCACAGAAGATGGTCACAACCCACATGCGGCGAGGTTCTGGTATGTTGCCGTTACAAACTGGTCACTCACTCAGATATTCTCAGGCTTGTCAGTTCGTCTGCTCAGATGAATGAGGTCTGAGAAGAAGTTTTGTCTCCAGCAAGGTCCAGCCCTGTGCCCTCACTCCCTACAGTTGCCCAGCACACCCCGCATGTCACTCTGGTTCCATCTTCATGTCGCACGTCACCTGGATCATCCATGACATGTTGTTCACATACGTGTCACCTGGATCGTCCAGGCCTAGTGTTAATGTTGTATGCCACCTGGATCGTCCAGGCCTAGTCCAATGCGTATGTCAACTGGATCGTCCAGACCATGTTTCATGTCGTAGGTCACCTGGATCGTCCAGGCCCCGCTCTAATGTTGTATGTTACCTGGATCGTCCAGGCATGTTCAATGTGGTAGGTCATCTGGATCGTCCAGGACATGTTTCACATGCGTGTCACCTGGATCGTCCAGGCCTAGTGTTAATGTTGTTCGTTACCTGGATCGTCCAGGCCCAGTCCTATGTTGTATGTCACCTGGATCGTCCAGGCCTAGTGTTAATGCTGTATGTCACCTGGATCGTCCAGGCCCTGGTCTCATGTTGTATGTTACCTGGATCGTCCAGGCCTAGTCCAATGTTGTATGTCAACTGGTTCGTCCAGGCCATGTTTCATGTTGTAGGTCACCTGGATCGTCCAGGCCCTGGTCTAATGTTGTATGTTACCTGGATCGCCCAGGCATGTTCAATATGGTAGGTCACCTGGATCGTCCAGGACATGTTTCACATGCGTGTCACCTGGATCGTCCAGACCTAGTGTTAATGTTGTTCGTTACCTGGATCGTCCAGGCCCAGTCCTATGTTGTATGTCACCTGGATCGTCCAGGCCTAGTGTTAATGTTGTATGTCACCTGGATCGTCCAGGCCCTGGTCTCATGTTGTATGTTACCTGGATCGTCCAGGCCTAGTCCAATGTTGTATGTCACCTGGATCGTCCAGGCCATGTTTCATGTTGTAGGTCACCTGGATCGTCCAGGCCCTGGTCTAATGTTGTATGTTACCTGGATCGCCCAGGCCAAGTTCAACGTTGTATGTCACCCAGATCATCTGGGCTGTTCAATATGGTGTGCCACACTGGGTTCGCTACACCCTGTTCTAGTCTGCCTAGGCTCGGCTTCAAGAGCCTTCCGGACGTTCAAAGGGTCTCACGGTCCCCATCCTTTCTCACGGCTACGTCATTCAGTTTACTTAAATTTTCCCTCAGATTCCTAGAAGTGTTTCCAGCCGCTATAATTCCCAAGTAGAAAGTAGGCTAAGTCCCGCAAGGTAAGATATTCGCTACAAGAGTTATATCACTGGTAGGTTCTGTTCTTGCTTATTTCAGTCTATATACCTTATTGTTGGTTTTTCTGTCCACGGCAATCCAGATCAAGTCATTCTTCAAAGTTCGGTTCTGTTTAAGGCGGATCCAAGATGTCCCAGGTGTCCGATATTGAAGATAACGTCTCTTCCTTAGGCTCAGCAGTGTCAGGTCGGGTCATCAACAGATCCCTCCGGAGCTGGACCATCCCTAAATTAATTGCTGAGCTGAATAGAAAAGGGATCCGGTATCCTGCATCTGCCAGAAAAGCAGAACTTTACAGAATTTTGATGTCTGAGGCTGGGCCCTCTGGGGAACAAACTTCCCTGTCATCGATTCAGCTCTCACTGTCCCAGCTCCAATCCTCCATCAGTGGTTTGGTCAGTTCGGTCTCGGACATCCAGTCCAGAGTCGAAGTTCTGGAAGTCCAGCCCTCAACATCCGGTCAAAGTCAGGCCACCACATCATCCCTGGCCACCCCACAGTCTCTATTCACATACCCACCCCCCAAATTGCCCCGTCCCACTTTCTGCCAGAGAGTCTTAAAAAGGACATTGTGGCAGGGAAAGATATAAATCTAGCCTCCATCCTCATTGCATCCCATGATGTTCCAGAAAATCGCGTGATTAACTGTGGGGACGTCTCCATAGTCATGAAAGCTAAGGATGCACGTCTCAACAGGAAGCTGACCATTCCGGAATTCGTGCTAGCTTTCAGCATTTATAGAGATGTGGTCTGTTCAGCCCAGCCAGACAGAAGGGAGGAACTGGACAGATATCTTTACCGGGTCACTGACCTGGGTCAGAAATATGGTGGATCGGCATTTTACGATTACCACCGGTCCTTCTCCGCTAAAGCAGCAGCAGCACTTTCCCAATTCCAGTTTGTCACCAATTGGGCGGAGATGGACACCGAGCTTTTCTGCCGGCACTTTGCAGGTCTCAGGGCCCCCACCTGCTCGAACTGCCAATCCATATTTCATTCAACAGATTGGTGCCCGAACTCTAGCTCTGGCACGCCGCAAGGGGCGTGGCCCGGTCCCTCCGGTACTCAGGGTAATCCCAGTTCAGTGGACAAGCTAGGCCGGCCCATAATATACCTCGGCAAAAGCCAATTATGCAATAACTTCAACTTGGGAAGTTGTGCCTTCAATGCGTGTCGGGCCCTGCACATCTGTTCATTGTGTTTCAGAGCTCACCCACGCTCCTCGTGCCCTAGGAAAGCCTTAAAGCAGTTATGACTAACCGACATCAATGTCGAACTGCTGTCAATTCTTCTCACAAACCACCCTGACCGAGTATTCACTGAATTCCTAATAGCTGGTTTTCACGAAGGGTTTCACACAGGGTTAGTTGCTCTTCCTCAAGCCAACTGGGAGGGTTCCAATCTACTGTCAGCCAGTCGTGACCCAGATGCAGTCGAAACATTGATCCAAGCAGAGGTCAATAAAGGTTTCTTGCTGGGCCCCTTTTCCGACGTTCCCTTTCAGCACTGGCGCATCAGTCCTATCGGCATTGTGTCTAAACAGTCATCGAATAAAAAACGTCTGATCTACGATTTGTCTGCTCCACATGCTTCGTCCACTCCCAGCCTGAATTCACTGATTCCATCAGACGAGTACTCAATGAGTTACTCTTCTATCGATCAGGCAGTCCAACTCATCTTGCTCTCAGGCAAAGGTTCTTGGCTCACCAAGGCAGATATAGCTGACGCCTTCAAGCTGCTGCCCATCCAGCCACAGCTTTGGGGTTTTTATGGCATCAGATGGTCCAATAAATTTTATTTTGCAAACCGTCTCACTTTCGGTTGCAAAAGCAGTCCCTGGCTCTTTGACCAGCTAGCACAGGCCCTCCACTGGATATTGGTTCACCACGGCGGTTTGCCAATGGTCATCCACTATCTGGACGACTTCTTGATAGTTGAGAAGCGGCACCCTCACCCGACCGGCTTAAACACTTTGAAGGAATTCTTTAATCAGTTACAGGTCCCGTTAGCTCAAAAAAAGACAGAAGGGCCAGCCACACAGGTCACCTTCCTAGGTATCATCTTGGACACGGTCCGTATGGAAGCCAGGCTTCCTCCAGAGAAGTTAAGTAAAATCCGCTTAGCCATGGACAGAGCCGTACTAGGAAACTCCATCACCAAAACGGAACTCCAGTCGCTTTTGGGAATGCTCAATTTTGCGACCAGGGTCATGCCGCAGGGTAAATCGTTCATGTCAAGGTTGCTGCAGCTTCTTCCTGAAGCTCAGGATCAGGACAGCATAATTTCTTTAGACAGTCATGCCAGGGCAGATCTGCACATGTGGAAGTCTTTCTTGTCAAACTGGAACGGCATTTCTTTATTTATTCCTCCCCGAACCTCACTCTCACCCATCATTTTTTCGGATGCAGCGGGGTCAGTCGGGTTTGCTGCTATTTCTGGCAACCATTGGATGGCGGGCAAATGGCCCCCAGAATTAAGCTCCGACATAGAAGCCTTAAAATCATCCCCCCTCATAGAGCTTTATCCCATAGTAGCAGCCGCCCAAGTCTGGGGAAGACAGTGGGCCAATTCCTCTGTCCTTTTTGTCACGGATAGCCAGGCATTAGTTGACATCCTCGACAAACAAAGGGCTAAATCCCCAAAAATCATGTCACTGCTACGCAGACTAGTATGGTTGTCCCTTTCTTTTAATTTCCGTTTTTCAGGGGAACATATTCAGGGACATAAAAATGTAGCAGCAGATGCTCTGTCTAGATTAAATTTTTCGTTTTTTTTTTCAGGAGATGCCCGAGCCTCAATTCCGTCACACAACACTCTAGTGATGGACTAGAGTCTCTCATCTCGACAGCAAAACATTTCATAAGTCAATCTCTAGCCCCAAACACGGCCAGGAATTACAGAACCGGGTTGAAAGCTTTCAACAGGTTTAGACTCCTTTACCCTCAGGACGGCCGCGACAAAACATCGTACTTGCTGGCGTTCATAGCTTTCTGTCAATCCCAACTCAAACTCTCTCATAGCTCCATCAAATTATATTTAGCAGGCCTCCAACACCACTTCATGCTTAATAATCCGGATCGTTCTTCTATTTTTTCAAACCAGGCCATCAAGGCAGCCCTTAGGGGAATTCAGAAAACCGCCAAACAAACTCCCTCCCGCAGACAACCGGTGTCCACCAAGCTGTTCAGGGATCTGTCTTCCGCGCTAGACGGCTCCCCTTTTGGGCCCTTGTCCAGCACGGTATTACAAGCAGCCATGTTTTTACGTTTTTACGGCTTTCTCCGACCAGGAGAATTCACCGGCAGCTCCCCGGGACACGGCTGTCGACGCAAAGACCAGCTGTCGTGGCGTAATGACCATTTCATACTCAGCCTACCACTGACCAAAACAAGCCAAACAGGGCCACCCACGGAGATTAAATATTTCCCTACCCAAAACAACTGGTGCCCGGTCCGGATTCTTAACAAATTATTATCCCTGTTACAGTCTGCGCCTCCCAACAGTCCTCTCCTGCCCCTCAAAGATAAACCCCTCTCTTCACAGCAATTCACGTCCCATATCCGTTCGCTAACGGCAGGCCTTGGGTATGACCCAGGCGTCATCTCGGGTCACTCATTCCGCATCGGTGCAGCTTCATCAGCTTCAAAACACCAAGTCCCTGCTCATGTCATCCGTTCCATGGGACGCTGGAGATCTTCTTGTTTCAATAGATACATCCCGAATCCACATAGGGAAATATCCCAGGCTTTTCAATCATTGGCGTTATAGGTCATGCGGGGCGGTAGCATACAAATAAACCGGTTTACACGACACTGTGTACTTGTCTTTTTTGCCCTCACCAGGCCTACCCACGCCCGTGGCTCCCGGCACAACTCAGCCATAGTTTAGGTTTGGCATGCCTTACCCACGTCCAAGACGCTTTCAGCCCTGCCCATAAATACAATTATAGATCTGACCGTGATCAGTTTTGATCACTTCCAGATACTATAAAAGTACAAATGCTGATTAGCGATACGCTAATCAGCGAATAACGGACTGCGGTGCGGTGGGCTGGGCGCTAACTGATCGCTAACTACCTAACCAAGGGGCCTAAACTATACCTAAAACCTAACGGTCAATACCAGTGAAAAAAAAAAGTGACAGTTTACACTGATCACTTTTTTCCTTTCACTAGTGATTGACAAAGGGGTGATCAAAGGGTTAATTGGGGTTCAGGGGGGTGATCTGGGGCTAAAAGTGTAGTGTTGGTGTACTCACTGTGTAGCCTGCTCCTCTGCTGGATCCAACCGACGAAAAGAACCAGCAGAGGAGCAGGCAGCCATATAACAGATCATATTTACAAATATGATCTGTTATCTGGCTCTGTGATTGTTTTTTTTGAAAATCATCAGCTTGCCAGCCGCGATCATTGGCTGGCAAGCTGATGACGAAATGGTCCCTGACGAAATGCCGGCCCGAACTGCGCATGCGCGGGCCGCATAGCGCGTCATCTCGCGTCTCGCGAGATGACGCGTATATGAGTCGTTGTGCGCAGCGCTGCCGCCTCCGGACCGCACATCTGCGTTAGGCGGTCCGGAGGCGGTTAATAAGCTGACAATTAACAGAAAAAAAAAAATATATATTTTATATACCATATGAACACTAACTAAGTACCGGACCAACGCTGCCACCCCCAACCAGAAAGATAGAACACAAACACCCCGACTCCGTACATGACTGCGTCTGACCGTGAGTGTGGCCCCTCAGCATATCGCATACACGCCGAACAAACATTCCCCGAACCGGGACATAAGCCACCACACGCACTGACCCTGATCCTACCAAGTCAGCCGTGGCTCCCCAGAGCCGGGAAAGCGCTCTCCTATTGCCCTGCACCTGAGACGCCACTGATGTGTGGCCACGAGACTCCACCGAGACCGCCCTCATGCTGACCCGGAAGTCAAAAGCTGGCATGCTGACGTCACTCTAGGGCCCGAGGACGTCCATAAATAGGGCCGTTAACAAGCCTCCCCTTCCACAAACACGGAAAATAAATTTGCCTACAACTTGTACTGTAAAAAAACATTTCCCGAACTCTGGTTCGGTTTCAAGTGGAGCAATAACTTCGGCTCATTGGAGCCAATACATTCTAATACTGTAAGGAGCTCCTGCTCTGTACAGTATTAGAACAAAGTTTCATGCAAATCGACTTCAGATGTTTCATCCGATGTCGATTCGCTCATCCCTAGTCCCAACCTACTCGAAAATCTTTCATTGGCTTAGAATAGATTTTCTCAGTCCTCAAATTCAGCAAAAGTCGAATTGCCCCACCAGAGTACTAGAGGATCATCCAGTGGGCCTAGTATTTCACATGCTCTGTCGATGGCTTTGGAGCTAATCACTTGTCTCTAGGGTCAATTCATTTGGGATAGTTCAAAAATAACCTACTAGATCTTATTGATGTCTTGTGTATGCAATGACAACAACAAAGATTATGATAAGGTTATAAGTGGAGATGTATGTCGTCTAAGTAGATGGAGGGTGGGTTCTCAAAATCATCCTAAGACCCAAGGAACACCAAACTGATACTGCATTCAACAGCAAATGCATCACATCACCCAACTACACTAACTATATAGGCATACTGTATAAGTTGGATTTACCAATGGTGGTAATGGTGCAACTGGTAACTATGCTCTTCTCCTCCTGATATCTCCCTTATGGTATTGGGAGTATGTCATTCATGGCCTCATAGCACTGTATGAATTGAGGATTAGCAAGCCTTGTAACCTGTTCATAACTAGGTATTGAAAAGACTGATTTAAAAAAATGCTGTGGTCCCTGGACCACGTCTCTAGCTTACAGAACAGAACTGCAAAGCAGCATATGGTCCCACTGTGCACTTCTGCCGGTCCCCACCATTCCAAATCAGAGATCTGTGCCAGTTTTCTCTTCCAAAGCCTAATTTTTAATACCGCTCTCTGTGGCGTCTCTTAGAAAGGAAATATCAAATCAGCCTCATTAATGCGACCATTCTAGCGTGATCCAGTGTGCATTGGCGGCATTGTATTTGCCAGTTTCATTAATTAAGCAAATGCCAGCATCATTTGCATATGTAAATGGGAGACAGTTCTATCACTTTTCTAAATATGCCATTCCCAATAACACTTTTCAAACATAGCCTGTGACTCTGTGTTACTGTGTTGCCTGCACGGTCTTCGAGGTGAAAGAAGATCACTGTGAAGAGTATAATAGTTTTTGTGTGTCAAGTGATCCTCTGTTGCCGTTTCTTTCTTTTTTTTTTCTTTCCCAGGCTGTGTGTATTGCATGGGTGGGACAGTGGCTGATTGTCTGTCTGCTAGACACAACTTGGTCTGAATACCATTTAGTAGTATGTGAAGCAAGTCAGGATCATTTGCATTTATTTCAGTCGCATCGGGTTTATAGGTCAAGGGAGGCAGTCTGCAGAAACTCCGTGTGCCACTGCCCCCATTCTTGAGGCTGTCAACAATTCTAGTCTCTGGTCTCCTCCATCATGAATACGTGCAAGCGGCGCAGCAGAGTTTATAGTCTGCCTCCTGCCGCCTCCTCTTGTAGTTATGTACGTATCAATGTATTTTTGCTAACTTTTTGGGTTTTGCCCAGTGCACAAATATTTTAATCCATCTGTGACTATAAAGGTGAATACAAGGTCAGTGACGGCAAGGTTTTGTTCCAAACATTTGTACACGTGACAAGGATCAAACTGTTCCTAGTGTTGACAAGCGAGATTATTATTATTTTTTTACTATTTCACAGGGGTGTTTTTAGTTTTCTGCAAGAATAATAGCTGGGAAACCTTAGGGTGCTTTGAACGGGTTAAGACATGAATGACGAATGTGCATTGCTAATGGGTTTCTATCTGTGAGCTGAGCTGGATTACCCTATGTTGCACTAGGAATTTGGTACCAGCTGGGATTAAAATAGAGGTTGTGATAGCATGCCAACTCATGTCCCCCTGGTCCCCTGCTACCTCTACCTCATCATTACAGCTGGATTCAGTGTCCCTCAAGAGAGCTTCGCCTGTTCTGTGTTCTTTTAACTAAATTCCCTATAATAAGCTACTAATGTATTTACGTCAATTTCCTGCTATAAAAAAATAAAAATAATGAAAAAAAACTTGGAGTTTGGGTCAAATACCATATTTATGAAGATCCTATCCCTCTTATTCTGACACATAAGGAGTCTCCATGACAGATGATGAATCGGACGCACACTGCAGTGGAGGAAAGACTGGCGCGCTCGTTTTTGTTCAGTGCATAAAGCTGAGGGACAACTCTAGCCAAATGTGGAAATATAGGTGTATAGGACTATCTTGCTCGTCCCTAGAAGTCCCTAGGGGTCTGGCATGCTAAAATCTCTTTGGAAGGAACAAGGCATTTTATGGTAAATTTCATTTTTTAACATGATTGTTTTAGATTACCCCTATCTAGATGCCCTGTTAAGACGTATAGATGTAATATGGGGGAGACCCCTAGCCTCCTTTATTAGCTACAGTACAGAGCCGCAACAAAGAGTCATATGCAATACACGGTTATACATGCTCGGCACAGTGTAATTGGACTTACAATACTCTCCATTTTCCATCAAAGGGTTTTTGGTAGTGTGACCTCTACTTCATGGGGGACGTCAGCATTTCCGTTTTAGAGGAATAGAGAGGATATTTTGACCAGTGAGGGGAGGGGACCACAGAAGAAAATTGCTAAATAGGGAGGTTTTTTGGATTACCTTTGTGCCTGAATCTCTTTTAAGATTTGATTTATCAGTATTGAAAGAATTCATTTATTATCAGGGCTGGACTGGAAACCAAAAGTGGCCCTGGAGTTTTTTTTTTTAAGTTGGCACATGTTGCAGGCAGGTCCAAATTGACAGAAGGCAAAGCAAGATGATTAGTCAGGGACAAAAGAAGTAGGCAGAACCCGCAATACTATAATGCAGAGCAATATACCGTCCCAACCAAACCATATACCACAGTGCAGCACAAAATACTACCACAGTATTGAACTGTATCACTGTCCTGAGGTCAATACAGTTGAATTCGGGAGGGCACCTGCGGCTGCTGAACAGGTGCATAGGAGGGAATCAGATCATTATGTACCTGACTTGCTCCCTTGAGGAGGGCTTGGGTGACCCTCCTAGGCATGGGCCCACTGTGAAATTTCCATGGAGGGTCTTTACATAACTTCGGCAATCCACTACCAGCGCAGGGATTTATTAGGACCAGCGTCTAAAACACCGGTCTTAACAAATGTGCCCCTAAATGCCTAGCATAGACAGACACGGCGCTGCTAGCGGATCCACTGCTCTATCCATCTCTATGGGACTGACAGAGTCAACCACAGTCTCGGCTATCTCTGGCAGTGCCATAGAATTTGAATATAACAGCAGTGCCCAAGGGACCCTGATTATCATGATAGGTGGGTTCCTAGGTGTTGGTTCCAAACCCATCTTCTACCTCGATCAAAAGCAAAATCAGACTCAGACACAGCATAAATTAGACTGTGGTGCGGATTTCAAATCAGCTGCAAGATTTGGGGTGGATTTTGCTGCTGCAGATTTACATGTAGATGTACCCTAATCTTTTCTCAGGGCTTAACACACATGATCATTGCACCAAACAGTACTATATTGCGCATCCATACATCAATATTGTAGGCAGGCATCAGCAATCTGAGTCACTTCAGCTGTTTTGAAACTACAACTCCCAGAATCCCCCTTTCACTTCTATAGGAGCTACGAGAACAGCCGTGTAAATGTGCATGCTAGGAGTTGTAGTTTCACAGCAGCTACAGTACCAAAGGTTGTGATCCCTTTTGTAGACCATCAATACTGATCATGGGGGGTCTGAACTCCAGGTCCTCCACCAATCATCACCGTAAATGGAGAGCCTGCATTCCTTCAATTCATGCACCCCATTTTTTGTTTACACAGACACAATGGTTCATCCATATGACAGCTGTGCTGAACAAAGCAAAGACACAGCCACATGTACCTGGATGAAGGGGAGCACCATGGCCCCTTCTGAGTGCTGATCCGAGGGGTCACTTGACCCTCACTAATCAGACATTTATGGCCTAAATTCCAGCAGGGATTGGAATTTACGCCATAAGATAAGATGAGGGACAACCTATCAGCAATGTGGACAAAGCAGGTAAAGGGTGGGACGTTAACCGCAGTCCTATGTAACACCAGAGATATCACAGTGATAATTATCTGAGTACATTTAGTAGATGTTACCTGCATAACACCACCGATAACATAGAATTAACTCTGAGTACAGGTAATGTAGTAGATGTCACCTGCAGTCCTATGTAACAACACAGATAACACAGTAATAACTCTCTGAGTACAGATACTGTGGTAGATGTTACCTACAGTCCTATGTAACACCACAGATAACACACAGTGATAACTCTCTGAGTACAGATAATGTAGTAGATATCACCTGCAGTCCTATGTAACAACACAGGTAATATGGTGATAACTCTCTGAGTACAGATAATGTAGTAGATTTTACCTGCAGTCCTATGTAACACCACAATGTGGAAATGTCCTATCTTTTGCAGTGCAGAGGCACGGATGAGAAGCCTATGGAAACACTCGGAAGCCTTTTCCGTGGGGTTCTGGGTCAGTGCCTCCGCACCACAACAGATAGGACATGTCCTATCTTTTGCAGTATCGTGCGGATCGCGGACCCATTCAAGTCAATGAGTCCACACGCAGTACAGAGTTTACATGGCCGGTGCCAGTGCTTTGCGGACTGCAACATGGGCACAACGGGTGTACGGTCATGTAAATGAGCCCTAAGGCTGAGCTCCTCTGTGGCCGTCCACTCACAGTCTGCACTGGCCTGTGTACTGAGCTGACGGCATGACGTCCTGGAGGAGAAAGGAAGCCTAGCACTGACTGGCTGAGGCTCAGCTAACATGGGCTAGGTCAGTGTTTTCCAACCAGTGTGCCTCCAGCTGTTGCAAAACTACAACTCCCAGCATGCCCGCACAGCCAAAGGCTGGTTGGGAAACACTGGGCTAGGTTATACCACTTTCTGGAGTGTCTGAAGCTCTCAGGCGGCAGGTTAGTGTACTGTGTGTCTGTTTGCTAATGTCACACACACAGATGTAATTTAGTACTGTCTGTGTCCTTTACTCCATCTCTCTACTCGATCTCAATGACCTGCGCAGAGAGAGCACACACAGCAGCGCCGCTGCGGGGCTCAGTCATTATAATGAAGGCAAGCTGTGAATGGGCAGCAGGTTGGTGGTCATGTGACAATGTAAGAGGGCCCACTTAGAGTGGCCAGATGTACGACTTTAGGCCGGACAGTCCGGTTTCCTGAAACTCTGTCCTTTGTCCGGCGCAGATGCTGGGGTGTCCTCCACGGTCAGACAGCAGCACTACAGCTACAGACTGACTGACTGAGGCTTTCTCTCACCCCCAGTCACTACAGTCGGCAGACATGTCACTCTGTGACTGACTGAGAGTGAGAGGAGCACTACAAGCCACTGTAAAGGGGTTCTCTGGGAATTAAGAAAATGAAAATACTTCAATATCACTTTATTATAAATATATTGCTAAATTCATTTCATTATTTATAATGGCTTGTTTTGTCTGGGGAGCTGTAACAGGGAGCCGGCGACGCTCTTCCCCTTTGCAGAGCAGCCGGAATTCCGTGCATGTAGGGGAGCGAGGCCCCGGCCGGCATCCTCGTCTCCACAGTAACCAGGGGGTGGGGAGGATCTGGCCGCGCAAGCCTCCTCAGCGCAGCCAGCGTCCTCCATCCCCTAGACAACGAGCTGCAGGGGAGCTGAGCGCCGATAATGGTGAGTTGGCGTTTAGCTGTATTGGACTGTGCAACGTGAGTCACGTGACGCTGGCCACGTCATGTGACTCACCACTTAGGGCTATTTAAACAGGCAGCCTGCTGGCCACAGGTTGCCTGTGATTGTTTTTTGCTACCCTCACCTGCGTATTTGGATATTGACGATTGTGTGTTTTGACCTCGACCTTGTGACCTCCTTGGATTGACGTTACCTTTTTGGCTTCTGACTTTGGATTGTATTGACCTTGTTTTTGCCTTCTCCCTGTGTACCTACCTGACCTCCTGGCCTTGACCTTTTGCGTCCTTGTCTCTGTTACGGTTTTCTCCTTCCTCTTTAGGCCCCTCAGTCAGTTAGGACGAACCGTGCAAGTAGGTAGGGATAGAGGTGCGGGTGGAAATCAAGGCTGCACTCTTCCCTTCCTACGTAACAGGAGCAATCATTAAAAGGAATAAAATGGCCGCCCTCCTATGTCTCCTCATGAACGTCATTCCTGCAGAGATTCAGATGAAGATCTTATCAACTGTATTTAGGATTATAATCCCTGACAAGCAGAGCAGAGAGGAGGCTGGAGCAGCTCTTTACCTCAGTGTTGTGAAGTAACTTGTCCTGCTGTGTGATTAGGACAGGTTTTGTGTGTACTAATAGGACAGCAGCCATTTTGCACGGTTGTCACTTTTTTACTAGTCCGTCTGGCCGCTACGAAGAATGGCATCAGAGCTGCCGTTTGTTAATGTTCGTACCACACAGTCTGATGAGATCAGGCACTATGAGGTTATATGGCGGCACATATAAAGTGGATTTGCTTGTCTCTGAGTATTACTACAGATCTCACAATTATTAATATGGTGGCATAAAACAGTGGAAGATTTATGAAAAAATGAAATACATTGTGTCAGTTGGTCTGGATCTCTCCTTGTCCTCATAGTATGTTTGCTCTAAGCTGCTTTGAACACTCTGTGGAAGCTGCCCATCACGCCATAGAGGGTTCACTGAACCCTACGCAGATTGCACAGGAAGTGCATCCAAGTGTTCAGTATGAATGTTCCTCACATAATGGACGCAGCATGCATGCCCTGCTACTTTGCATATACGTCTGCTGAAGCTTCACTCTGAATGCCCGTGCACATTGCCAAAGTGCTTCTCATAGTATGCCAGCAATCCTGCATGCAGACCACGTTGGGATGCGCTTACACGTACACCAATGTGCCATATACACCACATACGTTACTGTCACTGGTGCAGAATGTAACTGCAAATTCTATATGCCAGTTGTGGAAGTCAAAGGTGCGGAAGTAAAAACGGAATTTTGCAAATGTATTTAGAGGTGGCGGAGGGGATACAAAGAGGCATTTTAATGCACAACGGCACTGTCTATCAGATCTATGCAATAACTGGGTAAAATTGTTTTAATATGAAAACACAAGACCTGAGTGTAATAGAAAAATAATCTTGACTGCTATTATAAGTTCTTACAAGCAGACTTTGATGAATTGGGCTTTAGTAGATTCATAACATTTGACCAGGGCCGGTGCAAGGATTTTTGCCAACACAAGCGAAGCTACATTTTGGCGCCCCCCCCCCCCCCCCCCCACCCGCGCACCGGTCCACTGGCCCATAAGACGCACCTAGGTTTTAGAGGAGGATAATATGAAAAAAATATATTCCATTACACCTCAGGTCAGACCAGCCAGCAATCAGACCCCCAATGCCTCAGATCAGCCCCCCCATGTCAGCCATTAGCCCCCCATGTCACATTTCTCCCCCTCAAGGCCTCCATGTTAACACCTGAGTGGGGCTGTGACTGTCTGACTTCTGCTGCTGGCTGCGTCTTCAGTCTGACTGACGGCTGTGTCTGTTAGTCAGACGAGACACAAGTTATGGTACGTTCACTCTTGCCATATCGATTGCCACTCAGCTTTCCCAGGAACAGATATGCCTAGGTGATGGCCCAATAGAATGAGAATAGAAGCAGAATAAAACAAATCAAGGAATCATTGTCATCTTCCGGTCTATTCTGAATCTTAAGAAGATGGCCGAGATGAGTTTCTCCGGGGTTGTATAGACCTCTAGCTGCCATCATAGACGCTAAGTATGA
Source organism: Bufo gargarizans (assembly GCF_014858855.1). NCBI lineage: Eukaryota > Metazoa > Chordata > Amphibia > Anura > Bufonidae > Bufo > Bufo gargarizans. The sequence continues at coordinate 484,153,622 of NC_058081.1, read as the reverse complement.
TGATGTTTACTGATGACACTTATAAATGGACATTAGTGATCTCACCTTCCTCCCCCGTAAGTATTATCACTCATCCCACAACTCTGAATGCTGCAGCTTCCATATCTGCCTCTCCACACGGAGCGTGACTCAGACGGTCAAACCTTTCCCCTTAATTTAATTCCATTAATAAAGTACTAACCACACCATGGGGCTGATGCAACAGATCATGAATATTCTCATCCCTGTTACAGGAAGATGAAATATTAAATATTCATTTACAGCAATGAACCCAGAAAGCAACATTGCAATTATATCTCTACTCTTGACTCCTTCGGTGTATGAAATAAGGGGCCACAAGGGACGTAACACGTGGCCTACTGTATAGCGTTCTCACATGAGGACCCCTCACAGTCACTAATTATCTGACGGGACCTCAAATGCATTACTGGGATTCTCCCCTGCAGGTGATGATTTCCTGCAGTGCTCAGCTCAGCTCCTTTCTTAATGAACCCAGGACGCCGGACGGTGAGCGCAAACACAACACAGACACAGTCAGCTCGCCTCACCTCTAGTCCCTGCTTCAATTTCTTGGTCCCACACCTCGGATTCAATTTCTTGGCGGGCGCAGGCCGCGGCTGCCTGTGTCTACTCACGCCCCCCCCTGTGCAGGTGACTTGTCAGTTGTCACTAGTGGCAGCCAGAGCGGCGCGCTGAGCCAATGAATGAATATCATTCATCTATCTATGATCATCTATCTCTGCCTAAGTGCCTAGCTAGCTATGTTGCCCTGCCGGCCGGGCGGCCTGGCACACAGCCGCACACGCAGGCTGGTGGGGGGGGGGGCCTTTGATATCTGTTGCCCTGAGTCCCTGACTACTCTAGACTAGACGATCGCCGCATTCTTCCATTCTTCCGCCCTGCGCAGGGCGCGCCCTAAGGCGGCCGCTTGGTCTGCCTTATGGTAGCGCCGGCCCTGCATTTGACCAATACCGTGGCCACATTGCATTATCATTACTCTTATTGGTCATTGCGTTTTCAAGGGACCACATCCAGAGTGTATGAACTACGGTATATAGACCTTAAACAGCAATATTCACTGTATGAATTGTTCCCTTTCATTCTATACTGAAAAGTGTTTAAATACCAAGAAGAATCATCAATCTATCATTGGATGATGCTTTTATATGCTGTACATGTGTCGATAGTATAGGGAGATGGAAACCAATTGTCAGATTGTGTGAACTGCCACAGCATCCAGATTTATCTTTATTGGGAGCTACGGCACAATTTAGCTATTATTTTATTGAATATTATTTTATTGAATACCTTTTGGGGGTTTATTTTCTTTTTAATAATTGTAATTTCCTCTTTTTAATATTTCCTTTTAACTCCTTCTTTTATGCAATAAAGTGTCTAATATTTGCACATCCTCTATATACCCGGTACATCTTTTCTGGCCGCGTATTACCAGATGTAGAGCGTCCGTCTCTATACTAGTTTTTTTGAATCTTCTATCTATCTATCTATCTATCTATTATCTATCTATTATCTATCTATCTATCTATCTATCTATCTATCTAATATCTATCTATCTATCTTTCTAATATCTATCTATCTATCTAATATATATCTATCTAATATCTATCTATCTATCTATCTAATATCTATCTATTATCTATCTATCTATCTCATATCTATCTATCTATCTAATATCTATCTATCTATCTATCTAATATATATCTATCTAATATCTATCTATCTATCTATCTAATATATATATATATCTAATATCTGTCTGTCTATCTATCTATCTATCTATCTATCTAATATCTATCTATTATCTATCTATCTATCTATCTATCTATCTCATATCTATCTATCTATCTAATATCTATCTATTATCTATCTATCTATCTATCTATCTATCTCATATCTATCTATCTATCTAATATCTATCTATCTATCTATCTAATATATATCTATCTAATATCTATCTATCTATCTAATATATATATATATATATATATATATATATAATATCTGTCTATCTATCTATCTATCTATCTATCTAATATCTATCTATTATCTATCTATCTAATATCTATCTATTATCTATTTATCTATCTCATATCTATCTATCTAATATATATATATCTAATATCTGTCTATCTATCTATCTAATATCTATCTATTTATCTATCTATCTTTATTATCCCATGGCTCATTTTTCTGTATCCATACCCGGTATATTTTTGGCCACAAGCCTGACTGTCTTTACAGTATGTTATGGGTTAAATTTCAGGCCTACTGTTATTCTCAGACCTTTTACAGAGTTGTCACAAGCAGCCTGTGCATTCTGCGAAATGAGCACTAATTTGAGAGGATCATTTGGAAGTCAGAGTCATGCCCTGAATTTCAATGTATAAACATGGAGAGCAGTGCCAACCTGGCACCATTCCATGTATTCAAGAGTAAACATGAGTCTCCCGGGCGGCTTCAGATGGAGGCATCAATACGAAATCTAGTCAACGTCTGACTGGCTCACAACAGCAGCATCCCCCCACTGGTGCTGCCTCTTAAAGCTGCACACACACCGCAGCTGGCTCATCTCCTAAACCTTTGAGATGGGCAACAATTTACCAAATGCATTAAGACAAATACATGAATAGTGGTGTAGATCTGTAAAAATAACCGCCACCAAATATACACAAAGAACAGGATGTTATGTCACCGTGCCCCCGCTCTGCAATGCCATCCTAGCTGCTAGTGGAGCCCTTCAGTTACCTAGGGACTGACATGCCAGCGTTGCCATGGCAACCCTGGCTGGACCTGAGCAGTCCCACTGACAAATGGCATACATATGGCAGGGTTGACTATGTGATTCTACAGAATAAAGAAGCTCATTTATTTATAAATAATATCAAAAATTTACAGTATCAGGATTTTGTAATGACCCCCATTAGGGGTGACATGGCAGTCTCCAGTCTAACATACGGTTGATGCCTGTTCTATGAGGTTCTTGTTAGCTGGCCTTAGTCACAATTCCTCTATTTCCTTATTTTATGCTCAAAGGGGGAGACTTATCAAGACCGCCGCTTTCTGTGCAGGTCTTCATATCCCCTGCGCTGCCTTGTCATAAATTAGGCACATCCTCCTGCTGTCCATGCGCCTAAGCAGAAACTATGACAGTTCGGAGCTGGTGAAATTTGTTTTGGCTGTTGGCCACGTCCCTTTTCCTCCTCTTGCTAAGCCACGTTTGGAAAAGAAGCGACGACAGCGTACAAAAGAGGCACTTACGTCTTTTTTTTTGTTTTTGTCTCAAATGCACAGTTTGCAACTTTCATAAGCCACTTTTCTGGTGCAAGAGAGATGATAAATCTCCCCATGGTCCTTATTTTTCTCGGCATCCAGATGAATAGCTCAGACTACAAGGCAGGACTAGCTCTCTTGGTGTACTCCTCATTGGGATGATAGCAGCGGACAATCATTTATTTAATTGCCCTTTAACATCCCTTCTTCACCTTCCCAAGTAAGATTCATTAATTTCACCCCTTCCTTCTCAATGGAGCCGAGGCGGCTGTCTATTCTGCCTAATTGTAACCCAGGACCACTTTAGGGCCTCATACACACAGAGCGTGTAAATGAAACCATGGTTAAACTGATGGTGCCTCCATACAGCATCATACTATATTCTCTCCTTTGTTCTGAGGGTGGAACAGCTCCTGTAATAAACCACATGATGGAGCATCCTGGATTTACCATTGGTATGGTATGACCCACAAGTCAGACTGATACAACATAGAACCTATGGAGCTGTATACATGAGGACTACATTTTGAATTGTTTGGCATGAATTTTGTCTGGAGGATTACTCTTATAATACAGAACATTCCATCTGATTGTACTCAGGACATCTAGAAATACATGAGAAAGCTGATTTATTTGAGATTTGAGTCAACATGTTAGTAGCGCCTCTTTGCAGCCTCAGCTGGCGTTGAGGGGCATAATGCCTTTTATGAAGTGGGCATGTTTCCAGGTCTGCATAATACTCTAGGGCCATCCTGAATAGAAAGTGCTAAGAAAAACTACATTGATGTGCATGAGGCTTCTGTTACCTAGAGGGAGCCTGAAATTCGTCTTCATGTCATGACATAAAGAATACAAAACTGCTGGGGTTATAAATTATAAATCCTTTAAAAGGGTGTGGATTGTAGTATTATGATGCCCATTTGCATCATATTTACTTTTCTATTGGATTGGGATTGGTGCCACAATTGTCCAAAGCCGATGTGGAATTGTCAGGTTCCTGCAGGACACATACACAGGGTGGATAATCCAACCTCGTGACATAACCCAGGAGCTACTTTTTATAATTTAAAATGGTATTTCCTCAGGCATGTATGGCATATCCCAATAGAAGTTAATAGAGAAAATTACGAGATGTCCTCTCCATTCTTCCTCTACCTTTATGCGCCATTGGACAGTGGTTGGGGGACTCCCATTGTCGCCATGGATGCTATGTAGGATCTGCACCTATCAGACATTGATAATAGTCCAAGATGGGAATATTTCATTTATAGACCAAGGAAACATCAAGGGGCAAAAACGCTAAGACTGATGCTAGAAGTGTATGAAGTCTGTTGGCACAGAATGTGCCAAATTTATTAAGAGGCACACGCCATGTATAAATCTAGCACATTTTTTATCCACTAAGCCATGCATTCTTCCAGAAACAATGTTTGAAAGAAAGCTGTCATGTTTTTCTAATCCTGGAAAACCCCTTTAAGGTGTTGAGTCACATGTATGACTGTTTTCATGGGTAACCAGCAGAACTGTGAAATCAACTATACATGTGAATGCTGAACAAGATATGAAAAACTCTCCTGTCACCAGGGAGAGATTTAGTTTGAGATTTGGCCTCTCTATAAAAACCATGGCCTATGTTAAAGAAGCACTTCCACAGTTTTTTTTTATTATTTGACCTGTTAGAAAGGTGCATGATGTCAACTGTAGTGAAGGTAATCTTCTTACCAAAGACTGTATTTGTAAGTTATAACCTACCTTCTGGTCCTCAGCTGTGTCATGTGACCAACTCTCTGACTCTCCAAATAACATATCATCTTATGTGTACACAGGAAGCCAGTTTCTCTATGTATTTCAATGTCAGTCTCATGGGAATGAATGGAGAAGTAACGGACTTCCTGTCCTGTGTCAGAGAGTCAGTGTTGGTCACATGACACAGCTGAGAATCAGAAGGGAGGTTATAACTCACAAATACAGTCACTGGTAAGAAGATTACCTTCACTACAGTTTACATCATGTACCTTTCTAATAGGTCAGAGAATACATTTTTTTGTGGGAGTGCTTCTTTAAATTTGTATGTTCAGCTAAGGACCAATCTATCCAATGGTGTCAAACTATGTAATTATATTTTAGGATTAGCAGAAATGTAGAGTAACTAGATAAAGGCTGCTATTGCTGAATTATGGAGTATAGGGTTGTGTTTTATGGTGACAGTGTTGTATATGATTTGTTTATGTTTTTTTAGTTCTGGTCCCATCAAATGTTTTGGTATCTATGACAAACAAGTACTCCACATGAGCTTAATTACTAAAAGCTTCTGCCATTGAGTATCCTCCTGAGGTTTTCAGATGTTGTTTTAGCTGCATCGTCCTCAGAAGACCAGTTTATCTTTTGAAAGGCATTTTCTGTTCAGCTTCACATCCCTTCCACTTCAGGCCTTCATCTTTCTTTACACAGTTCAGCTATGGAAAATTATCTGCATCACAATGTAAGGGTTGTTTATACAAGGTCATCTCGAAGGTCTTCTCCATGTTGTGTTAGAATCACATCCAGTATCCAACTTCCTCTTGTATTCATTTTGGGTTGCGTTTGCAGTTACTTTTTATGCAGTTTATATATTTGTGTGCTGCATCAAAGTTAGATGGGTCAGATAGGATGGCTTCTGAGTTTATGTTTTTCATGTTACACATCATTCATGTAAGCAATTACACCATCTAGTTGTGTTTTTCAGAGGGGTTCTCCATTTTGGACAATCCCTACTTGTTTGGGTATATTTATGTGCGGTAGATTTGTTGCGGAAATTTCTGCTACTGCAATTAATTTCATGCATCTGAATAGGGTTGTTTAGGAGGCACGCACAATTCATATGAATGGTCAGTGGCAAGAATTCCTGCAACAGATCTGCCTTCTGTGAGTATACCCATAGAAGGATTCATTCCTGACAATAAGGTGATCACAAAGTGTCCCCATTATGGGATGCCCAGCAATCAGCTTTTATCTTTGAAGAAACTTGGCTGTAAGGGTTCAATTTCCATTTAGCACCAAGAGAGGGAAAATTAGGCATTACACAGTGCCCATTCAAACCAAAATGCTGATCCTCCAGAGCATGAGATGCTCTTTGTAGACACTCTACACTGTGGCTAAGAGATGAAGATCTTATAAAGTACATGAAAACAGGCTTTCTACACTCGATAGGCCATTAAAGTGCTATTCTGGTCAGAAGCCATTATCACTTATTCAATGAAGAGATAAAAGCTAGATTGTTGGGGGTCCAACTACTGGTACTCACTTTGGTGGGGATCCCAGCATCATACCATCATTAATCTAGAATACATTTCCTATCCCCAAGGGCTGTCCTGCACACTGTGCAGAAACTTGCCAGTCAGTGCCTGTAATAGGTGCTGTCAGGTACTGACTTTTTTTATTAGGCACAAGGAGCACATGTCTATGGCAAGGCCACCTTCTGACAATGGTTAGGAGTAAATTGAGAAATTATATTGTAGTCTACATTCAACACTTTGGCTCTGTTCAAATTTCATGTTTTCTACAGAGTTCTCCAGGTGCAAACACTGAACATGTCCATATGCACCCCAGTATGCCAAAACATTGTCCTTTTGGGATATGCTGGTCCAGTATATGTGTTTCTAACACTATAGGGAAGCATAGCCTCCTGTGCTTTCCTATATGGATGGGCACTGTAAAAAGCTTACTAGGTGGTCTATATTATTTTACAATGATAATAATCACAGGTCAACAAATACCACTGGATGCCTATACAGTGTCATACATTGGAGGTAACTAGTGCTGCTGACATTGTAGGACAGGTTGCTTGTGGTCATTTTAAATTATTCACAGAGAACCCCCATAAGGAGCATGTCTTATTGTGCTTACAGGCTACAAAAATGTAATTTCAGTATTGGGTGCTGCACAGCAAGGATCACCATAGTACATGTATTTATCCTAAATTACCACTGGTTTTCTTCTTAGTGGGTGGCAACAGCACTACCCCTCTCCAAGTAACAATAGCTTGGTGCCCATTCAATAGAAGCCTCTTCTGCCACGAGAACTTTAAACAACCATAATTCAATATATCAGGACAGCACTCAAAATTTTTATAAAATAAATCAGACATCATATAGTACATGACAATACCTTAAGAAAAAAAAAAAAAAAAAAAACTAGAACCAGCCCTGTACCTCAGATGGGTCCAGAGAGCTCCACATTCACTGCTCCAATTCCACTGCTAGAGTATCTTCAGCCTGGCAGCTCAGGGGTGTGTGTCCTTTCTGCTGCAGCTCTCTCCACAGCTTCAAATAGAACACATGGCTAGTGGCAGTTAAAGAATTATATTGAGCATGTTCGACCAGTTCAGTGAGATGGTCAAAAAAATAAGGAAAAAGAACAAACAGCAGGTGGCGCTATACAAATACATTTTATTAAATAACTCAGTGGCTATCCAAAATTTTTTATTACATGCAATTACAAAAGTATTCACATCCAGGTGCTGGTTTGAAAAATGTAGAATATGTTTTGTGACACAATCCCTTAAAACATGCAGTGTAATGTGGTTTGGAATGTTGCTAGGTAGTTTCAGCCATTTTCTAGTAAAAATGTTTTCCCAATTGCTATGGTGCAGAAGTATTGTTTATTGAGTCTCTCAATACTTGTGACCCAATGAAACCGAAATTTTATTCTTGGCAAAAATTGCAGTTGACCTCATCTTATTGCATGACACTTTCATAGAGCAGCCATCGTTCCATAGACATCAATGTTAATGTTCCCCAACCGCAGTGGTCAAGTGCTATTTGTACAGTTGCCGTATATGATTTTTTTATGGAGGGCAGCTGAAGGAAACAAAAAGGATTAGAAAATGAGTCATTTTAAGTAATACCAGACATAGAAGGCACCACACAGCACATGCCAGAAGTAACTGCGCAGGAAAGGAAATGTTTGCCAGCTCCCCATATAAAATCTTCCTTCCTTTATGTCTGACCACTGGGATATAAGCAATGTCAGGAACGTATACTGATGTTTTTCACGCTAGAAGACTGAATCCTGACAAGGTGTTGAGCTGCTGTACCAAGAAGCTGCAGCACTTATTCAAGCACCACAGATAGCTCAACACAATAAATGATGGGTTTACCAGGAGTGGAATGCCCACCGATCTGACAATGATGACATATCATGAGTATAGGGCCTCAATATTTAAGTTTTGGGCAATATTTATGTCTGTAACTTTTCCATGTGGAATCTACAACAATAATCATGCTTCTGATTTTACCTCCATCCCAACAGGCACCATACAGTACATGTACGGCACAGAAGGCAAGATATTCCAGCATTCCACCACACATGTACGGTGCACTAATCAGGCAGGCACAGGAACTGTCCTCACTTGATCAGGGAAGGGGTTGGATGTGACAGTCAGGCCCCCCGCTGCAACTGCCAGCATTGAACATAACTCTGATGCTGGTGATTTAAAGGAGTTCTCCAGGCTTTTGGATAGATCATCAATGAGGATAGGTGATCAATATCAAATCAGCGGGGGTCAGACACCCGACTCCCCCGCCGATTAGCTTTATGAAGGAAAGGCATGGTGAGCAGGAAGGGAGATGACACACATGCACTGTGCGCGCCTTCCCTTCATATAGCTGATTGGTGGCAGCGCTGGGTGTTGGACCCCGCAGATCTGATATTGATGACTAGAGATGAGCAAAGTTTTGTAAATTTCGATTCCACTGCTTCGCTGAACAAAAATATTTGTTTTATTTGTAAGTAGCGGGTGCAATGACAGGGAGCTGCGATAGCGCAGTAGCGGGTGCAATGACAGGGAGCTGCGATGTACCCCTCAGATGCCGCATTCATACATGATCGTGGCATCTGAGAGTAAAAATTTTTTACGTAATTACGTAATTTAGGTATCACTGCATCCATAATACATTCCATCAGGTTGTAAAAATAAATAAATGCCAGAACAGCTATTTTTTGGTGACTTCGCTTCCCAAAAAAACATAATGTCAGGTGATCAAAAGGTCTTATGTACCCCAAAGTGATACAAATGAAAACGTCAACTCATCCCACAAAAAAAAGCAAGCCATCAGGACTATCACCAGAAAAAATTTAAACAAATATGTCTTTCAGAAAATGGTGACAGAGCAACATGATAAAAAAAAAAATGCGGTTATTGTATAAAAGTGGTAGAACTTAAAAAAAAATATAATAATTCATATCTCTGTAATCATACTGACCATTAAAGTTAATATGTCATTTTCCCCGCACTACATATGCCATGAAAACGAAACCCAAAAAGCAATGGTGGAAGTGCTGACTTTTTTTCTTCCTACTTCCCAAAAAAGCGATATAAAAAGCAATCAAAAAGGCATATGTAATTCAAAATAGTATTAATGATCATGGCACCTCATCATGCAAAAAAATAAGCCCTCACACAACTCTGTCTAGAGAAAAATTAAAAATGTATGTTTCTCAGAAAATGGCTGTAATGGTACCCCAGAGGCTGTTTAATAGCAACATGTCGCCCTTAAACCAATCCATCAAAATCTGCTCTGCAAAAGCTAAATGAAGGTCTTTCCCTTCTGAATCCTTCAGCATACCCAAACAGCAGTTTATGTCCACAATGGCATTTCCATACCTAGTAGAACCGCCTAACAATTTAGGTAGTGGAGTGTGAGTATCAGATGGCACAAGCTAGGCACATCATACTGGACACTGAAATGCAATGCCTGTGGAAAACTTACAATTTTAATTTTGCACAGTCCATCTGCTTATTCATTTCTGCAAAATACCTGTGGTGTCAAAATGCTCAGCCCCACCCCTTGATACATTCCTTGAGGAGCATAGGTTCCAAAATGGGGTCCCTTATTGGGGGTTTCCACTGCACCTTAGGGTCTCTGGAAATGTGATGTTGTACTTGAAAACCTTTCCAACAAAATTCATGCTAAAAAAGTAAAATGGCGTTCCTTCCTTTCTGAGCCCTGCGGTGTGCTCATACGGCAGTTTATATTTATATTTATGAAATTTCTTTACCCAGTAGAACCCACTTAACATTTTAAAGGGTGAAAGTCTCTGATGGCGCATTGAAATGCCATATATGTTGAAAACTTACCATTTTCAATTTTGCACAGTTTAGAAAATTGCTATTTTCTTCCACATTTTCTGTAAATTTGGGATTTTTTTTTAAAACAAAGGAAAAACATATTGACCCAAAATTACTTGAAGGGGTTTCCATACCAAAGTGATACAAATGAAAATATCTACTCATCCCACAAAAAAATAGCGAGCCATCACACAGGACTATTACCAGAAAAATAAAAACAAATATGGCTTTCAGAAAATGGTGACAGAGCAACATGATTTAAAAAAATGCTGTTATTGTATAAAAGTGGTAGAACTTAATTATTTTTTTATAAAATTCATATCTCTATAATCATACTGACCATTAAAGTTAATGTCATTTTATCCCGCAATACGTATGCCATGAAAACAAAAACATATTGAACCAAATTTACCACTAACACGAAGTATGATGTGTCTTGAACAAACATTCTCAAAATCGATTGGATAAGTGAAAGCATTCCACAGTTATTAAGACAAAGATACACATGTCAGATTTACAAAATTACTGTAGGCTGTGTCAAGAAGGTGGAAAATGGCTGTGTCTTGAAGGAGTTTACATTCGTTCGATATTTTGCAGAGGTTTTTTCAGAGCATGTGATGGTTGTATAAATTACAGATTTAGAATACCCCATTCCATGCATTACCGCCAGAATGTTAGCGGATTCTTTCAGATTTAAGGCACAGAATTTGCGTTGCTTTACCATTCTAGTATATAAAGTTGGCAAGGTGAAAAGAGAACCCAACATGACCTCTGTCATCTATGTAGCGTCAGCAACGGAACAACAAGAAATGCAGTTTGCTAGATTAACTTCTCTTGGGGATGGTAAATCCCTGGTGAGAGATGAATTCAGCGTAACGCATCAGGTTCGCATTTTACGTGACATAATTCTTGAAAATTAAAGGTGAATTCTAAAAACATTGTTAATGGCTTCCTGTTCTGGTTATTTCTAATGTATAGGAACATTTCTCTGTTGACAGGGCTACACATGTCCTGCGACACTTACCTAAGCCAATAAATTACAGCAGATTTCATCAATATTTAGTTAACACTTTTGGGGCAATGTATCACGCTCTAAATAATGTGTCTAGACGCACAGATGAACTCCCGTCTCAAGCTTGCATCTGTGTCCGATATATAAGACGTATTTACCTTTCCTGTCACTTACCCCTAAAGGTTTACACATTTCACGTTACTATTACTCAGCAAGTATTTTATTGAAATATGCTGATTATAGCAGTACCCCAATGAAAACTGGTATTAGTATGAATTAAAAAAATATGGACCCCTAAAATAAAAGATGGAAATATCAGCTTGATTTTGTATGAAATCTAATATTCTGTTCAACACCCCCATTTGTATATTTACTTCCTTTTGACCCTCCCCCCTACAAAGCTATAATGCTATGTTTATATCTGTGTTTTTCGCAGACCCACTGTAACAATCCCTTTTCTTGTCCACAAAACGGACAAGAATAGGACATGTTCTATATTTTTATTTATTTTTTTGGAGGGGGGGGGGGGCTGTGGAACAGACATACTGATGCGGAGAGCACATGGTATGCTGTCAACATTTTTTGCAGCCCCGAAATGCGTATCGGATGCAGAGCAAAAATATTGTTGTGTGAATGGTTGTGTTAACACGTTAAGGACCCAGGACGAGAATGTTCATCCTAAAAGGCCAGTACTTAGTGCCCCAGGATGAGCATTCTCGTCCTGCGGTCCTTCCTCCCCCCGCGTGCGGTGCCTCGATCAGTGGCAGAGATCAGTAACAGCCGGATCCCTGCTGCCACCACCAGCATTGGTGATAACGCCGATGCCGGTGGATTAACCCCTCATATGCCGTGGTCAGCGCTGACCGCGGCATGTGGCAGCTTTGTGCTCCCTCACTTCATCCATCGGGTCCCCGGACTCGATGGTTGCCATGGCAGCCCTAAGCCATTTAAAGGCTTGGGGCCCATCATAGACGGAGGCCTAAGAGGCCCAGCCCCCAGACTGGGTCTCCTAGGCAACTGTTATCGTCTTACAGTGTAAGACACTAACAGTTCAATACAGCACAATACAGATGTATTGGGCTACATTGAAACAGGGATTAGACCCTGTAATGTTGAAGTCCCAGAGTGGAACAAATAATAAAGTGAAAAAAAAGTTACAAAAAAAATAAAGTTTTACAAAAAAATTAAAAGTTTCAAGTAAAATAAAAAAATTAAAAAAAGAGTCATTTTCCCAAAATAAAGTAAAGAAAATTCGGAAAAAATAGGGAAAAGAAAGAAAAGTAAACATATTAGGTATCACAGCATCCATATCGATCAGCTCTATAGAAATATAATATGACGTAACCCCTCAGGTGAACACTGTCAAAAAAATGTAATAGAAACTGTGCTAAAAAAAAACATTTTTTTGTCACCGTACATCACAAGTGCAACACCAAGCGATCAAAAATAGTACCAATCTAACCGTCACCTCATCCCGCTAAAAATGAGCCCCTACTTAAAAAATTTAAAACTATAGCTCTAACACTATTGAGACACTAAAACATGATTATTTTGTTTCAAAAATGCTTTTATTGTGTTAAATGTAAAAAAATAAAATTTAAGTAGACATATTAGGTATCACCATGTCCATAACAACCTGATATATAAAAATACCACATGACCTAACCCCTCAGGTGAACAATGTAAAAAAATAAAAACTGTCAAAAGCCATTTTTTTATCACCTTACATCCCAAAAAGTGTAATAGCAAGCAATCAAAAAGTCATTTACACCCCAAAATAGTGCCAATCAAACCGTCATCTCATCCTGCAAAAATTTAGCTCCTATTTACATTCGCCCAAAAAATTAAAAAAAATATGGCTTTCAGACTATGGAGACAGTAAAACATGATTATTTTTTGTTTCACAAATTATATTATTGTGTAAAACTTAAATACATTTTAAAAAGTATACATATTAGGTATCGCCGCGTCCGTAACAACATACTCTATAAAAATATCACATGACCTAACCCCTCAGGTGAACACCGTAAAAACAATTAAATAAAAATAGTGTCAAAAGTCATTTTTTTGTCACCTTACATCACAAAAAGTGTAATAGCAAGCGATCAAAAAGTCATATGCACCCCAAAATAATGCAAATAAAACCGTCAAAAAAACTATGGCTTTCAGAATATGGAAACACTAAAACATGATTTTTTTGTTTAAAAAATGCTGTTATTGCGTAAAACTTAAATAAATAAAAGCATACATATTAGGTATTGCCGCGTCCATAAGAACCTGCTGTATAAAAATATCACATGATCTAACCCCTCAGGTGGACACTGTAAACATTTTTTTTAAGTGTGTCAAAAAAGCCATTTTTTGTCACCTTACATGACAAAAAGTGTAATACCAAGCAATCAAAAAGTCTGGCTTTCAGAATATGGAGACACAAAAAATGTATATATTGTTTTAAAAAAATGCTTTTTTATGTAAAATAATTGTCACGTCCATAACAACCTTCTCTATAAAAATACCACATGATCTAGCCTGTTAGATGAACACTGCAAATACCAAAGAATAAAAACAGTGGCAAAACAGCTATTTTTTGTTACCTTGCATCACAAAAAGTGTAATATAGTGCAACCAAAAATCATATGTACCCTTAAATAGTATCAACAAAACTGCCACTTTATTCCATAGTTTCCAAAATGGGGTCTTTTTTTGAAGTTTCTACTCTAGGGGTGCATCAGGGGGTCTTCAAATGTGACACGGCAGCTTAAAATTATTCCAGTGAAATCTGCCTTCCATAAACCATATAGCGTTCCTTTCTTTCTGCGCCCTGCTGTGTGCCCGTACAGCAGTTTATGACCACATATGGGGTGTTTCTGTAAACTACAGAATCAGCGTAATAAATATTGAGTTGTGTTTGGCTGTTAACCCTTGCTTTGTTACTGTAAAAATTTGAATAAAATGAAAAATCTGCCCAAAAAGTGAAATTCTGAAATTTTATCTCCATTTTCCATTAACTCTTGTGGTTGACCTAAAGGGTTAACAAAGTTTGTAAAATCAGTTTTGAATACCTTGAGATGTGTAGTTTCCAAAATGGGGTCACTTTTTTGGAGTTTCTACTCTAGGGGTGCATCAGGGGGTCGTCAAATGTGACACGGCAGGTTAAAATTATTCCAGTGAAATCTGCCTTCCAAAAACCATAAGGCACTACTTTCTTTCTGCGCCCTGCCGTGTGCCCGTACAGGTGTTTATAGCCACATATGGGTGTTTCTGTAAACTACAGAATCGGGGTAATAAATATTGGGTTGTGTTTGGCTGTTAAGCCTTGCTTGGTTACTGGAAAAAATAGATTAAAATGGAAAATCGGCCAAAAAAGTGAAATTCTGAAATTTCATCTCCATGTTCCATTAATTCTTGTGGATCAACTGAAGGGTTACCAAAGTTTGTAAAATCAGTTTTGAATACCTTGAGAGGTGTAGTTTTTAAAATGGGGTCATTTTTGGGTGGTTTCTATTATGTAAGCCCCACAAAGTGACTTCAGACCTGAACTGGTCTTTAAAAAGTGGGTTTTGGAAATATTCTAAAAAAATAATCACAATTTGCTTCTAAACTTCTAAGCCCAAAAAATAAAATGGCATTCACAAAATGATCCAAACATGAAGTAGACATATAGGGAATGTAAAGTAATAACTCTTTTTGGAGTTATTACTATCTATTATAAAAGTAGAGAAATTGAAATTTGGAAATGTGCTACTTTTTCAAAATTGTGGGTAAATTTTGTCTTTTTTTCTTTCTTTCAAATTTCTGTTTATTGAGGTAACAGAATCAAATAAAAACAGCAATACAAAAAAAGGGGGCAACATACCCCTGGATCATAAAGCATTAGACATTATATAGAATAGCAATATAAAGCCATGTGTATGCATACATTATCAATTAAAGATGACCTTTGATATATCAAATTAAATGATATAACCATGCTACCCCACATGAATGAGTGATCTACATATGTAATAAAGCAGAGCTGCCTAAAAGAGTGCTGTGATGTGTCGGTACTACCAACCAGCGGAGCGATCAGGGAAACCTATTTAAGGGTCTGAGGAGAGGACCGAAGAACACCCTTGTGATTTATCAAGCCATTTTGCCCAGGTAGTTATGTATCTGTCATTGGACAAAGACTCCCAACTGGACAATTCCTCAAATCTGCAGATTTCTTGCACTTTATCTCTCCACATCTGTACGGAAGGGGCCTGAACAGAAAGCCATTTAAGAGGGATAAGTAGTTTGGCCGCAGCTATTAGGTGAGAGAGTAAGGGAAGTTCTGGCAAGTTCAAGAGGACAGCTTTGGGCGTTAGAGTCGTGCCAGCTGGGCAGATTTTTTTTATCTCATTTGCCACACCATCCCAAAACGGGCGAATCCCGGGGCATGACTACCAAACATGCAGAGCTGTGCCCTTGTCTGCAGAGCATCTCCAACAAGCCTCAGACACCGACGGAAACATCTTCTTCAACAAATCTGGTGTACGATACCACTTAGCAACAAGTTTAAAGGCATTTCCTTGCATTGCTATACAGCGGGAAAAAACGTGTGAATGGCTAAGAATCCTGTCTACTTCAGAATCCGTGACGCTTATTCCCAGATCGGTTTCCCATTGGATAATATAAGAAGGTCTCTTACTACCCTTTGGTTCAAGTATTTTATTATAGAGGCATGAGAGTAGTTTACGTCTAGGGTTGAATTTTTTTTTTTTTTTATAAATAAAAATGACTTTTTTTTTTACTCCATTTTACCACTATTAAGAAGTACAATATGTGACGAGAAAACAATCTCAGAATGGCCTGGATAAGTAAAAGTGTTTTAAAGTTATTACCACATAAAGTGACACATTTCAGATTTTAAAAAAATTATCTGGTCCTTAAAGGGGTGTTCCCATCTGCAAGATCATATTTGAGAAGTTTACACTAATGCCATAGATCATTTTAGCAATTTGCTTGTATTATTTAAAATGCACCCTTTTTGATAAATTCCCTTCCGTCTTACCCTATTGTTGACATGTGGCAACCCATAGATACGGCCACCACACCATCGCTCCACGGCCGTATCTACGGGCCGCGCTTGCGCAGACTGCACTTACTTTTCACCCAGGCGGCCGGTCATTCCCACAAGAGCGCGCACGGTGCCGCGCATGCGCATTTCTTCTTTCTTCACTGCCGCGTCTGATACAGAGCCGTGCATGTGAGCGGGGAGAATGGAGCTGAGCCCACAGGAGCAAGCAACAGAGAGAGGACGTGACCTGGAGACCCGGAGGACCAACAGCCTATGTAAGTGGCTGCAGCACATAATTCCCTCATCCACTAAAACACTAACGATTTTATATGTTATAACAATCAAAGGGGGAGAACTATATAGAGTGGAGGGAGGCTGGGCACAACAATATGTAGGAAAATGGACCCTGGGGGACAATAATATTCTGGCAAATGGAACCTGGGGACAATAATATTTTGGACAATAGACCCTGGGGAGACTAATAGGCAGTAAAATGGACCCTAGGGACAATAATATTCTAGAAAATGGACCCTGGGGAGACTAATAGGCAGTAAAATGGACCCTGGGGACAATAATATACAGGAAATAGGACCCTGGGGACAACAATATGCAGTAAAATTGACCCTGGAAACAACAATATACAGTGAAATAGATGCTAGGGGACAACAATATGCAGTGAAATGGACCCTGGGGACAACAATATGCAGGGAAATAGCCGCTGGGGGACAACAATATGCGGTGAAATGGGCACTGGGGACAATTCTATGGAATGGAGTGACGCTGGGGGAGAACAATATGCAGTGAAATGGACAGTGGGGACAACAATATGCAGGGAAATGGACACTGGGGACAATTCTATGGAATGGAGGGACGCTGGGGACAATTCTATGAAATGGAGTGACGCTGGGGGGGTGGACACTATGGAATGGAGGGATGCTGGGGGAGGACACTATGGAATTGAGGGAAGCTGGGGACAAATCTATGGAATGGAGGGACGCTGGGGACAATCCTATAGAATGGAGTGATGCTGGGGGGGATCACTATGGAATGGCGGGACGCTGTGGACAAGAATATGCAGTGAAATGGCCGCTGGGGACAATAATATGCAGTGAAATGGCCGTTGGGGACAACAATATGCAGGGAAATGGACATTGGGGACAATTCTATGGAATGGAGGGACGCTGGGGACAATTCTATGGAATGGAGGGACGCTGGGGACAATTCTATGGAATGGAGGGACGCTGGGGGAGGACACTATGGAATGGAGGGACGCTGGGGGAGGACACTATGGAATGGAGGGAAGCTGGGGACAAATCTATGGAATGGTGGGACGCTGGGGACAATTCTATGGAATGTAGTGATGCTGGGGGGGCACTATGGAATGGTGGGATGCTGTGGACAATAATATGCAGTGAAATGGGCGCTTGGGACAATAATATGCAGTGAAATGGGTGCAGGGAACAAATCTATGGAATGGAGGGACGCTGGGGACAATTCTATGGAATGGAGTGAGGCTGGGGGAGGACACTATGGAATGCAGGGAAGCTGGGAACAAATCTATGTAATGGAGGGACGCTAGGGAAAATTCTATGGAATGTAGTGACGCTGGGGGGGTGTACACTACGGAATAGAGGGACGCTGGGGGAGAACACTATGGCATACAGGGAAGCTGGGGACAAATCTATGGAATGGAGGGACGCTGGGGGGGCACACTATAGAATGGCAGGATGCTGTGGACAAGAATATGCAGTGAAATGCAACTGGCGGGGGAGGGGAATGGACAGGTTTAGCAGAGCTGTTTATGAAGCTGTTCAGACACAGTATTAGTGGGAGATAGAAAAAGACAGATGTAGCATTGCTGTATATGAGGCAGTTCCCCCACAGTGCTGGTGCAAGAGAGAGATAGACAGATGTAGCAGAGCTGTATATAAAGCTGTTCAGCCTCAGTGCTGGTGGGAGAGAGAAACAGACAGATGAAGCAAAGCTGTATATGAAGCTGTTCAGACACAGTGATAGTGGGGTAGTGGAAGACAGATGTAGCTGAGTTGAATATGAAGTGATTCAAACACAGTGCTGGTATGGTTGAGTATGTAGCAGAGTTGTATATAGAGCAGTTCAGGGAAGAGAGATGTAGCAGAGCTGTATATAGAGCAGTTCAGGGAAGAGAGATGTAGCAGAGCTGTATGTAGAGGGGTTCAGGGAAGACCGGTGTAGCAGAGCTTTATATGAGGTATTTCCCCCACAGTACTGGTGGGAGAGAGAAATAGACAGATGAAGCAGAGATGTATATGAAGCTCTTCAGACACAGTACTAGTGGGGGAGTGGAAGACAGATGTAGCAGAGCTGTATATTAAGCTTTTCAGACACAGTGCTAGTGGGGGAGTGGAATAAAGATGTAGCAGAGCTGTATAGGAAGCCATTCAGCCAAAGTGATGTTAGGGGACTGGGGAAGACAGATGTAGCTGAGCTGTATATGCATCTATACAGATACATGGTCTAAGGTTAATACACAACTGTAGTACAGCTGTAATGGAAACTAATCTGCATCAGTGCTGGTGGGTGGGGGTTGGTCATGTTTTATGGGAGTCAAAAGCACAGATTATAGGTCTACTAGCTAACATGCTTTTGGGCTAATGTATAATATGGAATTATGGTTTTTGCTGCACAGAATGGGTTTGTAAAAGATCAGACTGAGATTTTGTGTAAAACTGTATTAGAATGCAGGACAGCCACATGTTACTGTCTTAGCTCACTTCCCATGGCTCTCTGAGTGATGATTTTCCAGCAGGAGGGATGGGCTTCACAGACACTGCAGGCTGCCAGACTGATGACTCATACTATCCACATGAAAGAGAAAGCAAGGACTGAGTTCTCGTGGTGTGGTAGGCCTTCACTCAAACTGCCTAAGCCCGCCCAGCCTTAAAAGCAGGAAACCAGGAAGTGAACAGCAGAGCTGGCTGCAGGTGAGGATGAATTAGCAAGATGGGAAAACCCCTTTAAGGTGAAAAATGGCAAGGTCCTTGACCCCTTAGGGACCGGGCTAATTTTTACCTTAAGGACCATTTTTTCAAATCTGACCAGTGTAACTTTAAGTGGTGATAACTTTAAAACGCTTTGACTTATCTAGGCCATTCGGAGAATGTTTTTTCATCACATATTGTACTTCTTTACACTGGTAAAATGGAGTAAAAACAATTCATTTTTATATATAAAAAAAAAACAAATTTACCCCAAATTTTGAAAAATTAGCAAATTTACAAATTTCAATTTCTCTACTTTTATAATAGATAGTAATACGTCCAAAAATAGTTATTATTTTACATTCCCCATATGTCTACTTCATGTTTGGATCATTTTGGGAATGACACTTTTAATTTTTTGGGGACGTTACAAGGCTTAGAAGTTTAGAAGCTAATCTTGAAATGTTTCAGAATTTTTCAAAAACTCACTTTTTAAGGACCAGTTCAGGTCTGAAGTCACTTTGTGAAGCTTACATAATAGAAACCACCCAAAAATGACCCCATTCTAGAAAATACACCCCTGAAAGTATTCAAAACTGATTTTACAAACGTCGTTAACCCTTTAGGTGTTCCACAAAAGATATTGGCAAATGGAGATGAAATTTGAGAATTTCAATTTTTGGGCTAATTTTCCATTTTAATCCATTTTTTCCAGTAACAAAGCAAGGGTTAACAGCCAAATAAAACTCAATATTTATTGCCCTGATTCTGTAGTTTGCAGAAACACCTCATATGTGGCCGTAAACTACTGTACGGGCACACGGTAGGGCGTAGAGAGAAAGGTGTGCTGTGTGGTTTTTGGAAGGCAGATTTTGCTGGACTGGTTTATTTACACCATGTCCCATTTGAAGCCCCCCTGATGCACCCCAAGAGTAGAAACTCCATAAAAGTGACCACATTTTGGAAACAATGGGATAAGGTGGCAGTTTTGTTGGTACTATTTTTAGGGTACATTTTTTTTGGTTGCTCTATATTACATTTTTGTAGCAAGGTTACCAAAAATAGAAATTCTGAAATTTAATCTCCATTTGCCATAAACTGTTGAGGAATACCTAAAGGGTTAACAAAGTTTGTAAAATCAGTTTTGAATACCTTGAGGAGATTAGTTTCTTAGATGGGGTCACTTTTATGGAGTTTCTACTCTAGGGGTGCATCAGGGGTTCTTCAAATGGGACATGGTGCCAAATAAAAAAGGCCATCAAAATCTGCCTTACGGCGTAACTTTCCTTCTGCGCCCTGCCGTTTGGTCATACAGCAGTTTACGACCACATATGGGGTGTTTCTGTAAACTTCAGAATCAGGGTAATAAATATTAAGTTTTGTTTGGCTGTTAACCCTTGCTTTATTACTGGAAAAAACTGTTTAAAATTGAAAATTTGCCAGAAAATAGCTGTTTTGGCACTGTTTTTATTTTATTTTATTGACCGTGTTTATCTGAGGGCTTAGGTCATGGGGTATTTTTATAGAGCAAAATTCTTACAGATGCAGCGATACCTAATATGTCAACTTTTTTTTTTATGTATTTAGGTTTTACACTATATTATCCTTTTATCAAAAAAAAAAATACATTTTAGTATCTCCATAGTCTAAGAGTCATTTTTTTCTTAGTTTTTAGCCTATTATCTTAGGTAGGGGCTCATTTTTTGCGGGATGAGAGGACGGTTTTATTGGCACTATTTTGGGGGGCATATGACTTTTTGATCGCTTGCTATTACACTATTTGTGAAGTCTATTTGTGAAGTAAGGTGACAAAAAAATACCTTTTTCTGCACCGTTTTTATATATATTTTTTGAACGTGTTCATCTGAGGGGTTAGGTCATGGGGTATTCTTATAGAGCAGATTCTTACGGACACGGCGATACCTAATATGTCTACTTTTTTACATTTATTTTAGTTTTACAAAATATTTTTGTTTGTGTCTTAAGTCTGAGAACCATAGTTTTTTTTTCTGATTGTCAGTGGCTAAATTGGGGAAGGGGAATATAAATTTAGTACTCCATGGAAGTGTGGTACTCCCTGAAGCAACCAATAATGCCCCGGATGATCGGGGCACGTGTCACACTGAGTGGTGGTGTCCTTCTGTATCCCCCTCCTGTGACACACTCTGCACCTTTTTTTAGGTCCGTCCCTTCTTTCTAGTATGGGGGAACCACACCTGGAAAGTGTTGGCCAGGGACGAACCTGGCGCCTCTAGTTCCCGAGCTACTCCGGCCTGCTCTTTCCCGGTCAAAAAAGATCAGGGCCTTGAGGACTGCCTCATAGAACTGTGTTGCCAGAGCCCCGGGACAGCACAAAAGAGTTGTACAAGGCAACTTGTACCAAGTAGACCGCAACTTTTTTGTACCATGCCCGGGTTTTGCGCATGGCATTATGTAGCTTGAGGACTTGATCAGAGAGATCAACTCCTCCCATGTACCAATTGTAGTCGACGATACAATCAGGCTTGAGGACCATTGCTGCGTTACCTCGCACAGGGACAGGGGTGATGCCGTTACCGTGAATTGTGGACAGTACAAGGACATCCCTCTTGTCATTATATCTGACCAGCAACAGGTGTCCACTGGTAAGGGCAAGGGTCTCACTGCTGGGGATAGGAACTTGGAGGGGGTGGGTAGGGAGGCCGAGTTGATTTTTCTGCACGGTCCCACAAGCGGACGTGGATCTGGCGGCGAGGGACTGGAACAAGGGGATACTAGTATAAACCCTTATCTAAACCATTATCTAGCAGTGGGTGCATAAGGTCCTATACAAGTTTCCCGCTAACACCCAACGTGGGGGGACATTCTGGGGGATGAATAAGGGAATCTCACCCCTTGCACACACGAAACTTATAAGTGTACCCTGAGGTACTCTCACAAAGTTTGTACAGCTTCACGCCATACCTCGCCCACTTAGAGGGAGCATACTGGCGGAAAATGAGTCTCCCCTTGAAAGCAATGAGAGACTCATCAACCACGACCTCCCTTCCAGGTACATAGGCCTCCAAAAATTTGGCCCCAAAGTGATCGATGACCGGCCTCATTTTGTGCAGGCATTTCCGGATGGCCTCATACCGGGAGCGTGTCATGGCCGTACTGTAAAGTGGGGTCTGGTAGAGGCCGTCCCCACTCCAGTAATTCCTGACACTAGGTTTTTTGACTAGGCCCATGTGCAGCACGAGGCCCCAAAACATCCTCTTAAAGCTCTAATAGTAAATAAAGCTGGTGGTCGCTAAACTAATTAATCACTATCACCGAAGTACGACTACCTAAAAATTAACCTTTAATAGGATAATCTAAGATAAATACTCCCTGTAGTTTCTCTAGGGAGTATTTATCTTAGATTATCCTATTAAAGGTTAATTTTTAGGTAGTCGTACTTCGGTGATAGTGCCCAAAACATCCTCATCTCGGCAGCACTGACCGGAGTCCAGCCACTGGCCCTAGCAAAAAAGGAGCCCGGATGTTGAGCAATGAACTGTTGGGCATACAGGTTACTTTGCTCCACCATCAGGTTGACAAAGTGGTCACTGAAAAAAAGACTAAAATAGTCATATTCAGTGAAGCCCACTGTGGGAATCTGGATTCCTGGCTGGCCAACAAAGTCATGAATCGCAGGCTCAAAATGCTCTGGGGTACACCATGCAAGTTCACCGGTAGGAGGCTCTGGTGGACTTAACTGGTGGGCCGGAAAACTAGCTACGAGCCCCAGAGCTGCTCGTACTAGTGTGGGCCACAGGGTCCCTAGCATGGTGGCCCCCTTGCTCCGCCGCCTTGGGGGCTCATCATCATCGCTAGATGATGAAGAGGATGCGGATGACAAAAGGAAAGTGGGGTCATCCTCGTCCTCACTGGGGCTCTCAGACTCGGAGGCAAGCTGGGTGTATGCCTCCTCGGCCGAGAACATCCGGCGGGCCATAGGGGAGTGTGTGTGTGTGTGCGTGGAAATCTTTATTTGGTGTGTGTGTGTGTGTGGGGGGGGGGGGGGCACGGGTGTTCACGTACTTACCCTAAACCTACCAGACAAAAAAAAAAAGACAAAACATGTGAAAGAAAAAAATAAAATAAATACAAACTCGCTGATCAGCTGTGGTGTTTGCAATGGGCTAACAGTGGCCGGATGCTAAGAGTGCCGGCCACAGTCAGCATACGCAGAAAAAACCCCATCTTGTGCCACAAAAAAAGTTGAGGGGGGGCAAGCTGCAGCACCCCTGGGGGGTCTAGGGTCACACAGCTGTACTGTGGACCCCAGACACCCGATTTAGGATGATGCAACCAAAAACATATATATTTTTTTTCAACTAAACTTTCCCTGAATATCACTGCCTAACCTGACCTTTCTCTAAATGCCTTTTAGTGCCAGATGGCACTGTGGAGGGTCAGAAGGGAGTGCTCGGTTAGAAGATCGATGCAGCGCTCCTCTCTCCTCGGCTCCCGGACACAGAAAGGAGGGGGAGAGGAGCGCTGCAATAATTTAAAGCGCCCACCCCTGCAGCCAATCAGAGCCGATCCTGAGACGCGATGTCACTATCACCTCTCAGGATCGCAGAATGGAGATTGTTGGTGTATTATCACACCACCGATCACCATCCTGTTCCGAGTTATCTGGTCCCCAGAGACCCGAATAACCCGGAAACGCAGCAAATCGCAGTTCTGAATTGACCTGCGGTTTGCTGCGATCGCCGATGCTGCGGGGTCACAGGACCCCCCCCCCCGCGCTCATTGTCCCAGGGTGCCTGCTCAATGATTTGAGCAGGCACCCAGTTCCGATCACCGCCCGCCTCGCGGCGGTGATCGGAATTGCACATGACGTACCAGTACGTCATGTGTCCTTAAGTATCGGGACATCATGCCGTATCAGTACGTCATGTGTCCCCAACAGGTTAAGGTGTTAAAAAGAAAGACGCCTTGACAACCCATTATAAATCAATGAGGTCTATTGGGTGTCAATGATATACATTGTATCACAGGTCTGTATCACAATATCTCTCAAATATTGGGAGAAAGGGAATCCCTTGGCCCAATTCTACAGAAGGAGATCAAATTGAGAGTCCACTGAAGTCTATGACAGTCAACAGCCACGGAAGACGCCATGCAGGGGCAGCGTTAGCACCCGGCATACCTGGTCCTCACTGCAACTGGTGTAGCTATAGGGGTTGCAACGAACGGTCGCAGGCGTGAACAGGCCCGTAAGCCAGGGGGCCTACAGGGCTCCCCTTGCCTTTGGCGCTGTCGGATGTCAAAACCGGAATTAAGAACGCAAGTGTGAAACAGGCCTAACATGGAAAGTGAAGGAGCAGAGGGGCAAAACTACTGCAAAGGGAACAGTGTGGCAGGCTCAGCAACCCTTGAGAGATTCAGAGCAAAGCATGCTGGGATTGGTTAGGAAAGGAACCTAATGAAAACAGGAAGTTCTGTATGTAAACATCCCGCCAGGATGCAGTCAGGCTGAAAAAAGGGGAAGGAAAGTGCTGACATGAAAATCGGTATATGGGACAAAAATATGCAGTGTTTGGGGTGCTGTGGACAAATAAAAAATGTCATTTTAAAACTGTACATCATTGATTATTACATAATTGGCTTTTATATTGTTTAGCTGGATGAATAACCGGAAATGGCTTAGAGAAGCTAAACCTGGGGCGATCAAGTTCTATTTGAGACAATCCCACTAAACATATTTACAATCCATCGTTCATTGCTGTATTTAGTGTTTTAGTACTTGGCAGCAGAACATACCTTGAATCAGATGTATCATAAGAGACTGTGCCACTTTCCACAAGGACTTAAATAACCGTCTTCGTGCTACTCCTTTCACAGCCGTTCCAGCGCTTCCCCGTTTTTGCTGATGACATTAGCCTTGGCACTTACCCAGTAATACTCAAACCAATAAACTTGGTTACCAACCTGTGTTCAGCATGATTAACCCTTTCAATGCTGATCATGGTGGAATAGGACTTCTGTCACTTGCCTAAGTGCTTTTATGAACAACATGGTGCAAAAGAAAAGCCTCCAGAGATAACCAGAACTATAATGTAATAATGTAATGTATAATGGATAAAATATAACATATGTTAGGCCGGGCATACCCAAGATAACCCTAACGGATGCTTGTATATTTTATATGCAGAAACTGTAATACAATGTCATATAGAATTATAACATTACTTTGTAGGTTTAAAAATATGTAAAAAAAAATAATAAGTTAAAAACACTGGGGTTGTCCATGTTTTTTTTTTAAACTTGTACCCCAGTCTGGAATAAGTGTGAGATATCTATTATCACCTGCTCCCTGCCACTCTGTTATAGCTCCTTGCCTCTCTTCACCGGACTTCCTGTTCCCGTCTGTCAATTTTCACACAGATGGGGTTATGTGAGCCACACATCGAAAGATCTGGCCTCAGCAGTGTTGTGTCCCCAAGCGGCACATGTCCCATTAGTAATGAACCGTTTGTACATATGTCACTGCTGAAGCCAGTATGGATTTCTCCACAGATATTTCAAGTTGGGGTGCAACATTTAAAAGATCCTGGACAACCCAGTTAAAGTTTATGTTAATAATAAATAACAAAGCAAACAGCAAATTGAATAAAAGTTTAAGTGGGCTTTTTGAGGCCCTCAAAAATGTAGGTAAAGGCAAAAAATATTATAAAATAACAAAATAAGCCTTCTAACACCTGTCCCATCCCCACCATTCCAGAACTGCTGCTTCGGTGTTCCCTGTCAGTCTTTGTTTCCAGCACTGCTATTCCCAACTACTGCCATGGCCTCAATCATCATGTAGGGAGCGTCAACACTGCAGTGAGACCGATGCTACAACGATGACGACTCCGACTACCTTGCGAGACCGCTGAGGTCAGGGGTCTCATCGCTATCACACCAAATACAAACACAAGGGAGCACTAGACTATTAGTGCTAGAAAGCTGAGGGATCGAACAGGTAAATAAGGCTTCTTTTGTTATTTCATAACACTCGCTGCCTCTGCCTAAATTTTTTATTGGGGGGGGGGGCTTGAAAATGCTATTAATGTACAATGAAAAAACACGGATGCATTTTATATCTTTATGTGCCCATTGGTCTGTTCAATTAATCATGCATGGTGAATGGTAAACAATATAACAACACTTACCGTATTTTTCGCTTTATAAGAAGCACCTGATGATAAGACGCACCTAGGTTTTTGAGGAGGAAAATAAGAAAAAAATATTTTGAACCAAAAGGTGTGCTTTTAGTAGGTTTTGAACTTATGGTGGTCTGTGGATAACGCACTGTTATGGGGATCTGTGGATGACCCACTGTTATGGGGGATCTGTGGATGACGCACTGTTATGGGGGATCTGTGGATGACGCACTGTTATGGGGGATCTGTGGATGACGCACTGTTATGGGGGATCTGTGGATGACGCACTGTTATGGGGGATCTGTGGATGACGCACTGTTATGGGGGATCTGTGGATGACGCACTGTTATGGGGGATCTGTGGATGACGCACTGTTATGGGGGATCTGTGGATAACGCACTGTTATGGGGGATCTGTGGATGACACTAAGGGGGGATCTGTGGATGACACTGAGAGGGGATCTGTGCATTACACTGAGGGGGGGATCTGTGCATTACACTGATGGGGGATCTGTGGATGACACTTATGTCATCCACAGATCCCCATAAGTGTCATCTACAGATCCCCCATCAGATGCATCAGTGTGGAGGGAGGAGGCGGGGACACTCATGGCGGGGCCCGGTGCAGTGACTCTACTCTAATACACCGGGTCTCGGAACTGTTAAACATTCAATCTTATCTATTTGTATATGCTCTGTACGGTACTTACTGTAGTACCGTAAGTAAAGCATTAAGACGCCGCAGACCGGTATCTCCCTTGGTCATGCACCGCCTGCCGCAGCTCCCTCCTCATGCGCCGCCTGCCCCAGCTCCCTTGGTCATGCGCTGCCTGCCCCAGCTCCCTCGGTCATGCGCCGCCTGCCTGCTTATCTCACTTCATGAATGAACAGGGAGGCGGCACATGACAGAGGGAGCTGGGGCAGGCGGCGCATGAGGAGGGAGCTGCGGCAGGCAGCGCATGACCGAGGGAGATGCCGGTCTGCGCAGTCTGCGCCGTCTCAATGCTTTACTTACAGTAAGTACCGTACAGAGCATATACAAATAGAAAAGATTGAATGTTTAACAGTTGCGGGGCCCTGTGTATTAGAGTAGAGTCACTGCACTGGGCCCCGCCATGAGTGTCCCCGCCTCCTCCCTCCACACTGATACTTCGCTGGCCGCGCTGTGCAGCATAGCGGCCAGCAAAGTATTCGCTTTATAAGACGCACGGCCATTTCCCCCTCACTTTTAGGGGGGGGGGGGAAGTGCATCTTATAAAGCGAAAAATACGGTATTTTTATGCATTTTATAAAATTCTATAAAAAATTCTGAAAAAATGTACAGGGATTTTCTAAGACTTAATAAAAAAATGGGCACTAAGTAAGGGGCTGTCCTAGGCTACTTTCACACTAGCGTTTTTGCTGGATCCGGCAAGGTTCAGTAAAAACGCTTCCGTTACTGATAATACAACCGCCTACATCCGTTATGAACGGATCCAGTTGTATTATCTTTAACATACCCTAGACGGATGAAAGTCAATGGGGGACTGATCCGTTTTCTATTGCGTCAGATTGTGTCAGAGAAAACGGATCCATCCCCATTGACTTGCATTGTGGGTCATGACATCTTGCTCCGCATCCCAGGACAGAAAGCAAACCGCAGTATGCTGCGGTTTGCTCTCCGGTATGAGAACAAAACGGAATGCATTTTGGAGCATTCCGTTCTGTTCAGTTACGTTTTGCCCCCATTGACAATAAATGGGGACAAAACTGAAGCGTTTTTTCCCAGTATTGAAACCCTATGACGGATCTCAATACCGGAAAATAGAAACGTTAGTGTGAAAGTAGCCTAAAATAAAAAAAAATTAAAAATAATAATTTACTTAGCTATTATATGTCACAGAACTCCAGCGTTGCCTCTCTGGACCACGCTTGACCTGAAGCAGTCACACTCAGTTCATTGTTCACTTGACCACTGCAGTCAATCACTAGCCTAAGCGGTTATGTGTGCATAAATGGCACAAGACCTCTGAAGCCAGTGATTGTCTGCAGCAGTCACTTGAACATTGAACGTGACGTCATCACTGCAGGACCAGCAGGGACTGGAGTGGTGGGGCTAGAATGGCAGGATATTTAAAAGCTAAGTAAGGGTTTTTTATTTATCTTATATTGCCCCCTGCTCAGTGCCTATTAAAAATCCTCGAAAGGTTTCACGCATACAGTCTTTCCCATATTTCAGTCCACAAAAAAACGGATCTGCAAAATGTGGACCGTTTTGTGTGCACTCCCCCTTATCAACAGAAATAGCTTTTCTTGTCCGAACTACAGACAAGAAAAGGCCATGTTCTATAATTTATGGAAAAGCCACAAGGATCCTCAAAAAATATGGATGTGTGCACAGCCACATAGTAATGAATGGGTCATTGTGTTATCCGCAAAAAATACAGATAGTACACAGATTAAACATATGATTGTGTGCACTAATATAGATGCACTGCTCCTACAAATTGAGAGGATATAAGGAGGCAAAAACTAAAGTATTTCTTTGGTCCTTAAAGGGTCACTTCCATTAAAGGGATTCTGTCAGCTGGATTTTAGTAACAGAGCTTTTGACATCACCACATCAGTCTCCTCGATTTGTTTTAAAATATTCCAGTATTTCTGCCATCTGGCTTGTCATTTTGTTAAAAAATCTATTTTATTAATATGCTAATTACCTCAGTAATGTGCCCAAGGGGCTGTCCCTCTGGCCGTTGGTGCCCAGCCGTGCCCATTCTCTAGGTGCCCATCACCGCTCACTCACTGCTAATTATTCACTCCTCTCATCGCCTATGGTGTGCAGTAATCTCGCGCAAGCGCCCTGGATCCACTGGTCCCTGGTGTCCCGGCAGCAGCCTCAGCGAACGAAGCGTGCATGCACCAGCTGTCTGAACACTTCGCTCGCCGGTGCTGACCAGTGGATCCAGGGCGCATGACCGAGATTACTGCACACCATCGGCGATGAGAGGAGTGAATAATTAGCAGTGGTTCGGTGCTGGGCTCCTAGAGAATGACTTAGCAGGAATGGGCATGGCTTCACAGCAACAGGGTGTATACTCCAAACACAAAAATAGAAGCTACTGTGTGGTGCAAAAGCATAAACAGGAACAGTGTGTGACCTAAGATGCGCCATTTTCCACCAAAATTGTACCACAATTATAGTGTAAAATTCTCTCTCAAACTAAGCCAACCAATAGATGGTATAGAGAATGGCAAAAGTGCCTGTCCCTGCATCAGGTTTATCATCCAGCTAAGGCACTGTAGTAAGTCTTGTGTAGGTGCTGACAGTCTGTATAGGTTTACGCCATCTATAGGATTAGTAATTCTGTCCCAATATTTACAGAAAGCACATTTTTTTGCTATGCATTTCATCCTGATGTCCTCCTTGTTGGGCAGCATGCGTTAGTCTGAAACACGTAGCATGTACATTTGCACATTATGGATCTTTTTAAGAAATGACCAGTTAGGAGTTTTTTTATATCAAGTGCTGGATTTCTCTTATCAGTATTGAAAAGTTTCCAGAGCATCTTCTCTGTGTACCGTCACATTTTCCCGGGAATTGGACCTTGCAAAGTGGTTTAGTGGTGAGCTGTATGACCTTCACTTATTATTGTTCATTTGCATCCTTCCAGTCTGCAGCCAGTGACATATTACTTGGCTGCAGCGGTAATGTTCCGTAATCACTTGCCAATCTTGTGTGCCATACCCCACCGAACCAGTGACTGGCTGCAGCAGTATACAGAGTGTCTCTGCTGCCGCCAAACAGTGCTTCATTGTCTGCAGGCCAGGAAAAAGACAAAACGGCAGTGCTGGACCAGAGTGGGTGCTGGAAAAGAAGGTAAGTTTTGTTATTATTTTACCAGGCCACCCATCACGTTGATAAAACAAAAATAAACTTTTACCCCTTTAAGAGGTTAATACCCCAGCTATATTTTTCCATTTTGCTTATCACCAAAGTGTTAATCCAAATAGGCGATTAAATCTACATTTGCAGAGCAAGCCCTTTACTGTACAAAACAATGATACAGTCAGATGCTACCCCACAGGATCTCCAGAGTTGCACATCGCTTGGACACACCAAGTGTTTGAAGCCTTTCCAAAAAAGACGTCTGATGACCTTAGGAAAAAAAAATCATTATAACAAGGAGATCCTGTACTCAGCACTGCTCGGTTTTACGATATTGTTGCAGGTCTCGGTATGACGCGTTACCCCTATACTATGAAATGCCTCGAAGGAGTCATATGCAGTATATCAACAAAATAAATGAACGCTTCAGTCCAAATGTTTTGCTTCCTGTGTAATTAGCACATGAGATGTGGTGTTAGCTGCCATGCTTTGTGGCAGGCCTTGTGGTGAAAGGGTTTGGGTTCTAAACCTCAGAATTTACTAAACCTAGGCTAAGTGTTGCTTGCTATGTTTTTATATGTACATAGCCTTTTTAGCATATCTTTGTGAACTGAGGTATTTTAATAAAAAAATTTTTTTGAAGAAGCCATAATAGAAAAGCAAATGCTAATAAAAAAATAAAAAAATTATACACTGATTAGCCGTATCATTAAAACTACTGACTGGTGAAGAGAATACTGTTTATTATCTCATGACAATGATCCCTGTCAAGGGTTGGGATACATTAGGCCACAATTGAACAGTGACTTCAAATTGATCAGTTCAAGTTTCTGAAAGTAGAAAAAAATGGGCAAGTAGAAGGATCTGAGTGCCTTGACAAAGGACAAATTCCAGACAACTGGGTCAGAGCATTTCCAAAAAGGCAGATTTTGTGGGGTGTTCTTAGTATGTAGTGGTTAGAACCTACCAAAAGTGGTAGAAAGGAGGACAACCTGTGAACTGGCAACAGGATCATGGATAGCCAAGGCGTGTTGGTACATGATGGAGTGTGAAGGCTAGCCGACTGATCCTATCCCGAAGAAGAGAGCTGTAGCACAACTTACTAAAAAGTTAATACTGTCTATGAAAGAAAGGTGTTAGTCAGAGACAGGACTTGTCTGATGCTAAAGTCTCAGCTGCAATCACCACCAGATGTTTTATCAAGTCCACAAGGAGACACACAATATAAGGCAAAGTTCACATTTGGTCGCAGATTTTGACTTCTTGTAAAACAATGGACAACATTATAAGTCAATAGGGTCTATCGGCACTATTAGTATCTGTCATGTTAGGTTATAGATGGAACCAGAATACAGTTGTGAACATAGACTTAGTTGAGTTGGCATGGGTGATCAACGTATACTGTATATATATATATATATATATATATATTTATACACTCACCTAAAGAATTATTAGGAACACCATACTAATACGGTGTTGGACCCCCTTTTGCCTTCAGAACTGCCTTAATTCTACGTGGTATTGATTCAACAAGGTGCTGATAGCATTCTTTAGAAATGTTGGTCCATATTGATAGGATAGCATCTTGCAGTTGATGGAGATTTGAGGGATGCACATCCAGGGCACGAAGCTCCCGTTCCACCACATCCCAAAGATGCTCTATTGGGTTGAGATCTGGTGACTGTGGGGGCCATTTTAGTACAGTGAACTCATTGTCATGTTCAAGAAACCAATTTGAAATTATTCGAGCTTTGTGACATGGTGCATTATCCTGCTGGAAGTAGCCATCAGAGGATGGGTACATGGTGGTCATGAAGGGATGGACATGGTCAGAAACAATGCTCAGGTAGCCCGTGGCATTTAAACGATGGCCAATTGGCACTAAGGGGCCTAAAGTGTGCCCAGAAAACATCCCCCACACCATTACACCACCACCAGCCTGCACAGTGGTAACAAGGCATGATGGATACATGTTCTCATTCTGTTTACGCCAAATTTGGACTCTACCATTTGAATGTCTCAACAGAAATCGAGACTCATCAGACCAGGCAACATTTTTCCAGTCTTCAACAGTCCAATTTTGGTGAGCTCGTGCAAATTGTAGCCTCTTTTTCCTATTTGTATTGGAGATGAGTGGTACCCGGTGGGGTCTTCTGCTGTTGTAGCCCACCTTTCTTTCCCATTCTGACATTCAGTTTGGAGTTCAGGAGATTGTCTTGACCAGGACCACAACCCTACATGCATTGAAGCAACTGCCATGTGATTGGTTGACTAGATAATCGCATTAATGAGAAATAGAACAGGTGTTCCTAATAATTCTTTAGGTGAGTATATATCATGGTCCAATGGTGTCAGTTTACAATATTTGTTACTTACAATGGCCTTTTGTGGGCCATCATAAAACACATTCGCCATGCGGTACAGTGCTCCGTGGTGCATGCAATTAGCCAAATCAATCTGTACACATTTCACTGGTGAAATACCTGTGACCACAATAAAATAGTCCTGTTATGTGCTACTACTTCCTCCTTCTTATCTAGAATGAAAGCATATTGCCGATATACAGAGCATTTTAGGGTGGTTACACCTACTGAAGCAGTCACATGGCAGACCATGACCCAAGTACTAGGTTAATATATTTCAGGGCTGAAATCACCAATGTTACCTTTTTTTACACATGTCAAATCTATGATATCTTTAATATTTTGTCTGCTTTCTCTTGTGGAGGTAGATGATGTGTAATGTACATATGTTACCAATATATAGTGGTAGCATGCTTTTTGCACCAGAAGCAATGAGAATACAGCCTACAAAGTAGGTAGACCCATTATGATCATGACCATTACTCATAAACAAGGCCAGTCTACTGATATCGCCCCACACAACACATGCTATACAGGCACCTTCTATAGCGGTGACAGATAATCATTACAGATGAGAGAATTGCTCAAAATTTGATTCAGGTTTGATGCTGCCGAAGCGCTCAACAAATTTCAAATAAATTCTACTCAAACCAGCAGTTCTCCAATTGGTCTGGAAATTGGCGTATGAACACAACAAAGTCTCCTAGGGCTCATATTTTTTTCTCTTTAGTCTCTCACTTTTCCCCCCTCTATTTTTGCATTTTTCTCTCTCTCTTTTATAAAATCCAGGTTAAATCTGATTTGTTTACACCCCTAAGACCAGCCCTGCTATATAATCATGGAGAAATCGGACTGATTCAGACCATAAAATTGGGTTTCAAGTGACAAGTGTATTTTTAAGCAGGATAGCGTAAAATATATATAGTGCACAGAATAAAATGTGTATGAATCTAGGGTTCACCAAGACAGAAAGCATTTTGGGTTACAGATGTAACACAACTTCTGGTATTCACCTAAATAAAGTTATAAAGCTAATGACATGTTCCAAGGCAAGTGGCAACGGGAGGCCATGCCTGGCATCAGAAGGGTTAACAGGGCTGCCAGCAAGGCCTGTGGCATTTCAGGCAAACTGTGTCAGTCTGCGCTCAGCATGGCTTCTTTTTTCTGATGTGTGTGAAATTATGAGGACAAAGACTCCTCCTTATCGGTTCAAGAACTAAATAAACACAGTCTTTTGTTTCCTTGACGACTTGCTCGTGACTGTTTTGACTAAAGCCCTCCATTTTGTTTATGCTTTTTTGAGGCTTTTGCGCTAATGATAATTGAGAATGTAAAAAAGAAAGAGGGGAAAAGTCTTCCAACGATGTAGTACCTTCATGTTAACTTTTCATCATTGTTTGGCCTGAACTTTGTAGCTAGGCTGAGTGGTGGGTCAATAACACTTTTATCATGAGAGGCAATCATCTTAGCATTTTCAATTCACAGCATTCATTTGAGTTGTGGATGGGTTTTAAAGATGACAGTATACACGTCATGTAAGGCCGGAAGACTGTAGGATTACTAGGTAGATGCTTACATCCCAGTCCTAAAAAAAAAAAGACCTGTACATAATCCAGCTTTACTACAGGTGTAGCTGTGCTCACTGCTCCAGACCGTACATATAGAGGCCTCGGCATGCCAGGGAACGTGTTCATTGCATACTATAGGCCAGGTCAATAATATTACATGTGACCTTCTGGGTTCCTGAACCAGACCATATATCCTTTGTATTTTGACCCAATTTGCCTTGACACTTCATTTATGTGTATATACAGTATGTTTTAGTGCCCCATAGGACCTTTTCTTACTAAATTTCTGCATTGAACTTATCTTTTAGTATTTCACTGCCCAGTGTTGCTGAACTTAATAGGCCCTTAACAATGTTAGTTTTCATGATCCTGTACTGTTGACCAACAACCCAGGCTGATCACAGATCACCCTCATAGCTCTTGTGAATTAATGCCACTTACAGCCTTATACGCAACATTATCTAAAGAAAAGCCCAAAGAGAATTACCTTAGAATTAAGTATTGGGGTCAGCAGAGTGGCGGTGACCACAACTGAAATCCATGAGAAATGGGGGATGTATAGTTACGAAGTGTAGTCCACTGGTCTGTATCCCTGAATATGAGTGAGATCCAAAACATTACACAAGTACGATATAAGCAGCAGAACTGCGATGTCTAATAATCTGTACCAAAATTGAATTTCCAGTGTAAAGGTCAATGGCTCCCTGTCGCACCCCTTTTTTTTAATCTAATGAGACCTGACAGGGCTGCCCGCTTTCACACAGCTTATTTGTTCTCTGTATGAGAGCCTTGAATCAATCTATCCTCCAACATCGTAATATTGAATGGCTGTGCACACCCACACAGTCTTACGTTTAACGTGGGTAGTTTATTTTTTTACTTTTTATTGCCAATCACACTAAAGCCTTCCTACATATTCTGTCTTTATTTAATCATTCTGGCAGATCATGTAACTTTTTAAAAAAGTCCAAAGTCTTAAACATTTGGCTACATCCTATGAAGACAGCTGCTCTTCAGTCCTTGGCACCCTTTGCATGTCTCACACATATTACCTACCTGGGGATTAAAATTGCTACAGATCCTTCTTCGTTACATTCCCTTAACCATCATCACTTTCTTACTAATGTCTCCCCTTTCTTTCTAGAATGAAGGTGCTTTATGTATTGTGAATTAGGAGAAAGGTTATTAATAAGTCCTTTATCTTTCGAAAATCCCCTTATTTAATGCAGGTCCCCCCTATTCACCTACCCAGTTCCTTCTTCGCAAGTGTCAAGTCCATGTTTATTCACTTCCTTTGGAAACACACATGCCCTAGGGTAGCATATTGAATGCTAACATGTCCCTGAGGCTCAGGTAGCATAAGCCTGTCTGATCTTCAGAGATACAATACTGCTATCCAATTGCATTGATGGTTAGAAATCAATAAGACTACCAATAACTCCCCTGCCACAGAGTTAGAAAAATCATTCTCTTTGCATTATGACAGGAGCCTCTGTGCAGCTTCTTAATAATATTTTTAAGACACTAACTCTCTTTGCTCCACTCCCTTCCCCCTTAATTCCTGCAAAGGATCATCCAATGTTGACAAATAGAGATGAGCAAATCGAAGGGGTGTATTAATAGGAAATGCCGTAGACTCGGCTCCACTTTTCAGCGAGGATGAGCTACTAGAGGACAGCTACTGCCCAACCAAGATCTGAAGGAGACATCTGCCATTTCCTCCGGTAGGCGGGCAAGTAGTG
Organism: Bufo gargarizans; assembly: GCF_014858855.1. Classification (NCBI taxonomy): domain Eukaryota; kingdom Metazoa; phylum Chordata; class Amphibia; order Anura; family Bufonidae; genus Bufo; species Bufo gargarizans. Next base: position 484,117,516 of record NC_058081.1, on the reverse strand, counting down.
ATGATGAGAGTCATGTGCGAGCTGGAAAGTAGCGGTGCAGGGGTTCACGGAGGCAGCAGTAGCAGGCAGTCAGGAGTGTTGGGGGAAAAGGGCTTACTCGGTGGTGTGGCAGTTTTTTGTTAAGCTGCCAGAGCAGGTGAACATGGCCATTTGCCGAATTTGTGGACAGAAGATAAGCATGGACAGGGTGCCAATGTTGGCACCACGGCCCTGCATCAACACATGCAGCATCACCATAAAGTGGCCTAGGAGAACTGTGGCTGCAATGTGGTGGTCCAGCCTGCCGCAGCAACTGCTGCATCAGCCAGTGGCATTCATCAAATTTCATGCAGTCAAGGCTCCACCACCTCAGCCGAAGGGAGCTTTCTGTCCTTCCCATCATCTACTGGTCCTTATGCTCCTGCTCCTCCTCATTAGTCATTTCATTAGAAATCAATCACTGAAGCGATTGCCAAGAGACAACAGCGCAGAAGCTGAACTTGCTCCTGGCCAAGTTGAGGGTGCTGCAGTTCCTTCCTTTCCAAGTGGTGGACTCTGCACCTTTCAGAGAACTGATGGCTTGAGAGTTGAGGTGGAGAGTCCCAAGCGTCATTTCTTTGCAAAAAAGGCAGCACCAGCCCTGCACACGTATGTAGAACAGAAGGTTGGCCAATCTTTGAGCTTGTCGGTGTCTGCCAAAGGGCACGGCAGCGCCGACGTGTGGAGCTGTAACTATGGTCAAGGACAATATATGTCCTTTACGGCCCACTGGGTAAATGTGGTTCCTGCCCAGCCACACCAGCAACTTGGCCAGGTGACGTTGCTTCTGCCTCCATGTTCTCATGCCGTTGGTCCTGTGACAATGTCCACCTCTGCCTCCTCATCCTCTACCGTGTCCTCAGCCTTGAATCCTGGCTTTCTCCGCGACAACTCAGAACGGCATCCCCCAACATAGGCTGATATGTGACATTTCCACCAGTTGGAATTCCACCCTCCATATGTTGCACCGATTATATAAACAGAGAAAGGCCATAAACGATTTCTTGATACTACAGGCGGACAGAGGTACTCCCCTGTGTAACTTCGATGTTAGCCAGTGGCAGCTCATGCGTGACACCTGCCATTTGCTCAGGCTCTTTGAGGAGGCCACTTCATTTGTCAGTTGCCAGTACTACGGGATGAACAACGTCATTCCGCTGATTCATGTCCTGGAACAGATGCTGATAATTCTGGCTGGCCAGGGGACAGGAGACATGGCGACTACATCTCATGACCCCATGAGCCCTGTGGGGGCTGAACTAGAGGAGGAGAATAAGGAGGAGGACATTTGGGCAAAAGCAATGCGTAGAGAAATGGCTGGTTTTTCTATACAGTTGACAGGAGAGGAAGAGCAGGAGCAGCTACAGGGTGATAAGGAAGACGAGGCAGATGACCCAGACACACCATGGCAGTATGCAGTGGAGATGTAGGCAGGGAGTCCCTCCGAGTCACTTGCGCAAATGGCCCAATGTATGCTCAGTTGCTTGCGTAGTGACTGCCGAATCCTCACCATACTGGCTCTCCACCATGTTCCTCACTACCGGTCCAAAATGAGGGCCTTTTTTCCACCCGGTGAGAGGGAGGACAAACGGAACTACTATTGAGACATCCTATGCAGTCAGTTGGTCACTGCCTATGTGTGCCATCACCCATCCTCACACAGGTCACCTGCCACTGGCTAACATCGAAGCCCTCTGCACTCACGTTCCACTGCCATGGCTGCCGGGGTGGGTGGCAGGAGCAGTACTAGCTCCATCAGCAGCAACTTAAGTCTAGAGTCACTGATGAGCACTTTTCTTCACTTGCTTCAAAACCGTGCTGCACTAGCTTGCAGAGACTGCTGCCATTAGGACATTTGCCAGCGTTTAAGCACATTTGATGATTCAATGTGTGGCTTTCATAGTGGGTTCACGCACCACGGTTTCCACAGTTATATGGGTGGATCAACCCTGTTTAACTGGTAGCAGCACTGCAAGCATTGCGAGGGCAGTATATTGCCTGCTAAGTGACAAGGGTGAGAGATAGTGCACATGCTCTCCCCCCTAATTCACTGACCATATTCCATCCACCAGTGGAGTGGTGACTGGATTTTTAAACCTCTTTTGTTATTTTGGTTCGTTAACTATAATTAAATAAGTGCATCATGTTCACATTCAGATTTTAACTCTAGTGCAAATAAAAGCAAAGTATTAATTCACACCTGGGGCAAGATAAGTTCAACGCGTGTATAGGCATCTGTAAATAAATGATTGCAAAGTTGAAGCGTTTATGAACCGCAGCTACTTAGCCACCACATGGCAGACTATATAAAGTTACCTCCTCATTGTCATGGTCTTACCTTCTCACTGTTCTCCTTCGTTTGACATGTGCTGGCGGCCATCTTGGTTTCTGGGTTTCTTGTAGCCTCCCACCCTGCGGCTCCTCCTTCCCACTGGGAGGAGCTGGATGCCTAGCTCATATATATAGAAGGTCTGTGGCTTCAGTTCCTTGCTTGGTCCTCCTGTGTGCACATGCTTCAAAGACTGCTGCTGCTTCTGGTTCCTGATCCTGGCCTCGTCTGACTACCCCGTTGGTTCCCGATCCTGGCTTCGTCTGACTACCCCGTTGGTTCCTGATCCTGGCTACGTCTGACTACCCCGTTGGTTCCCGATCCTGGCTTCGTCTGACTACCCCGTTGGTTCCTGATCCTGGCTACGTCTGACTACCCTCCTGGTTCCTGACCTCCGTCTACGCAAGACCCTGCTTCAGTTTAGCCATCCGTTTGGACTTTAGCTACGGCTTGATTTTCAATAAAGCCTTCTTATTCCACCTATCTCTGTTGTACGTCTGGTTCATGGTTCCATGACATTAGGACCAAGCCATGAATTCTGACGGTACAGGGCCATCCTCGCTACCTACACTGGTTGCCAGACTTGATCAGCAGGATCACCTGTTGGGTCGGTTCGCTGTGGCGTTACAAACCCTGCTTGAACGCACGGCTTATTTAGCTTCCGTTGCCGATGGGTCGGTTGTCGCTCCTGGGCCCGCTCCTACTGCCGCTCCGGTTGTTGCGCCAGAGTCTACCCCGACACCTGTTGCTGCACCTGTGGTGTTTCGGGGTATGACCGGTTCTGCCCCCCTTCCACAGCGCTTTGGGGGAGAGCCAACTCAGTGCCGAGGTTTCCTTAACCAGGTGGCCATTTATTTCGAGTTGCTGCCACATGCCTTTCCTACTGAGAGATCAAAGGTGGGCTTCTTGATCTCGCTGCTCTCGGACAAGGCCTTGGCCTGGGCCAGCCCTTTATGGGAGAACAACAATCCGGTGGTTGCCGAGTTTTCCGGTTTTGTTGCTTCTCTTCGGAAGGTATTCGATGTGCCGGCTCGTGCTGCCTCTGCTGCGAAGCTCCTTATGTCCATCAGACAGGGTTCACGATCCGTAGCTGAATACGCCATTGAGTTTCGTACCCTGGCAGCAGAGGTGGGCTGGAATAATGAGGCTCTGGTCGCTGCTTTCTCTCATGGTCTCTCGGATGCCTTGAAGGATGAGATTGCAGCCAAGGACCTACCAGTGGAGCTCGAGTCCCTTATTTCTTTCCTGATTTTGATTGACACCAGACTCAGGGAGAGACCTTCCTTTAAGGAGAGCCTGCGGAGGCCTTCTAACAGATTGGCGCCTACGTTTGCTGTCCCACCCGTGCCTCCCTCTCCTCCCACGCCTCCTGGGGATGACTGGTCTGGGGGTCAACCCATGCAGCTGGGGGTTGCTCGCCTGTCCGAGGGGGAGAGGGTACTCCGGAGACGCGAGGGCCGATGCATGTACTGTGGTCTCGGTGGGCATTTTCGGTTGGCATGCCCGAACCGTCCGGGAAACGCTCGCACCTGAGATCCTGTCGGGGGCAGATCTTGGGTGGAGTCTCCTCGTCCCCGGTTTCCCGTGTTGACAAACCACTGATTACTGTTGTCCTCTCCTGGGTCGGGGGCTCGGTGACGACCCAGGCATTGGTGGACTCTGGTGCTGGTGGCTTGTTCATTGATAGTGTGTTCGCCGCCGCCAATTCCATTCCTCTGCAGCCTCGAGGTTCCCCACTGGCTCTTGAGGCGATAGACGGCAGACCCCTTCTGCCGCCACACGTGACTCAGGAGACCCTTCCAGTGGGGATGGCCATTGGTGCCGTTCACAGAGAGTCGGTCTGTCTCCAGGTTATTTCGTCTCCACACTACTCGGTGGTCTTGGGGTACCCCTGGCTCCAGAAGCATAATCCGACTTTCGATTGGAGATCGGCCGAGATCCTCTCGTGGTCACCGCAGTGTGGGGCTAGTTGCATCCATGGGCCTGTCAAGTTGCTGTGTACTTCCTCGGACTCTCTGTTGCCTCCTGAATACGAGGAGTACCGGGATGTATTCGATAAGGTGCGTGCGGTTGCCCTACCTCCGCACCGCCCATACGATTGTGCCATAGAGTTACAATCTGGTGCCGTTCCTCCTCGTGGCAAAGTCTATCCACTGTCGGTAGCGGAGAATGAGGCCATGGAGGAGTACGTGAGGGAGGCGCTTTCACGCGGACACATTCGCAAATCCTCGTCCCCGGCAGGGGCTGGATTTTTCTTTGTGAAAAAGAAGGGCGGTGAGTTGAGGCCTTGCATCGACTACAGGGGTCTCAATCGCATCACGATCAAGAACGCTTACCCGATACCCTTGATTTCCGAGCTGTTCGATCGCCTCAAAGGGGCCACGGTCTTTACCAAACTCGACCTGAGGGCGGCATATAACCTGGTAAGGATCAAGGCGGGCGATGAGTGGAAGACCGCGTTTAACACCAGGACCGGTCATTATGAATCCTTGGTTATGCCCTTTGGGTTGTGCAATGCGCCCGCAGTCTTCCAGGAATTCATCAACGATGTTTTCCGTGACCTGTTGCAGCAGTGTGTGGTGGTCTATTTGGATGACATCTTGGTATATTCTGCATCCATGGAGGCCCACATTCTGGATGTCAGACGAGTGTTGCAACGCTTACGAGAGAACAAGCTGTTCGGTAAGCTTGAGAAATGCGAATTTCACCGATCCCAGGTAACCTTCTTAGGTTACATCATTTCCGCTGAGGGGTTCTCCATGGATCCTGAGAAGGTTTCGGCTGTCTTACAGTGGCCCCAGCCCAGTGGGCTTCGTGCCCTGCAGCGCTTTTTGGGCTTCGCCAATTATTATCGGAAGTTCATCAGGGACTTTTCCATGCTAGCCAAGCCTCTCACGGATCTGACCAGGAAGGGCAGTAATCCTCAGGTCTGGCCGCTCGAGGCCATCCGAGCTTTTGAGGCTCTAAAGTCCGCCTTTGTGTCGGCTCCGATTCTGTCGCATCCCAACCCTGGGTTGCCTTTTGTCCTCGAGGTGGACGCGTCTGAGACGGGAGTAGGCGCCCTCCTGTCTCAGCGTAGAACACCAGAGGGTCCTCTGCTTCCTTGTGGGTTTTACTCCCGGAAACTGTCTTCCGCGGAGTGCAACTATCAGATTGGTGACAGGGAGTTATTGGCCATCGTGCAGGCCCTTAAAGAATGGAGGCACTTGCTCGAGGGCTCGGTGGTTCCGGTTCTCATCCTGACGGACCACAAGAATCTGACCTACCTCTCTGAGGCCAAGAGATTGACACCACGTCAGGCCAGATGGGCTCTGTTCTTGTCACGTTTTAATTACGTGGTCTCCTACCTACCCGGCTCCAAGAACATCAGAGCGGATGCCTTATCACGGCAGTACTCCGAGCTGTCCGGGGAGGAGTCGATTCCGACTACGGTCATACCCCCGAATCAGATCCTGGCTGCTATTCGCACCAGCCTGACCTCTCCTCTGGGTGAGCAGATTTTGGCGGCTCAATCTGGTGCTCCCTCTGGGAGACCCAACGGCAGATGTTTTGTGCCTGAGGAGTTGCGCACTCGGTTGTTGCGAACCTACCATAACTCCAAGGCCGCGGGGCACCCTGGAAAGAATCAGCTGTCCTGGGCGGTTTCACGTCTGTTCTGGTGGCCTTCGCTACGTTCCGACATCGCCGCATATGTAGCGGCATGCTCCGTTTGTGCCCAGAGTAAGTCCCCTCGGCACCTTCCGTTGGGCCTTTTGCAACCCATAGCCACCGGGGAGCGTCCATGGTCACACCTGGGGATGGATTTCATTGTGGACCTTCCTGCATCCCGAGGCCATACGGTCATTCTCATGATTGTGGATCGGTTTTCCAAAATGTGCCACTGTGTTCCTCTCAAGAAGTTACCCTCTGCACAAGAGTTGGCCTCGATTTTTGCCAGGGAGGTCTTCCGGTTGCACGGTTTGCCCAAGGAGATTGTGTCGGATCGGGGGAGTCAGTTTGTGTCCAGGTTCTGGCGCGCCTTTTGCTCCCAGTTGGGGATTCATCTCTCTTTCTCCTCGGCCTACCACCCTCAGTCCAATGGGGCCGCAGAACGATCCAATCAGGCCTTGGAGCAATTCCTTCGTTGCTATGTCTCCGATCACCAAGACAATTGGGTTGACCTCCTGCCTTGGGCTGAGTTTGCCAGGAACACGGCGGTGAACTCTTCCTCTGGGACGTCTCCCTTCATGGCCAATTATGGGTTCCAACCTGCCGTGTTACCGGAGGTATTCTCTCCCCAGGATACTCCGGCTGTGGAGGATCACCTTTCCGTCCTACGTACTTCTTGGGTACAGATCCAGAGGTCCCTTGAGGCCTCTGCGCAACGCCAGAGACTCCAGGCTAATCGCAGACGAGCGCCCGCTCCTTCCTACCAGGTCGGAGACCGTGTATGGTTGTCCACCCGCAACCTCAACCTTCGAGTACCCACTCCCAAGCTGGCGCCTCGCTTTGTTGGTCCCTTCCAAGTGCTTCACAGGGTAAACCCGGTAGCCTATGCCCTTGCGCTTCCTCCTGGCATGCGGATCTCCAACGTGTTTCATGTCTCCCTGTTGAAGCCATTGGTGTGTAATCGTTTCACTTCCTCGGTTCCTCGGCCCCGTCCGGTCCAAGTGGGCAATCGTGAGGAATATGAGGTGAGCAATATCCTGGACTCACGCCTGGTCCGCGGTCGGTTGCAGTTTTTGGTCCATTGGCGTGGTTATGGTCCAGAGGAGCGTTCCTGGGTTCCCTCCACAGATGTCCATGCTCCTGCGTTGCTCCGAGCCTTCCACGCACGCTTCCCTCTGAAACCGTTCCTTACTCCGCGGAGGAGGGGCCCTTGAGGGGGAGGTACTGTCATGGTCTTACCTTCTCACTGTTCTCCTTCGTTTGACATGTGCTGGCGGCCATCTTGGTTTCTGGGTTTCTTGTAGCCTCCCACCCTGCGGCTCCTCCTTCCCACTGGGAGGAGCTGGATGCCTAGCTCATATATATAGAAGGTCTGTGGCTTCAGTTCCTTGCTTGGTCCTCCTGTGTGCACATGCTTCAAAGACTGCTGCTCTTCTGGTTCCTGATCCTGGCCTCGTCTGACTACCCCGTTGGTTCCCGATCCTGGCTTCGTCTGACTACCCCGTTGGTTCCTGATCCTGGCTACGTCTGACTACCCCGTTGGTTCCCGATCCTGGCTTCGTCTGACTACCCCGTTGGTTCCTGATCCTGGCTACGTCTGACTACCCTCCTGGTTCCTGACCTCCGTCTACGCAAGACCCTGCTTCAGTTTAGCCATCCGTTTGGACTTTAGCTACGGCTTGATTTTCAATAAAGCCTTCTTATTCCACCTATCTCTGTTGTACGTCTGGTTCATGGTTCCATGACACTCATGACATTAACATCAGAATGCAAACTGTATGCTGGGAACTTCATGGCATAGGTTTACATGGGCGAGCTACTACATGTAAGCCTTATATCACCAAGCAAAATGCCAAGGGTTGGATGGAGTAGTGTAAAGCACGCCTCCACTTGACTCTGAAGCAGTGGAAGTGTGTTCTAAGGAGAAACATATCATGCTTCTCTATTTGACAGTCTGATAGATGAGTCTTGGTTTGGCGAGTGCCAGGAGAACTTCAACTGTAAAGTTTGGTGCAGGAGGGATAATGCTATGAGATTGTTTGTCAGGCGTTGGCCTAGGCCCCTTAGTTCCAGTGAAGGGAAATCTTAATGCTTCAGCATACCATAACATTTTGGACTGGAGAAGGCCTTGTTAGGTTCTAGCATGACTGTCCCCAATTTACAAAGCAAGGTCCATAAAGGCACGATTGGGTGAGGGTGGTGTGAAAGAACTTGATTCGCCTATACGGAGTCCTGACCTCAATCCCACTCAACACCTTTGGAAAAAGCCAGACCCTCTCATCCAACATCAGTGTCTTAAAGGGAACCTGTCACCTCCAAAACACATATAAAACCGACATCATTACCTCACAGTAGCCCCCAGTGTGTTTATAATCATGTGTTTCATTCCTCCATCAGTTGCTGCATACTTTATAAAAAAACAGTTTTAATCTCCATTTGCGCTATCTTCAGAGCCAGCTTGAAGTCAAGGGGACCGCGGCCGCCTTGCTTCAAATCAAGCTAAGCCTGCCCCTTATCCCCTCCTCTCTTCACTTTGAGTGACATCCTGCCGTGTGCTCCTTGTTACTGCGCGATCTCATCTCCGGCTCCCGCAGTCAGTCGGCTTCTATCGTCTCACTGCACATGCGCCCGGTGATTCTGGTCCACAGCGTCAGCGTGATCACCGGCTTCAGGCGCGCACGCACTGAGACAATGGCAGCAGGCGGGAGCCGGAGAAGGGATCGCACAGTAACAAGGAGTATGGACCCCATTATTGGGGGATTAGGGACAAGAGGTGTAACGATCACAGTCACAGAGGGTGCGACCGGGCACGGCGGGGAGGAGGGCCCGATCCAAGGTTTGCACTGGGGCCCATAACACTCTAGTTACGTCACTGGTCATAAAAGCACCAGTAAGTCTAATACTTTTGTCTATATATTGTGTTTCTGTATATATCTGAACAGACATACATAAATTATACATACACCTATGTTGTCGCATGAGTATAATAACCCAACTAAATGCCAAAATACATAACGAAGCATAAATAAATGTGGAGTGGACACGACAGTTATACCTTTTTTTGTAATAGTAGGTATACTCAATTTTGAGTATGGGGGAACTACCAAATTGTATGGAACCTACTGAACCTACTGAAGGTTAGGTCAGTTTTTCTTTTGGAATGCTTCCCAATACAGGATCTTTTTAACCAATATTTGTTCCAGGATATTCCTACTCTATGTTGTGAGTAATAACAGGCATGCATCTCATTCCTTCTATTGGCACCTGATGGAGGGTGTGGCTTTAAGCAGCATTCCTGGCTTTCGTTTGCTTTTCTGCTAATAATATCCAACGTCCTCTCCACCCATCCCCTTTCAAGTTCTCTGTTACATACGTACCACTGTGTAAATTGAAATTAACTCATAAATTGATCAATCTCATCCATTGAAAAATGTTGAATTATAAACGGCTATCACCAATTAAAGAATTTCTCAGAGTGGGATTCCTTGTGCCTCTCAACCTCAATTCTCTCCAGGGTTATCAGTTTATATATGTGGTCGACCAGTTCCTTGACAGATTGGATCTGAGGAACCAACCAATGGAGAAAAAGAAGCCAAAAGGCGGTCAAAAGTATTACATGAAGCAATAAGGGGACAGTCCTAATTCCAGGGTTCTGTCTTAATTGAGTGGAAGAGCAAAAGAAATGGATCTTTAAGTAGACTAACTTTCCAGAGGGAAGATATAATAATTATTGTATGACCATGTCCCAGTATCTGTTAATCTGTGGGCACTGCAAAATCCCATGCCACAGATCTGTAAAGGGGGTGTTACAACTCGAACAGTCGCTGAGTCTATCTGGGTTAGCTGGCGATGGAGGGAAATTAAAACCATATATGGTCCTATGAATCTATTTAAAATATGTTTTCCTCCATCGCTCTGCAATAACACTTTTCTTTACCTTTTCCTATCCCTCTAATATGAGCTCATGAATGTCTTGACTTTGCAGTATTTGGTCCCATTTTTGAAGATATATTTTGGGTTAGTTCATAAGAAGTGGTTTCACAAAGTTCTATATAGGGAGGAAATGGTATGTCCAGGGTTTTTTGGAGCCACCATTGCATCAAATGTATTTAATTTTGCTTCAAGTTTGGGATTGTCTAAATGCGATTTACTGAAAGATCTTAATTGGTAAAATTGCAAGAAGTGCCTGCTAGATATCCCATTGCCACTGCTCAGAGAGTTTCTGTCAACTTGCAGAATGACAGGCCGAACTGGATGGACAAATGTCTTTTCTCTGCCTTGTGTACTATGTTATGTACTATATTACACCAGCTTAATCTGATCTGGACATATCTGCTGCAGTAGGGTATGTATTCCTTAAAATGCTATATCTTAATGATCTTAAAGGCCCCTTTGGGACTCAAAAGCCCCCATAATGTGGTTTGCATAGCACTTGACACATTTTGTCCCCATTGCTGTGCCTCTCTTTTGGATATAGAACTCGTTATAATAAAAATAGTTATGATGTAGTATAAAATGAATAGACTAAAATAAACTCTCCCTTTGTTTGGGGCATTAGGGAGTCTGAGTTTAAAGGGGTTATTCACCTTCAGAACCTTCTCTCTCATTGCCATTGGGAACGTGAGGCATGAGAGGAACATCACTACTGCAACCAGCCATTGGCAGCAGCCATGCTACCCACATCAAACAGGATGCTGACACGCAGGAACCAGAACAAGGCAGAGTCAGTGGGGGAGCGAAGGAGCTGAAATCCAGTGTTGGAGAGCAGATAAGTATGCTTCAGCAGGTCTAGCCATGTGGAGGGATGGAGGTCTGGCAGAAAGGTGAACAACTACCCTGCTTGCAGTCCTAGTTCAGGTATAATATTCATATACAAAGATGTCCCACCTGAGGTCACAAAGTCCTTAACCACTTCCACACCATGTCATAAATGTACATCATGGTGATAGTGCCAACTTACGAAATGAGTTGCTGTCATTGGCAGCAGGTGTCAGTTGTAACAGACAGCTGACACCCTGAAACAATTGCTGAGAGTGAAGCTAGGTACAGTCCCAGCTGTTAATCCCCTAGATACCACAGCCAATATCAATAAGAGCACATAAGTGGTTTACAGAGGACCTGGGCTCCCTTTCTACCTCACTCGGTCCCATGTAATGTCACCACAGGCTCCTGATGGTTGCTCTGGCAGTCAGAGGCCATGTACAGGTCCTTCTAAAAAAATTAGCATATTGTGATAAAGTTCATTATTTTCTGTAATGTACTGATAAACATTAGACTTTCATATATGTTAGATTCATTACACACCAACTGAAGTAGTTCAAGCCTTTTATTGTTTTAATATTGATGATTTTGGCATACAGCTCATAAAAATCAAAATTTCCTATCTCAAAAAATTAGCATATGTCATCCGACCAATAAAAGAAAAGTGTTTTTAATACAAAAAAAGTCAACCTTCAAATAATTATGTTCAGTTATGCACTCAATACTTGGTCGGAAATCCTTTTGCAGAAATGACTGCTTCAATGCGGCGTGGCGTGGAGGCAATCAGCCTGTGGCACTGCTGAGGTGTTATGGAGGCCCAGGATGCTTCGATAGCGGCCTTAAGCTCACCCAGAGTGTTGGGTCTTGCGTCTCTCAACTTTCTCTTCCCAATATCCCACAGATTCTCTATGGGGTTCAGGTCAGGAGAGTTGGCAGGCCAATTGAGCACAGTAATACCATGGTCAGTAAACCATTTACCAGTGGTTTTGGCACTGTGAGCAGGTGCCAGGTCGTGCTGAAAAATGAAATCTTCATCTCCATAAAGCTTTTCAGCAGATGGAAGCATGAAGTGCTCCAAAATCTCCTGATAGCTAGCTGCATTGACCCTGCCCTTGATAAAACACAGTGGACCAACACCAGCAGCTGACATCGCACCCCAGACCATCACTGGCTGTGGGTACTTGACACTGGACTTCAGGCATTTTGGCATTTCCCTCTCCCCAGTCTTCCTCCAGACTCTGGCACCTTGATTTCCGAATGACATGCAAAATTTGCTTTCATCCGAAAAAAGTACTTTGGACCACTGAGCAACAGTCCAGTGCTGCTTCTCTGTAGCCCAGGTCAGGCGCTTCTGCCGCTGTTTCTGGTTCAAAAGTGGCTTGACCTGGGGAATGCGCACCTGTAGCCCATTTCCTGCACACGCCTGTACACGGTGGCTCTGGATGTTTCTACTCCAGACTCAGTCCACTGCTTCCGCAGGTCCCCCAAGGTCTGGAATTGGTCCTTCTCCACAATCTTCCTCAGGGTCCGGTCACCTCTTCTCGTTGTGCAGCGTTTTCCGCCACACTTTTTCCTTCCCACAGACTTCCCACTGAGGTGCCTTGATACAGCACTCTGGGAACAGTCTATTCCTTCAGAAATTTCTTTCTGTGTCTTACCCTCTTGCTTGAGGGTGTCAATGATGGCCTTCTGGACAGCAGTCAGGTCTGCAGTCTTACCCATGATTGCGGTTTTGAGTAATGAACCAGGCTGGGAGTTTTTAAAAGCCTCAGGAATCTTTTGCAGGTGTTTAGAGTTAATTAGTTGATTCAGATGATTAGGTTAATAGCTCGTTTAGAGAACCTTTTTATGATATGCTAATTTTTTTTTATAGGAATTTGGGGTTTTCATGAGCTGTATGCCAAAATCATCAATATTAAAACAATAAAAGGCTTGAACTACTTCAGTTGGTGTGTAATGAATCTAAAATATATGAAAGTCTAATGTTTATCAGTACATTACAGAAAATAATGAACTTTATCACAATATGCTAATTTTTTTTAAAAGGACCTGTATTGTACTAGAAATCAATGTATTGTAACTTCAAGTCCCCTAGTGGGAATAAAAAGTTACAAAAATAAATAAAAAAATCTAATTTCACGTTAAAAAAACGAAATCGTCATTTTCCCTTTTTAAAGAATATATTAAACAATGATGGAATTGCTATTTTTGGTCACCTCACTCCCAAATAATTGGTATAAAAAGTAATCAAAAATTAGTATGCACCATAAACTGGTACCTATAAAAACTCCTATTCGTCCTGCAAAAAAAAAAATCTGTCACACAGTTGCCTTGATGGAAAAAAATATAAATAAATAATGTTATTATATTATTCACCTCCCAAGGTGAACCCCATAAAATATTAAATATGGACTAAACTGCTATTATTTGGCCACCTAGTGGCCCAAAATGTCAAATGATCAAAATGTCATTTGTACTTCAAAATGGCACCAATAAAAATTATAACTCATAGAGCTCCGTCAACAAAAAAAAATAAAAAATCCCCATTGGTCCTAGAATATGCTAATATAAATTACAAATTATTTTTTCTTAAAAGGTGATTTTCTGGTTAAAAAGCAATAAAACATTAAAAAAACGGCATAAAACTGGTATAATTATAAACATCAATCAGCAGAATAAAGTTATCATGTTATTGTGGGGTAACCACACAGTGAACTGAAAAAAAAAAAAAAATACTGACAAAATTGCAATTATTTGGCCACTCCTGCGTAAGTGGAGATCCCTGGATATATATTGCTATTAGGCCGCATAGCAGAGATTAAAATGTCTATAGTACCTAGATTTCTTTACCTCTTTGAGGCACTCCTGTTCCGGGTACCAGCCTACTGTACTTCAATCTGTGCAGTCTGCCTTTATCACCTTTCTATAGAACAATATGGAACACCTGCTTTCTCAATCACTCCTTGCCACAAAAAAGGCCCATGTTGGCCTGGTGCTCTCTGATATCACTCTCTACTACTTAGCTACAAACCTACGACATGTAGTCTCCTGAACTACATTATATTCATATAATGGATCGAAGTCGAAAGGCTTTGGCTTACCCCGACTCATCTGAGCGCTATCATTTGGGGCTGCCCGGACTCTATTGGGTCCTATGCCTTTCACTAAAGACCTTTGGCTTAGATGTAGGATAAGATATGTTTTTTCACTTTACATTCTTCGCTTACACCATTTATATTTCCTCCTCATTTGCCTAACAGTGCCACGATGACCATGGCTAGGCAGAGGATAGCGGCAGCGCTGTACTACTTTGTGGAACGGAAGGACCCTTGCTTGGATAATTTGCATTAGTTTCTGGAACTACAATCTAAATATCATGTTCTCCCCTCCTTAGCCTTTCACTACCAACAAATTGTGCACTATTTCCGAACAGCTACAGCCTGTTTGGCCTTATCGTTCCTCAGCCCTTTTGAAAAAATATTTTTCCGAGATCCGTCCGCTAAAGGCCTCATCTCTGATATTTATAATTTGCTAAACTCTCTTGTATAGCCACTAGAAACTAAAAACCTATACATGGAGAAGTGGGAACGATGTTGGGAATTTAGGAAAGCAACTAGGCCTGGATACCAGGATCAGGTCACCTCCTAAAGTGTCCCTAATCCACGCCCTAACTCCTCACCGTATAAGCGGACCTGGATGGTAGGACGGCTCATACCCAGGAAACCTAGGACCCTGTGATAATCCCTCACATAGGAGCAGGGGAGAGACGACCTGTTCTTCCAAGACACGGATGAACAGGAATCTCAACCAGCCTAGTAACAGAGAAAAGCCAAGTGGAATGGCAGGTAAGTATCCAGTGGAGGGAATAACCACTGAACCAAGAACCCGGAATGCATAGTAACTTACCTGGCGCAGCTGGACGGCACAACAGAAGACACACCAAGGTGAACTGGAACCCATGCAAACATACTGAAATCCGAACACCATACCGGACTCAGTACGTACTGACACACATGGGAACCAGCACTCCAGCAACAGCTCACTGACTTGACTTTTGGTTCCCCCTTCGGGGAACCTAGAGACCCTCTCCCGTAGGAACAACAGACAGGGAAGCACCTTGCATTCATGCCAGACATAAAACACCAACTGACCAGACATGAAACAACAACAAGACATACAACACACCCTGAACATAAACCCACATCAAACATTGACACAGGTAAGGTAAGGAACATGGAAGATACATAAGGAAGACATCTCTGGAGACATCGATGTCTCACTAGGTGGCCCTAAAGGACTGGGCAGATGGGACACCCTGGACTGCAGCAGAGCTCCAGCACAAACGACAGCTGAAGTACAACTGCCCCCAGCCAGGGAGTCACAGGAGATAAAACCCCAGTGGCCACACACAGCCAGAAAGTTAACCCCTCAAGCTCCAGACAGGGGAGGAACAAGGATAAAGGGAGAAAATCACATACAAGCCGACATCAACCCCTGGCAACCGGTATACATGGCAACGTGTCATGCGCACAACACTGAGGCCGTGACACATAGTTCCAAACTGCTCCTTAACTTGCTTACTGTGCCAAAATGTCTCATAGCCCTCTTCTGGAAACTGTCTGCTCCACAGTCTACAACAGATTATTATTCATGCGTCAAGGACACTCTATCTCTAGAATACTATACATCTCTGCTTCATGGCACCACAGACAAGTTTTTGAAGATCTGGTCCCTTTGGGACCACCATTATATTGGAGTACAACTATGATAGTTGGGAGAGACTCTCTGTTTATTGTACATTGTATTGACATTTTGTTTGTACATTGATTTCTTATCTTTTGCACTGATTTTATATCTGTACCATGGAAAAACAAAAAAACTAGTTAACGGAAAAAAACTGTCCAGACTTTATAGAGAAAACGCTTATCTTCCTGTGCATACTGACCTGGAGTGTACTAGAGAAGAAGTTGAGAAGGCTAAGACAAGGTAGCCAAAGTCTTGTTTCAGAGCTAGTGTTAAATGAATCGAAGTCCACAAAGAGGGAAAATTCTAATTTCCTTGTGCTTTGTGGTAGTGAATCGATTTTCCCTGAAATAGTGTAAAAAAAATATATAAAAATCATACTTACCTCATCCATTCGCTCACAACGGGCCGGTCGCCACCATCTTGATTGAAGATCTTGCGCAAAATCCCGTGCGAGGTGACGTATGACGCCACCACGCCGGCCAACGTAAGATTTTGTGCTAGATCTTTAATTAAGATGGCGGCGGCCCATCGTGAGCAAATAGATGAGGTAAGTATGATTTTATTTTTATTATTTTATACTGTGTTATTACTATCAGATGCTGTGATCATGTATGAACACGACATCTGAGGTGTGCAGTGATGGGGAGAGGCGTAATCGCCACTCCCTGTCATTTCACACACTACTTACAAATAAATTTGTTTGTAAAATTTGGTGAAGCAGCCAAATTGAATTTTTGAATACTTTGCTTATCTACTGTATATTCAGAACGTTGTGGGTATGTAGAGAAAAGGAGGACTGGCTACTAATTGTCCCACTGGTCTATACAAAAATACAAAGTTTGTCCCTCATGTTTTGAGATATTTAGTGTGGAGCGAATTGAAGTTCACAAAGTGGACTTTGATCTGAATTTCTGGGAAATTTGATTAGCTGCAAAGCTAATGGCGGTAAAACAAAAAAAAAAAAAAACACTCACGTCATCCATTTGTTTGCGAAGAGTCTTCCGCGGCCATCTTCACTAAAAATCCTGCATGAAGTCTTGTGCGCGGTGATGTATGACATCACCATGCACCGCACAAGATTTCACGCTGGATCTTCAAACAAGATGGCTGCAGTGTGCTCTTTGTGATCAAATGGATATTTATTTATTTATTTTTTACAGATTAACCCCTGACAGCCCTCAAAGTTCATCTCATATGCTCAGTGGCGTCTCTAGCTTTCAAATTTTGGGGGGGCACACTGGGGGCCAGGACAAAAGTAGGGGGGGCAGCTATAACAACGATACATTTACACAAGTACACTTAGAAATGCTGCGATACTTTACCCAATACCTAAAACCGCAACAGGGAAGAAAAGTCCAGCTGTCTGTGGATGACACTGCTATGGGGGGGATCTGTGGATGCCACATACCGTGTAATGTATAGCATCTTATGCTATATGTGTCATCCACAGATCCACCCCATGACAGTGTCATCCCCATTTCCCCCTCCATAACAGTGTCATCCACAGATCCCCCTCCCCCCACTCACAGGAGTGTACATTTGACATTTCTAAACCGTAATCCATATCCTGCAGTAACTTTAACTTTAAATCAGGATTAAGCGGCCGCTCATCTCTACTAGTACCTTAACATTACACCACTCGGCTAGCTTCGGTAACAGGGCCAGGCTACAGCCTTCAGGTACTGCCTGTTAGTTCTTATCGAGCGAGTGCTGATTTCTGCAGGTCAGAGGATACGGATTACAGTTTAGAAGAAATGTACACTCCTGTGAGCGGTCCAGACCAGTGGCGGATCCAGAGCCTGGTCTCGGGAGGGGCACTTCCAGATTATTTTCTGTCCACCGCCACAGAACAAGGGTGCTTATAGAACAGACTGCACAGTGTACCGGTATACTATATATTGTGGGGCACAGCGTGGCGGTATACTGTATATTGTGGGGCACCGTGTAGGCTATATGTGTATAACAAACATATTTGACATGAAGACTTACAGTTACTTGGCTTGGCCCTTGGGGGTCTCGGACGCCACTTCCACACTTTGGCCGGGGGCTCGGCGGAGCTGATGTGTTTTATCCTAATGAGAAAGATTTCATAATAAGGATTTGGAGAAGAGGCAGAGGAATAGCAGAGCAGGAAGAGGCTGGTGCTGCTACTAGGGGTCATACCATGTGGGAGTAATAAAGCCCACCATAATGCCCCCCGGTAGTAATAATTCTCCTTATAATGTGACAATGCAAAAAATACCCCCTTATGCCCCCAGTTGAGCTAATGTCCCCCATAATGTGCCAGTATAAAATACCCCTATATAGTGCCCCCAGTAAATGCCCCATAGTGCTCCTCTCCCCCTTCCTCCTAGTGCCCCATAATGTACCAGTATAAAATGCCCCAGTAGATGCCCTCAATGTCCCCCATAATTTTGCAAGTATAAATTACCCCTTCTTAGTGCCCCCGTAGATGACTCCACGTGCCAGTAATAAGACCCACATTACGTGCCAGTAATAAGCCCCCCATCATGTGCCAGTAATAAGCCCCCCATCATGTGCCAGTATTAGGTCCCCCCATCATGTGCCAGTATTAGGTCCCCCCCATCATGTGCCAGTATTAAGCCCCCCCATCATGTGCCAGTATTAAGGCCCCCCCATCATGTGCCATTATTAAGTAAGTACCCCCCCTTCATGTGCCATTATTAAGTAAGTCCCCCCCAATGTGCCATCATTAAGTAAGTCCCCCCCAATGTGCCATTATTAAGTAAGCCCCCCCATCATGTGCCATTATTAGGTAAGTCCCCCCCCCCCCCCAAGTATCACTATTGTAAAAAAAAAAAAAAAAAAAAAAAAAATTATACTTACCTCAGTGTCAGCGATGCGATGCAGGCCTCTTCTGGCCTGTGTCCCACGCTGTATGGCTCAAGCGGCGCGATGACGTCATCGCGCGCCTGCGCCAGCCTCTGATAGGCTGCCGGTCTAGTGCCTGCAGCCTATCAGAGCAAGGGGAAGGGACACGCCTCTCCCTCCCCTGCACCGCCGCTTAGTGATGGGAAGTTCGGATCTTTTAGGTGAATCGGTTCATTTGAATCAGCTCATTCAAATGAACCGATTCATGAATCGGATATTCGGTTCACTTGGTGAGTCAGACTGCTGAGCTGACTCGCAAGTGAACCGAAGACTCTAGGTGCCGGTGCGCATGCGCAGATGCTTGATACATTCGATTCACTCACTACTTGCTGCGCTGCTGACTCAGTGCAGTCGGCTCGTCTTCTTCAGCTCTCTCTGAACTCTGATTACTAGTATTGAGTGATTTATTATAGTAAAGGGAAGCTGAGGCTGACGCCGGACAGGAGGACTCAGGAGTCAGACAGGAGTCAGAAGCTGTCACTGTGGTGTGCAATGTGAATTGTTGTCTGTTGTGCATTGTTACCCACAGTGACAACAGTCTGACACTGACAGTACAATCCATAAAGGTGATGTGAACCCATCCTTAGGCCCCTTTCACACTTGCGTTGTCCGGATCCGGCATAGAGTTCCGTCGTCGGGGCTCTATGCCGGAAGAATCCTGATCAGGATTATACCCATGCATTCTGAATGGAGAGAAATCCGTTCAGGATGCATCAGGATGTCTTCAGGTCCGGAACGGAACGTTTTTTGGCTGGAGAAAATACCGCAGCATGCAGTACTTTTTGCTCCGGCCAAAAATCCTGAACACTTGCCGCAAGGCCGGATCCGGAATTAATGCCCATTGAAAGGCATTGATCCGGATCCGGCCTTAAGCTAAACGTCGTTTCAGCGCATTGCCGGATACGATGTTTCGCTTTTTCTGAATGGTTACCATGGATGCCGGGACGCTAAAGTCCTGGCAGCCATGGTAAAGTGTAGTGGAGAGCAGTATACTTACTGCCCGTGCGGCTCCCGGGGCGCTCCAGAGTGACGTCAGGGCGCCCCAGGCGCATGGATGACGTGATCGCATGTACACATCATCCATGCGCATGGGGCGCTCTGACGTCATTCTGGAGCGCCCCGGGAGCCGCACGGACTGTAAGTATGCCGCTCCCCCGCTCCTCACTACTACTATGGCAACCAGGACTTTAATAGCGTCCTGGCTGCCATAGTAACACTGAAAGCATTTTGAAGACGGATCCGTCTTCAAATGCTTTCAGTACACTTGCGTTTTTCCGGATCCGGCGTGTAATTCCGGCAAGTGGAGTACACGCCGGATCCGGACAACGCAAGTGTGAGCACTTAGTTATATAGCTACTGAATGAGATGCCTTTAACATATATATCTCCTGAGAAGCCAATTTGATTCTAAAGGGTTAATTTAATTCAACCTGTAATCTAAACTCTTGTGTCATCTGTCACTTCTCCTATCTCTCTGCTCCTGTCCCTTAATCTTATCACTGCTGCAACAAAAGCAGCCTCAGCCTCAGTGTAAGGCTACTTTCACACTAGCGTTAGTCGGTCCGCTGGTGAGTTCCGTTTGAAGGAGCTCACGAGCGGACCCGAACGCCTCCGTCCAGCCCTGATGCAGTCTGAATGGAGCGGATCCGCTCAGACTGCATCAGTCTGGCGGCGTTCAGCCTCCGCTCCGCTCGCCTCCGCACGGACAGGCGGACAGCTGAACGCTGCTTGCAGCGTTCGGGTGTCCGCCTGGCCGTGCGGAGGCGTGCAGATCCGTCCAGACTTACAATGTAAGTCAATGGGAACGGATCCGCTTGAAGAGGTCACCCTATGGCTCAATCTTCAAGCGGATCCGTCCCCCATTGACTTTACATTGAAAGTCTGAACGGATCCGCTCAGGCTGCTTTCACACTTGAGAGAGAGACTGTGACTGAGCTGAGCTGAACTCGGATCAGTCAAGTGAATGCTGCTGGCAGCAGGGACGCTGGGGGGGGGGGGGCGCATTTTAGTTGGGGGGGCACATGGGGGGGCCCAGCATGATGTTGGGGGGGCCGTGGCCCCCTCTGGCCCCCCCCTGGCGACGCCACTGCATATGCTGCGATCAACTTTGTAACGAAATAATTTGTCACAAAGCTAATTTCTTTGTGAAATTCGACGAAGCAGCCAAATCAAAGTTTTGAAAACTTCGCTTATCTCTAGAGATAATACAAATGACAACATTTCTGGAGATTAATGTGGTGCAGTTAGATGATGGGAGGAGCAGCTGATTGACAGAAAGAAAGTGTTCCTTCCCGACAAACGGCTGCTTGTTAAATGAGGAGGAAGCTCTGCATTTAAATGCAGCGATCACCTCCACAGTATGAGGATGAGGAATGGCTGCTGCTATCGCTCATCCCCATACAAATTCATTGCTCCTGGACAGCAGAGTGATGTTTAGACTGCACAATCTGCTGCCCGGAAAAGATGATGGAGGCGTCCGCACCTCAGATCTTTTCACCCAATGACCGAGAGTTTGTAGGAACGTTCATTCACGATAATCAGCCCAAACATCAGACCATGTAAATCCAGTTTTACAATTGTTGGCGTGTGCAATTTAGAAGGTTCACAATGTTAAAAAGAAAATAATCATCCTCACACAGGGTAAAATGCATTTATTTCATTTTTACCATTATAAAAGAATTCATCAAAAAATATTTGTGATGGTGATACCCTGGTAAAATATTTTATGTTTACTCTATTTTTATTAAAATTTTTAGGTTATAACAATATAACATAGAATGGCCATCTATTACGTCAATATTCCAATCATAGGTTCACGCAGGATCCAAGTTGCAGTGTTACAGATGAAGACACAAATCTGAATTATATATATTGCATACATACATACATACATGTATCTATGTGACTATATATTTTAAGCAAGGAAAAAGGTGTGAAAATGAATAAAAGCTGTCTTCTGCTTTCTATGTTCCTTGTATTATTATTTCTGTATTGAAACTCAAATTTATTGAGCTATTAATTGACATAAAACAAGTAAATATGTGGGAAGAGAGAGAGAAAGAAAACAAGAAAAAAAGGATTAAAGAAGGGAATAGGGAGTGGAAGTTATGATCAGCGAGATTAGAGGACAGGCCAAGCTTAGAATGCCAAAAAGGTCACATCAAGCTTCTAAATCCTGGAGAATCTAGGAAAGTGAGTAAAGAATGACATCTACTCATAAATATCTCTGATGTTTCCTGTTGATCTGCTATCAGCTCTTCAATGCGTAGAATGTATCTTAGCTACTTGGTCCACTCACATACTGTGGGTGTGGAACATACTCATGTGCAGACTGACTGCACATAAGGGATCCGACAGACTCTTTTGGTTTCACTATGTCTGTGTGTTGCTGGTATGTCCACACCTTCTGTTCAGGTGTGGATCATGTGACCTTTACCGCTCCCTATTTAGTCTGACTTTACCCAACACTACTTGCTCTGGGTAGCTTCATTTGGTTTTGGAAGAGTTGGAGTGTGGTTCTTGTTGAAGTCCTGTTCATCCATCATCCTCAAAAGTAAGTGTTCCGCTTGTTGTGTTTTGTATCCCCCCCCCCCCCCCCGGTTGTTTTCTAGGCCTCAGGGAAGGAACGGGTTGTCTCTGCCCTGTTATTACCTTTGGGGCATCCGAGGGGGCATCACCAGGGTTTTCTAGGTTCCTGTGTATGGGCATCTCTACCATCGAGAGGTGCTCATACGGATAGGAGTTAGGGCCAGGAGCAGGGTTTTATAGGTGGTGACCCTTTTCCTTCCCTAGTGGTGATTAGTGTCTTTCCTCTTCCTTCTTGTTGTCTTTTGGTGTTCTCCCCTACTACATCCGTGACATTATCCAGAGCCAATACCGTCAAACAGCTGCAAAATCTGACTTTGGAGGTAGCAGACCTCTGCACAACCGTCTTGCAGATTCAGAGTCCACAGGCTGCTGGTTCCGGTAATGGGTTCCAGGCCTGCCCTGAACCGAACGTGGCTCTCCCGGACCGGTTTTCCAGGGGTAGTAACAATTTCATCCGGTTCAGGGAGTCATGTAAATTATACTTTAGGCTGCGTCCATACTCCTCTAAGGGTGAGTGTCAATGTGTGGGTATGATTATTTCATTGCTTAAAAAGGACGCCAATCTTGGGCTTTTTCTCTGCCGACCGGATCACCGTCCCTCCAGTCGGTAGATGATTTAGAGCCTTGGGTCTTATCTACGATGACCCAGATTGGATCTCTCAGGCCGAGACCAAATTATGGGGTTTGCGGCAGGGAGAATATTCAGCAGAGACCAATTGCTCTGAATTTAGAAGATGGGCTAACGATACAGAGTATAATGATCCTGCATTCAATAGCCAATTCTGTCAGGGTCTCTCTGAGACACAGCAGGACGCGTTGGATTTTCATGAAAATCCTGAGTCATTGGAAGCAGCCATGTCCCTTGCGTACATCTTGATAGACGCCTGAGGGAGACATCTAGGGGTCCTCACCTTTAGGACGTACTGTCCAACAAGGGTACTGCTTCCTTTGACACTTATGGTGGAGAGACACTGGTGGTTGCACCTTGTGATGAGCCTATGCAGTTAGGAGGAGCTACTCCTGGAACTACTGGGAAAAGCTTGGGTCATGTGAAAGGAGTCTACTTTTGTTGTGGCAAGAAGGGACATTTTGTGAATATTTGTCCGTACTTGCAGCATCAAGGTGTAAAAAAAAAGAAAAATATGTTTAATCCCAAAATTACTATTGGTGGTATGGGTGGGGAGCAAGAAGACCTACTTTTGTCTTTTATTGGTAGTACCCGTTTTCTCCTTTCTGCCGAGGTGGCACTAGAGTCCAAAACTGTGAAAATCAAAGCATTTATCGACAGTGGGGCAGGAGTTGGACAGTTTGTTCGCATTCACGGGTTGACTACTAATGCATTAGAGAAAAGTATTTCTGTCTTTACAATTGACTCAGCACCTCTCACCCAAAAATGCCTGTTGCAGGTAGTGAATGACATTCATTTAAGAGTGGGAGATTTTCATCAGGAATATATCTCCTGTTATGTGTTGGAGGGTCTGCCTGCTCCGTTGGTGTTGGGTCTACCATGGTTAAGCAAACATAACCCTAACATCGACTGGCAAGCGAGACAGATTTTCGATTGGAGTGATTTTTGCATGGACAACTGTCTTAATGTATCATTCTCTATGGTTACCACTAAAACTGTACCCTCGTTCATTTCTGATGTGTTCTCTGAGAGTTGTGATCAGGAGTTGCCTCCGCATCGGGAGTATAACTGTCCCGTCAATCTTATTCCCGGAGCTAAATTGACCAAATCTCAGTTGTATAGTCTTTCGGAACCCGAAAGAAAGGCCATGAAAGAGTATATCACCAAGAGTTTGGCAAAGGGACATATTAAACCATCAAAGTCCCCAGTGGCTGCTGGGTTTTTCTTTCTAAAGAAAAATAATGGTACCCTGAGGACATGTCTGGACTTCCGTGAGCTCAATCGTATTACTGTCCATGATCCTTACCCCCTTCCATTGATTCCGGATTTGTTTAGTCAGATTGTCGGTGCCAAGGTGTTTTCTAAATTGGATCTGAGCGGGGCATATCATCTGGTAAGGATCAAGGAGGGGGATGACTGGAAGACTGTATTTAATACCCCTGAGGGTAATTTTGAAAACCTGGTCATGCCCTTTGGGTTAACCAATGATCCTGCGGTTTTAAAACACTTTGTCAATGACATCTTTCATTATCTGGTGGGGAGGTTTGTCGTTGCATACCTTGATGACATACTAATTTATTCGCCTAATATGGAGACTCGATAGGATCATGTGAGACAGGTGTTACAGATCCTAAGAGAGAATAGGTTGTATGCTAAGATGGAAAAGTGTGTATTTGCTTTACAGAAAATGCAATTTCTGGGTTACCAGCTCTCATCCTCAGGTTTTTGTATAGTTCTCAAGAAGGTCCGTGTCGTGTTGGACTGGGATTGTCCTGAAAATCTGAAAGCGCTTATGCGGTTTTTGGGTTTACCAACTACTACTGTAAATTTATCTTGAACTATTCATCGGTGGTTAAACCTTTAACAGACATGACTAGGAAGGGTGCTGATAATTCTATCTAGTCTGATGCGGCATTACAGGCCTTTTCTGCTATGAAAGAATGTTTCACTTCAGCCCCTATTCTGGTGCAACCGGACGTGTCTCAGCCATTTATTGTTGAGGTTGACGCGTCCGAGGTAGGGGTAGGAGCAATCTTGTTGCTGGGTCCTTCACTCAGTAAATGGCGCCCATGTGCATTTTTCGCTAAAAAAACTCTCGACTGCTGAAAGGAGTTATGATGTGGGGAATAGGGAATTGCTGGCCATTAAGGTGGCGTTCGAGGAATGGCGGCATTGGTTGGAAAGAGCAATTCATCCTATTACCGTAATTACAGATCACAAGAATCTGGCCTACCTGGAGTCGGCTAAGCGACTGAACCCAAGGCATGCTAGAGTATCATTGTTTTTCACCAGATTTAACTTCATCGTCACTTATCGCCCTGGGGTTAAGAATGTCAAGGCGGATGCTTTGTCACGTAGCTTTCCTGGGGAGGTGAATCTAATGACCCTAGTACCATTTTATCTGAAGGGGTAGTCCTATCCGCTCTTTATCCTGATCTCAAGGCCAGGGTGTTGGAGGCACAGAAGGATGCTCCAGACTCTTGTCCTCCGGGGAAATTGTTTGTTCCCTTTGAATTAGGTCACAAGGTGTTCGAGGAACATCACTGTATGCTGCTTTCTGGGCACCCTGGAAGCAGATCGACTGTCGATCTCATCTCTCGCAGATTCTAGTGGCTGTGGTTGCGCAACTGAGGACTATGTGTCAGCCTGTGGTACCTGTGCATGTGCTAAGGTGACACATACTCAGCCTCCATTGCCCATCCTGTTCAGACCTTGGACCCATTTGTCCATGGATTTTATCATAGATTTACCGAATTCTTCGGGCAAAACGTGATTCTGGTGGTTGTCAATCGTTTTACTAAAATGCCATATTTTATTGCATTAACTAGTATACCCAATGCCAAAACTTTTGCTCAGGTGTTTGTCGACAACATTGTGAAACTACATGGCATTCCCTCTGATGTGGTGTCCGATAGAGGGGCTCAGTTTGTTTCCAGATTCTGCAAAGCGTTCTGTACTCGTCTGGGTGCACAATTGTCCTTCTCTTCGGCTTTTCATCCTCAGTCGAACGAACAGACGGAGTGCATTAATCAGAATCTGGAGACTTACTTGAGATGTTTTGTTTTAGAGAATCAGGAAGAGTGGTCTTCATTTTTGTCGTTAGCTGAGTTTGCTATAAATAACTGTAGACAGGAATCCACTGATAAGTCGCCGTTTTTTGGGGCATATGGGTTTCATCCACAGTTTGGTACATTTTCTGGTGCTCAAAATTCCGGCATTCCTGAGGAGGAACGATTTTCCTCTTCTTTGTCTTCTATTTGGCGGAAAATCCTAAATAACCTGGAAAAGATGGGCAACAGGTATAAGCGTGCGGCTGACAGGAGACGTATGAGTGGTCCGGACCTGAGAGTGGGTGATTCTGTGTGGTTGTCAACAATAAACATTAAACTTAAGGTACCTTCTTGGAAGTTGGGCCCAAGATTTATTGGTCCATATAAGATCACTGCCATTGTTAACCCTGTAGCCTTCCGTCTTGAACTTCCTCAGGCTTTTAAAATCCATAACGTATTTCATAAATCATTGTTAAAGAAATATGTCGAACCTGTTGAGCCATCCTCCTTACCTCCCACTCCTGTCATGGTGGTTGGCAATTTAGAATTTCACATCAGCAGGATTGTGGACTCCCGAGTTTTCCGGAGATCCCTCCAGTATCTTGTTCATTGGAGAGAGTACAGACCAGAGAAGAGGATGTGGGTTCCAGTGACCGATGTTAACGCTAGTCATCTGGTGAGAGCATTCCACAGAGCTCACCCTGATAAGGTCGGTTCTGGGTGCCCTGAGGTCACCCGTAGAAGGGGGGGGGGGGGTACTGTCACACCTGTGACAGGTGTTAAGGTCTGAAAGACTAACTGCACAGCCTCTTTTGGTTTCACTTGGTCTGTGTGTTGCTGGTATGTCCACACCTCCTGTTCAGGTGTGGATCATGTGACCTTTACCTCTCCCTATTTAGTCTGACTTTACCCATCACTCCTTGCTCTGGATAGCTTCATTTGGTTTTGTAAGAGCTGGAGTGTGGTTCTTGTTAAAGTCCTGTTCATCCATCATCCTCAGAAGTTAAGTGTTCCGCTTGTTGTGTTTTGTATTCCCCCCTCCTAACCCCCTGGAAGAAACAGGTTGTCTCTGTCCTGTCATTGCCTTTAAGGCATCCGAGGGGGCATCACCAGGGTTTTCTAGATTCCTGCGTATGGGCATTTCTATCATCGAGAGGTGCCCATACGGATAAGAGTTAGGGCCAGGAGCAGGGTTTTATAGGTGGTGACCCTTTTGCTTCCCTAGCGGTCAGGCCTAGTGTCTTTCCCCTTTCTTCTTGTTGTCTTTTGGTGTTCTCCCCTACTACATCCGTGACACCTGGACTTCCAATGTCTGGGGATTACCATCCACGCAGCCGACAGGAAATGTCTTAGGACCCCTTTCTTCACCTAGGCCAGTAAGCCAGGAATGAGAGATAGCAGAGTTATTTGAGGAGTGTTAAGTATCGTCTTGCCAGAATACTTAACGTATTTATGCAAGATTTGGTCCCAGAACGAGCGCATTGCAGTACAGCTCCACCATATGTGTAATCGGGAACCCCTATCCTTCTCACATCTCCAGCACATCTCTGAAACTGAGGGAAACTTGTGATGTAGCGTGGTTGGACCATCTAATGAGAATTTTGTAATTCTATTCTTTGACCTGCGTCGCCAGCGATATTCCATGGGAGAACATACACATTTCCTCACCTCCTCCTCTGTGAACTGGACCTGTTAATCAGATTCCCATTTATCAAAGAATGGGGCCCTAACCCCACTGTAGAGGTCTAAAAGCACCCCATACAATGTGGGCAAGATGCCTCTACCGTCTCCTGATTGTAGGTAAACTTTATCAAAATCTGTCAGTGAGTCCGTCATCTTGTTAGAGAATGTAGCTCTAAAAAAGGAATTTATCTGGGCATACCCCAGCCAAAAAGTCATACTAAAAGGTAGCGAGTGCTCTGGCGTAAGGCTTCAAATGAGGTCAATTTCCCTGAAGTCAGGACATCTCTTATTCCGAGGAAACCTTTATGTACAGTTTTAATGAGAAAGGACGAGGGGACCAATCCCTGAGTAAATGCTGGATTGTCATGTAATGGAGTCATGGGTCCAGGTCTAAAAGAGATCTGTGATTTGGCGATCCAGTCATACCAAACTGCCAGGGCATGTCTTACAAGATATGGCCAGTCCTCTCTAGGTGGTCTATCTATCAAAGTGATCCAGGGTACAGCTTTAAGGGAAAGAGGTGACAGAGACTGCTCCAAGGTGACCCACAACTTCTTTGAACCTCTGTGCATCCAATCTAAAATTCTGGTGAGCACTGCAGCGTTATGATAGATGTGAATATCTGGGAGACCAAATCCTCCCAAGGATTTTTGTTTGATTAGGACCTTCTTATTCTGGTGTGCCAGATGAATCTAGTGAGAGCTGACTGAATTTCTACAAAATACTTCCTCGGAGCATGAATGGGTATAGTTTGGAAGAGATATAAAAACCTCGGAAGAATATCCATTTTGACAGTGTTCATGCGTCCAAACCAAGAAAGGTGTTTCAGCTTATACAGCCATAGGTCTTCAAGAGTTCTCCTCTGCAGTGGCAAGTAATTCAAGGTGAATAAAAAGTGCAGTTGCCGAGGAATTTAAATGCCCAGGTATGTCAGGCTTTGATCTTTCCATCTGAAAGAGAAATTATTTTGGATAGCTGATACCTCTATTTGGGAAAGGCAGATGTTTAAAGCTCAGTCTTAGCATGGTTCACCTTAAAGTTGATAAGGTGACTAAACCTGTAAAATTCCTGAAGTAAGGACGGTAAAGAGATGTGAGGGAAAGTCACGCAATAAAGAAGATCATCTGCATAAAGCGCGAGCTTATGCTGCATATCACGGGTCTCTACGCCTTTAATATCAGGATTGTTCCTAATTGCCTTTGCTAAATGTTCCATTGTCAAAACATAGAGAAGAGGGAAAAGGGAGCAACCCTTCCATGTGCCGTTATGGATCTCGAACAAAGGAGCCAGAATCCCATTGGTTCGAACAAGTGCTGAGGGGTGGGTAAACAGAGCTCCACCATCTCTACATATCTCCCACCCAAGCCAATTTGTTTTAATGCTGCCAGCATAAACTGCCAATGTACCCTGTCGAATGCTTTTTGAACATCCACTGACATCAGGCACATGGGGGGGTCTGTTTTTTTCTGGACCTGTGAAATCAAAGTTATGGTGCGGATAGTGTTGTCCCTCGCTTCTCTTCCTGGGACAAATCACACCTGATCTTTATTAATAATTCCAGGAAGAATTTTGCTTAGGCTACTTTCACACTTGCGGCAGAGTGATCCGGCAAGCAGTTCCATCGCCGAAACTGCCTGCCAGCTCCGGCAATCTGCATGCAAATGGACAGCATTTGTAGACGGATCCGGATGCGGATCTGTCTTACAAATGCATTGCAAAAACAGATCCGTCTCACCGGATGTCATCATTATATATTTTTTTCAAATTTTTACGGATCTGCCATTGTGGTATTTTTAATATCACTAATACACTGCCTGTCCCAAAAAAAAAGTCGCCACCTGGATTTAACTAAGCAAATAGTTATGAGCCTCCTATTGGATAATTACTGCATGGGTGATTATCTTTCAGCTGGCAATAAGTTATTTAACCCCAACTGGTGCAATGAGTTGCTTCTCATTTCTTAAACAACCATGTCGAAAGACACATCTCGTGGTCGTGGAAAAGATGTTAGTCTGTTTGAGAAGGGTCAAATCATTGGCATGCATCAAACAGAGAAAACATCTAAGGAGATTGCAGAAACTACTAAAATTGGGTTAAGAACTGTCCAACGCATTATTAAAAACTGGAAGGATAGTGGGGACCCATCGTATTCAAGGAAGAAATGTGGCGGGGAAAAAATCCTGAATGATCGGTGATCACTTAAACGTTTGGTGAAATCAAATCAAAGAAAAATAACAGTAGAAACAAGGGCTATGTTCAATTGTGAAAGTAAGAGCATTTCCACACGCACAATATGAAGGGAACTCAAGGGATTGGGACTGAACAGCTGTGTAGCCGCAAGAAAACCACTAATCAGTGAGTCAAACCAGAAAAAAATGCTTCAATTTGCTAGGGAGCATAAAGAATGGACTCTGGAGCAATGGAAGAAGGTCATGTGGTCTGATGAGTCCAGATTTACCCTGTTACAAAATGATGGGGCATCAGGGTAAGAAGAGAGGCAGATGAAGTGATCATGCCTAGTGCCTACTGTACAAGCCTGTGGGGGCAGTGCTATGATCTGGGGTTGCTGCAGTTGGTCAGGTCTAGGTTCAGCAACAGTATGTGCTCCAAGAATGAGGTCAGCTGACTACCTGAACATACTGAATGACCAGGTTATTCCATCAATGGATTTTTTTTTCCCTGATGGCACAGGCATATTCCAAGATGACTATGCCAGGATTCATCAGGCTCAAATTGTGAAAGAGAAATGAGACACCATTTTCACACATGGATAGGCTACCACAGAGTCCAGACCTTAACCCCATTGAGAATCTTTGGGATGTGCTGGAGAAGGCTTTACGTAGCAGTCAGACTCTACCATCATCAATGCAAGATCTTAGTGAGAAATTAATGCAACACTGGATGGAAATAAATCTTGTGACATTGCAGAAGCTTATTAAAATAATGCCATAGCGAATGCGTGCCGTAATTAAAGCTAAAGGCGGTCCAAATAAATATTAGAGTGTGTAAACCTTTTTTTCTTGGTGTCGACTTTTTTTTGGGACAGGTAGTATACATTTCAATGTAAATTAATGCCGGGTCCGGCATTCCGGCAACTGATCCGGAATTTTGGACGGAGATAATACTGCAGCATGCTTCCTCCATCCAAAACGGCGTTCAGTGACTGAACTGAAGACATCCTGATTAGGAATGAGCGAACCCGAACTGTATAGTTCGGGTTTGTACCGAATTTTGGGGTGTTCGTGACACGGACCTGAACCCAAACATTTTCGTAAAAGTCCGGGTTCGGTGCTTTCTTGGCGCTTTTTGAAAGGCTGCAAAGCAGCCAATCAACAAGCGTCATACTACTTGCCCCAAGAGGCCATCACAGCCATGCCTACTATTGGCATGGCTGTGATTGGCCAGTGCAGCATGTGACCCAGACTCTATTTAAGCTGGAGTCACGTAGCGCCGCACATCACTCTGCTCTGATCAGTGTAGGGATAGGATGCAGCTGCTGCTGTTAGGGCCAGATTAGGCAGTGATTTACTCTTCAAAAACACTTAATGAAGTGATCGATCTACAGCTGTGAATCATTGAACCTCTGCTATTTAATTGCTCACTGTTTTTAGGCTGCCCAGAGCGTTTTTCTGTCACCTTTTTCTGGGTGATCGGCGGCCATTTTGTGTCTTGTGGTGCGCCAGCACAAGCTGCCACCAAGTACATTTAACCATCAATAGTGTGTTGTTGTTTTTTTGCTATATCCTACATCAGAGGCTTGGCTGTGCTTGCTATTTTATTGAGGGGTGAAATACAATTGCCAAAATAGCAGTACCCTAAATCTGGTGTTTCAGCTGTGGCTAGACAATTGTAATACTGTCTGCTAATACTGTCTGCTGTGGCTAGACAATTTTTTCTGGGTTGAAATACAATTCCCAAATTAGCAATTCCCTAAATCAGTGGTTTCTGCTCTAGCAGGCCAAGTTTAAATCTATCCTTAAAAGGGTATATTACATTGAAGGTGCTGATAGGGTCGTCCTCAATAACTTCACACGCTACCGTGCATTTCCAAGTCTAATTCTGTCCGTAAACGTATACCTGTCACCCAGCGCCTAAATAATAGGCCTACAATTTATATTCAGCTAAATCTGTGTTTACTGCTGTGGCTGATAAAGTTATTTAGTGTCCGTCAAAGCACAGTTTTTGTTCTGGGTTGAAATACAATTCCCAAGATAGCAATTCCATAAATCAGTGGTTTCTGCTGTAGCAGGCCAAGTTAAAATCTATCCATAAAAGGGTATATTAGATTGAAGGTGCTGATAGGGTCATCCTCAATAACTTCACACGCTACCGTGCATTTCCAATTGTAATTCTGTCCGTAAAAGGATACCTTTTATCCAGGGCCTAAATACTAGGCCTACAGTTTATATTCAGCTAAATCTGTGGTTACTGCTGTGCCTGTATTAGTGTAATACGGTACCTAAATAGATAGCCAGATAGTGTTAGGTGCCTGTAAAAAAAGGCCTGAATTTGAATTCAATACATTGGGCCAAATAATTTTTTTGTTATTGTGGTGAACGGTAACAATAAGGAAAACATCTAGTAAAAGGACGCGGATGCGGACATGGTCGTGGTGGTGTTAGTGGACCCTCTGGTGCTGGGAGAGGACGTGGCCGTTCTGCCACAGCCACACGTCCTAGTGTACCAACTACCTCAGGTCCCAGTAGACGCCAGAATTTACAGCGATATTTGGTGGGGCCCAATGCCATTCTAAGGATGGTAAGGTCTGAGCAGGTGCAGGCATTAGTCAATTGGGTGGCCGACAGTGGATCCAGCATGTTCACATTATCTCCCACCCAGTCTTCTGCAAAAAGCGCACAGATGGCGCCTGAAAACCAAGCCCATCAGTCTGTCACATCACCCCCATGCATATCAGGGAAACTGTCTGAGCCTCAACTTATGCAGCAGTCTCTTATGCTGTTTGAAGACTCTGCTGGCAGGGTTTCCCAAGGGGATCAACCTAGCCCTTCCCCAGCGGTGGAAGACATAGAATGCACTGACGCACAACCACTTATGTTTCCTGATCATGAGGACATGGGAATACCACCTCAGCTCGTCTCTGATGATGAAACACAGGTGCCAACTGCTGCGTCTTTCTGCAGTGTGCAGACTGAACAGGAGGTCAGGGAGGAAGACTGGGTGGAAGACGATGCAGGGGACGATGAGGTCCTTGACCCCACATGGAATGAAGGTCGTGCCACTGACTTTCAGAGTTCGGAGGAAGAGGCAGTGGTGAGACCGAGCCAACAGCGTAGTAAAAGAGGGAGCAGTGGGCAAAAGCAGAACACCCGCCGCCAAGAGAGTCTGCCTGCTACTGGCCACCGCCATCTGGGACCGAGCACCCCAAAGGCAGCTTCAAGGAGTTCCCTGGCTATGACATGAATCCTGAATCTCTGCTATGGGACCTCTCTCCTCTGTATGGGTGCCGGGGTCTAAATATCTGACAGTGGCCTGTTCCAGTGGTGGGTGACATGAAGCCTGATTGTCTGCTATGACATGAAGCCTGATTCTCTGCTATGGGACCTCTCTCCTCTGTCTGGGTGCCGGGGCCTAAATATCTGACATGGCCTGTTACAGTGGTGGGTGACATGAAGCCTGATTCTCTGCTATGACATGAAGCCTGATTCTCTGCTATGGGACCTCTCTCCTCTATCTGGGTGCCGGGGCCTAAATATCTGACAATGGCCTGTTCCAGTGGTGGGTGACGTGAAGCCTGATTCTCTGCTATGACATGAAGCCTGATTCTCTGCAATGGGACCTCTCTCCTCTGTCTGGGTGCTGGGGCCTAAATATCTGACAGTGGCCTGTTTCAGTGGTGGGTGACGTGAAGCCTGATTCTCTGCTATGGGACCTCTCTCCAATTGATATTGGTTAATTTTTATTTATTTTATTTTTATTTTTATTCATTTCCCTATCCACATTTGTTTGCAGGGGATTTACCTACATTTTGCTGCCTTTTGCAGCCCTCTAGCCCTTTCCTGGGCTTTTTTACAGCCTTTTTAGTGCCGAAAAGTTTGGGTCCTCATTGACTTCAATGGGGTTCGGGTTCGGGGCAAAGTTCAGGTCGAGTCTGGATCCCGAACATTTCCGGGAAGTTCGGCCGAACTTCTCGAACCCAAACATCCAGGTGTTCGCTCAACTCTAATCCTGATGCATCCTGAATGGATTTCTCTCCATTCAGAATGCATGGGGATAAAACTGATAAGTTCTTTTCCGGTATTGAGCCCCTATGACGGAACTCAGTGCCGGAAAAGAAAAACTCTAGTGTGAAAGTACCCTTAGTCTGTTTGTCAGAATTTTTTAGAAGATCTTGATATCACAATTCATCAAAGATATCAGTCTGTAATTACTACATATACTGATATCTTTGTTAGGCTTGGGTATGACCACTATGTGGGCTTTGATGGATTTTTGAGGAAAGGGACACGTTGGAGATATAATATTAAAAACTGTAAAAAGGGTAACTGTAAAGCCGTCCAGACCAGGGCTTTTCTTTACCTTAAGTGAGGAGACTACAGCCTGTACTTCTGGTACTGTTAAAGGCTGATCTAGTTCTGTACTCTGCTCTGATAAAACCCATGGTAAAGCCGTCGAATTTGCGTAAGAATAAATACGATCTTCAAGATCTTTCTGGGGCATATCTGCAAATTGTCCTTTGATGTTATACAAGGATTCATAATATGTTCGGAAAACATCTGCAACGTGGGAGGGGTGATGTACTACCTGTCCCCTATGAGCCTTAATCTATGGGTTATAAGTTTGTGTTAGCCTGAGGTGTAACAACTTAGCAAGTGCACGTCCATACTTATTGGCATTATCATATAAAAAACTGCAAAAGCGCTCCCTGGAAAGAATGGATCGTTTGTCTATAGCTTCTTTTAGATTGTCCCTCACTTCTGCTAATGTAACTAAGAGGGCTGGGGTAAAAGATTGTTAATGTAAGGATTCCAGTTCGTGTAAGCGGTCCATCAGCCTTTTGATATGAGCTTCCCTTTCCCTCTTCAATCTGGACCTGTGTTGTATGAGTGTGCCCCTAATCACACATTTCAATGCTTCCCACTGCAGAGGAGGAGCTGTATTGTCAGAAGAGTGAGTCACCATGAAATCTTTTATCGTTTTCGCAGGGTCTCGTTAAGGCGCCAAGTTCATTCCTTGGCCATCATATCAGGTAGGTCAAGGGTGAGAAATATGGGTGCATGATCCTACCACAAAGCTGAGCCAATAGTAGCTTTAGGTTGGAAGGTGGAAGGTTAGAGCATGATAGGAAACGGCGAACAATTCAATCCTGCTGTAAGTGTTGTGGGCCGGTGAGTAGAAAGTGCAGTCTTGTTCCCATGGATGCAGTATTTGCCAGATATCTACTAGTCTCCTACTGTGTAGCACCACTCGTACCCTGGATATTGTTGAGAATAGCACTAATGACCTACCCAAGGAAGTGTCAAACTTTGGATTCAAAGTCAGATTGAAATCCCCGCCAAGAAGAACAACTTCTATGAAGGATTCCAATCTGGACATTATAGTGGCAAAAGTCTTACCCTGTCCTGAATTTGGCAAGTACAGGGAGTGCAGAATTATTAGGCAAGTTGTATTTTTGAGGATTAATTTTATTATTGAACAACAACCATGTTCTCAATGAACCCAAAAAACTCATTAATATCAAAGCTGAATATTTTTGGAAGTAGTTTTTAGTTTGTTTTTAGTTTTAGCTATTTTAGGGGGATATCTGTGTGTGCAGGTGACTATTACTGTGCATAATTATTAGGCAACTTAACAAAAAACAAATATATACCCATTTCAATTATTTATTTTTACCAGTGAAACCAATATAACATCTCAACATTCACAAATATACATTTCTGACATTAAAAAACAAAACAAAAACAAATCAGTGACCAATATAGCCACCTTTCTTTGCAAGGACACTCAAAAGCCTGCCATCCTTGGATTCTGTCAGTGTTTTGATCTGTTCACCATCAACATTGCGTGCAGCAGCAACCACAGCCTCCTAGACACTGTTCAGAGAGGTGTACTGTTTTCCCTCCTTGTAAATCTCACATTTGATGATGGACCACAGGTTCTCAATGGGGTTCAGATCAGGTGAACAAGGAGGCCATGTCATTAGATTTTCTTCTTTTATACCCTTTCTTGCCAGCCACGCTGTGGAGTACTTGGACGCGTGTGATGGAGCATTGTCCTGCATGAAAATCATGTTTTTCTTGAAGGATGCAGACTTCTTCCTGTACCACTGCTTGAAGAAGGTGTCTTCCAGAAACTGGCAGTAGGACTGGGAGTTGAGCTTGACTCCATCCTCAACCTGAAAAGGCCCCACAAGCTCATCTTTGATGATACCAGCCCAAACCAGTACTCCACCTCCACCTTACTGGCGTCTGAGTCGGACTGGAGCTCTCTGCCCTTTACCAATCCAGCCACGGGCCCATCCATCTGGCCCATCAAGACTCACTCTCATTTCATCAGTCCATAAAACCTTAGAAAAATCAGTCTTGAGATATTTCTTGGCCCAGTCTTGACGTTTCAGCTTGTGTGTCTTGTTCAGTGGTGGTCGTCTTTCAGCCTTTCTTACCTTAGCCATGTCTCTGAGTATTGCACACCTTGTGCTTTTGGGCACTCCAGTGATGTTGCAGCTCTGAAATATGGCCAAACTGGTGGCAAGTGGCATCTTGGCAGCTGCACGCTTGACTTTTCTCAGTTCATGGGCAGTTATTTTGCGCCTTGGTTTTTCCACACGCTTCTTGCGACCCTGTTGACTATTTTGAATGAAACGCTTGATTGTTCGATGATCACGCTTCAGAAGCTTTGCAATTTTAAGAGTGCTGCATCCCTCTGCAAGATATCTCACTATTTTTGACTTTTCTGAGCCTGTCAAGTCCTTCTTTTGACCCATTTTGCCAAAGGAAAGGAAGTTGCCTAATAATTATGCATACCTGATATAGGGTGTTGATGTCATTAGACCACACCCCTTCTCATTACAGAGATGCACATCACCTAATATGCTTAATTGGTAGTAGGCTTTCGAGCCTATACAGCTTGGAGTAAGACAACATGCATAAAGAGGATGATGTGGTCAAAATACTCATTTGCCTAATAATTCTTCACTCCCTGTATATGTTACTAATTGTGTACGTTCTCCCATGGACCGCCAGCTTGATGAAGACATATCTTCCTTTGTCACACGTTCGGGTATCTTTAACAGAACAAGAACAGGATTTATGTAAAGCAATGGGAACCCCTTTGGATTTAGCTTCCGGATTTGTGCTATGGAACCAAGTTTTTAGAGCGAAAATGTGGGACATGCTGTGTTTTAAAATGTGTTTCCTGCAGTAGTGCTACCTGGACTTTTTCTTTTTGTAAATCCAACAATATCTTTGATCTCTTCTCTGGAATATTAAATCCCCTAACATTTAAGGAAACAATCTTGACGGAGCCAGGAGTGGCCATGCTCATATATTACAGCTTGCAACTATGGCCCAAAAGACAGGGGAAGGAAAGAGAAAAAGAAAGGAAGGAAAAGAACAAAGGAAGCGAGTGTGTAAACACTAGTATACCCTTAACAAAACCTTGAAAAAGAGAGAATTAATGTAAAACGTTTACCTAAATAGGGTCAGTCTTCCAACAGCAGGTGAGGAGACCACTACGAGACTGTTATATAACACTACTAATCTAATATCCATTCCTCCTCCTCTTAGTTATGCATAATCCTCTGAACTATTCTGGACGAACATCGACTTACCTAAATGAGTAAAAGGCTACCATAAAACAACTAGAGATCTGCCTTAGAATACAATAAGCCTCGTCTTCTACTTTGGCCTTTGTTAGCTTAATACAGAACATGAAACATGAACTTAAGATCTGAAGAAAGAGCACCAAATAAAACATTATGTCGACAAAGAAAGGGACTCTCGGCATCTATAGAAACTATTTGGAGAGAGTCAACAATAAAGCAGTGTCTATGTACACCGCTGGACACAGAGCATTTCTCAGGACTTGCGTTGGTCGGGTTGGAGGTCTCTTGGAGTTGGGCAGCCTCCTTGATCTAGGTTTATTTGCCTTCCAAACCGAGAAGCGAGATGGTAGCATGCCAATCTGGGAGGGTAATTTTAGGCGGACCAAGAGCCGCCAAAAATTGTGCCAATTCAGAAGGGTCTCTCAGCTCAAAGCGCTTGCCGTTGCATCGGACCACTAGTTGAAAGGGCTATCCCCACATATATGGAATCTCTCTCTCCCTTAGGAATTCCTTCCGCTGTAGTAAGGTGGAACTGGACAAATCTTGCAATAAAGAGATGTGATCGCCACCATATTCAATAGTAGGTTGATTCCGCATTCTCCTCCTTCACAGTGTAATATTCCTGACGGCAGATAACGTCTCTAGGCTTGGAGGGATCGGGATT
This sequence comes from Bufo gargarizans, assembly GCF_014858855.1. NCBI lineage: Eukaryota > Metazoa > Chordata > Amphibia > Anura > Bufonidae > Bufo > Bufo gargarizans. The sequence continues at coordinate 484,079,729 of NC_058081.1, read as the reverse complement.
AGAAGGCGCCAGAGCCCTATGAGCTCTGTCAATTTCAAAATAATCTGTGATAGATCTATCCAGGATTTTCTTGAAAAAGTCCTGTAAGGTGGGCACTAGTGTTGGTCGAGAAATTGCTCGGGTGCTCGAGTAGAACACCTCGGGATGCTCAGGTGCACAATGGAAGTCAATGGGAGAACCAGAGCATTAAACCGGGCACCCCCTGCTCTGAAGAGGGGAGGGTGTCTGGTTCACATGAAAAGGTCAAAAATTGATGGAAACACCACTCAAATGGTTCAGGAACAGCATGGGGAGGATGTCTGGATGCATCTTGGACTCCCAGGTCGCTGCTGGAAACAATGTTGTCCGAGTAGTAGTACGCCACTTTACAGACTGACAATAATACGCACAACATCTAAGATAAAATTGATTTTAGAGGGAAAATTGTTAGGAAACATTCTTTCCTGTATATTTACTTCTATATCCAGTGCAAGTGCTGCCAAAAATTACAAGGAAGAGGCACTCTGATACAACCTGTATATCACAAAAAGGAGGGCATCATTCACATTGTGGTACAATTGTTCAGGTAGTGGGACTCCTACACTCCTAAAGCCTATGCACTAAGTGAAAGGGCTGCCAAAAATACTACAATACACACTTTATTACACATAAAGGAGGGCATCCTACACACCCTTGAAAAATTATGATTGATGACCTGCTGGTAACCCTCACAAACTATTGGAACAAGGACCTGCTGATCTGACCATCTAAAACATTAGGAGCGAGGGCCTGCTGCTGATGTGAGCATCTAAAACATTAGGGGCGAGTGCCTGCTGCTGAGCTGACCTTCTAAAACATTAGGGGCGAGGGCCTGCTGCTGAGCTGACCATCTAAAACATTAGGGGTGAGGGCCTGCTGCTGAGCTGACCATCTAAACCATTAGGGGTGAGGGTCTGCTGCTGAGCTGACCCTCTAAAACATTAGAGGTGAGTGACTGCTGCTGATCTGACCATCTAAAACATTTGGGGCGAGGGCCTGCTGGTGACCCTCAAAAACATTATGAACAAATGCCTGGTAGTGACCCTCTAAAACATTATGGGTGAGGGCCTGCTGGTGACCCTCAAAAACATTATGGTTGAGGGCCTGCTGGTGACCCTTAAAAATATTATGGGCGAGGGCCTGCTGGTGACACTGTAAAACACTGTGGGTGAGGGCCTGCTGCTGAGCTGACCCTCTAAAACATTAGGAGTGAGGGCAACCTAATAAGTATGTTCATATGATGGAGGAGGAGGAGGACGAGAAAAAGGAGATTGAACAATATACCCTTTTTAGTGGTGGAAGGGGTGCATGGGAATACAGTGTATTCAATACACCATAAAAGCCATATTTAGAGTGCCTTTATGTTCAGCTGCTTTCCTCTGGTGGAGTATAGAAGTCAGGGGCAATCCAGGACTTGTTAATTTTTATAAGAGTCAACCGGTCAGCATTTTCAGTTGACAGGCGGATGCGCTTATCAGTTATTATGGTTATAATGCCCCCAGCAGCACTAAATACACACTCTGACAAAACTCTGGTGGCGGGGCAGGCCAGCACCTCCAAGGCGTAGAGCGCCAGTTCGTGCCAAGTGTTCAGCTTGGACAGACAATAGTTGTAAGGCACAGAGGGATCACTGAGGACGCTGACACGGTCTGCTACGTACTCCTTCACCATCTTCCCAAAATGTTCCCTCCTTGTGACACTAGGCCGCGCATCAGGTTGAGGGTGCAGGCGGGGTGTCCCAGTCCTTAGAGAGTGTTGCCCTGCCTCTGTTGGAACTGCTGTGTGTTCACCTCATATCCCCTCCTCGGTTGGCCAAGGAACTACGTACTCTGCAGCCAGTGTTGTCATCTTGAAATTTTTGGAGCAATTTTTCCACAACAACCTTCTGGTATTGCACCATTTTGCTTGTCCTCTCAACCACAGGAATGAGAGATGAGAAGTTCTCTTTGTAGCAGGGGTCGAGAAGGGTGAACAACCAGTAATCAGTGTTAGTCAAAATGTGTAAAACGCGAGGGTCATGGGAAAGGCAGCCTAACAAAGTCAGCCATGTGTGCCAGAGTCCCAACAGACAAGACTTCGCTGTCCTCATCAGGGGGATGACTCTCAATCTCCTCATCCTCTTCTAACCATCCACGCTGAACAGATGGAATAAAACTTCCATGGGTACTACCCTCTGTAGCAGAGGCAACCGTCTTCTGTTCCTCCTCCTCATCATCCAATTTGCGCTGAGAACACGAACTGAGGGTGGTCTGGCTATCACCCTGTGTACTCTCTTCCCCCATTTTCACCACTTCTACATGCAAAGCGTCTGCCTTAATTGTGAGCAGCGAGCGTTTTAGTAGACACAGAGGTGGAATGGCTATGCTGATAATAGCGTTATAGCCGTTCACCATCTGTGTTGATTCCTCAAAGTTGCGCAAAACCTCACAAAGGTCAGACATCAATGCCCACTCGTCGCTTGTGAAGAGCAGAAGCTGACTGGAAAAGCGTTGACCATGTTGCAGCTGGTATTCCACTACTGCCCTCTGCTGCTCACAAAGCTTGGCCAACATGTGGAACGTCAAGTGCAGTTCCAGCGCGGGCTCACGTCGCACAACAGTGGTTGAGCTGGCAATTACAAGCGCTGATGGAGCGTTGCTAGACCGGCTGAAGCTGTCGATGAGTTGTGGAAATAGGCACATACGCAGCGCAACTTCACCAGTAGCTCAGGCAAATTGGGGTAGGTTTTGAGAAACCGCTGAACCACCAGGTTGAACACGTGGGCTAGGCATGGTATGTGTGTGAGCTTGCCAAGCTCCAAAGCTGCCACCAAGTTACAGCCATTATCAGACACAACCATGCCTGGTTCTAGGTTGAGAGCCACAACTCAGTCTGGTCCCTTTTCCCCTGCCACAGCTCTCCGGCGGTGTGCTGTTTGTAACCTAAGCAGATCAGTTTAAGCACAGCCTGTTGCCACTTCCCCACTGCAGTGCTACACTGCTTTCAGCTACTGACTAATGTCTGACTGGTGCTGCAAAAAGATAATTCAGTGGTGCAAGTGGAGGAGAAGGGAGGGTTCCAGCCACTAAGGTAGGTGGTGGCAGAAACCCTGATGGAAGTAGGGTCCGCAATCCTTGGCATCGGTAGCACCTGTGCCATCCCACGGTACGACTCGCTGCCGGCCTCCACAGTGTTCACCCAGTGTGACGTCAGGGAAATGTAGCATCCCTGGCCAAAAGCACTTGTCCATGTGTCAGTCGTTAAGTGGACCTTCCCAATAACTGCGTTGGTCAGGCCACGGGTGATGTTACGGGACACAGGCTGGTGTAAGGCTGGGACTGCACACCATGAAAAATATTGGTGGCTGGGGACAGAGTAACACGGACGGCCACCACCATAAGGCTGCAGAAAGCCTCAGTGTCCATAAGCCTAAATGGCAACATTTCCAGGGCCAGCAATTTGGAAAGGTGCACATTTAGAGCTATGGCCTGTGGGTGTGTGGCTGGGTATTCGCACTTTCATTCAAAGGCCTGGGGTATAGACTTCTGAACTGGGACACAGAAGTAGATGTGCTAGCTTGCCAATCCACTGCTTCTTCCAGCCTATAGCGGTGCTGCGGATCCCTCCCCCTCTGTACTAATGTCCTCGCTCGGCTTGCCACCTTCCCAGGTTGGGTCAGTGACTTCATCGTCCACCACCTCCTCTTCCACTTCCTCTCTCTAGTTATCCTCCTTACTTGTTGACCTAACAACAACCTCAGTTATTGACAACGGTGTCTCATCCTCAACATGACCCTCTTGAGACACTAATTGTGTTTGACTTATTGGCAACTGTGTCTCATCATCATCCACCTTATGAAACACTAATTGAAGTTGCCCACCATCTTCTTCTTGTGACTGTGGATGCTCAAGAGTTTGGGAATCAGGGCACAATATCTCCTCATGTTCCTCTTCAAGCGGGCTTGTCGAGAGGCCCAAATCAAGGAATGGTGATGAAAAGAGCTCCTCGGAATATCCGAGTGTGGGATCACTTGTTCGCCAAGACTCTCCATGGTGGAGGGAAGGAGTATCAGGGTGAGGATTCTGTTGACCAGACTCTTGGCTACTGAGACTGGACTTTGTGGAAGACAAGGTGGTGCTTAACCGACTGGAAGCGTTATCTGCTGCAATCCAACCGACCACCTGGTCGTACTGGTCTGACCTCGAGAGTGGTGTCCTGCGCTGCCCTGCAAACTGGGACATGAAGCTAGGTATTGTTGATGAGTGTGTTTCTTGTGCTCTGGTAGCAGGCACAGTTTCACCACACCCAGGGCCACGCCCTCTGCGTGCACCATCAGCAGCACAGCCACTTCCCTGTCCCTTACTGCTCACCTTGTCACACGTATAGTAGCGCAGGTTTTGTAAGTGCATGCACAAATAAAGTACACAGGTCACAGATATTTTTAGGATGCGCACACATTAAACAGGAGATGTAGCACAGACAATGTCGCTGTCCGCAGCGTCTATAAAAAAAAGTAGACTGAATGTCACTGATATTTAGGATGCGCAAACGTTATACAGGAGGTATAGAGCAAGTAATGTCACTGTCACCAGCGGCTAATAAAAAATGACACTGAATTAATGTTACTGATATTTAGAATGCGCAAACGTTATCCAGGAGATGTAGCGCTGGTAATGTCGCTGTCACTAGCGGCCAAATAATTGCGCTGAATGTCATAGATATTTAGGCTGCGCAAATGTAAAATAAAAGATGTATCAGAAGTGGCACTAACAATTGCATAAAAGGACTTTTGGGTTTCTAACAAGTTTTTTCACTAAAATATTACTATTTCACTCCCTACACTATCTGTCCCTTCTTCAGCACAGCTCTCCCTGACTGACTGAGCCAAACACGTGTCATCGGGTGCTATATAGCACCCGATTACGTGTTCCGGCCAGCCAATTACTGTAATGCCAGTAGCCAACATGGCTATGGCATTACAGTAAGTGCCAGTACCTCCGCGCACTTTTATGAGCTGCGTAGCAGCCAACAAATGTGCAGGGAGAAGACTCGAGCATTGCGCTTCAGCACACATGGCGTTCGGCTGAACACCACGATGTGCCGAGCATCGCGATGCTCGAGAAAAATTAGTGTTCGGCAGAGCATGCTCGCCCAACACTAGTGGGCACTAATTCTGCCATGGATATAGACTCTGGGAGACCTCTGATCCTGATGTTGTTTCTTCTACTTCTATTTTCAGTGTCTTCATGAAGACGATAGAGTTGAACTGATATGTCGATCTCTGGTGTCTCCTTTATTCTCTAGATCTACTATTCTGGATGTTAATTCGTCCTGGTGAGATGCCACTGCTTCTACTCTTTCTTCAATGATTTGTAAATTGCTAGAAATTATCTGACTCTTGCTTATAGGATGTCTCCAGGCGCACTATAAATTGCTCCATTTCTTGCCTGGTCGGTAGTTGTTTTACATGTTCTCTCCAGTCCCATGTCATCTCTGGGGCTGGGGGAAACTGCTCTATGCCCTGCTGTCTAGAGGCCTGGGGCTCTGTGACTGGTGTACAAGATGGCGGCCACTGAGTGAAGGGAAGGACCTCTGAGGCCAGCGATGGTCCCCTCTGTTCCTACTCCGCTGATCTCGAGCCAGCAGTATGGTATCGCAGGCAGCGAGTATGGCCGGTGAGACTGTGGCTGCTCTGCAGCGCTTCTTTTGGGGAAGAAGGCTGCCGTGTGAGGGTTGCGACCTGTTACTGTATGGGGCGAAGAAGTGTTGAATGCCGCAGCCTCCTATGTCCAATGCTGGTGTTGATAGGCCGGCCATCGAGCCCTTTCTTGTTCGGACCATCAAAGCTCTAGTAGGTCCGTCTGCTGGGTGAGGAACCGCTTGCTTTTGGTCTCATGACGGGAGCTCTCAGCAGGTGCGTGTTCACTCTGCCATAGTCAGGACATTCCCCCCCCCCCCCGTAAAATATTTTAATAGTATTGTATTGTGTGAGCAAACATACGTGTCAAGCCACTTAACCATTTCATACAATAATAAATCACGCATAATTGTCAGATGCCTCTGCTTTTTCTCATCTTGATATACAACTGACCAAGGCTACAATTTCAATTTTCTTTTATTCCAGTAAAATAGTCTTTGTGATTTAACCTCCATTCATCCAAACCCGCTCCATGTTTTTTCCTAAAGACAAAAAAAAATGCGGTAAAAGCAGAGATGACAAAACATGAAGCAAGGACACAAATTTATTAACACAGACCATGCAGAATAGGGTCTGTGGTCTGGCTTATTGCAAAAAAGAATAAGGTGTTAGTAACCAAAAGGAGGGAGTATTTATGTTTTTTATTATTTTTTAAAGAAGCACTCCAGCAATGTTTGAGCACCTATAATGCTAACCTTATAATAATAATATTCTACTAGTGTTTCTAACACAGCTCAGTTGCATCCATACATTTTGAACCCTTTCACATTATGAGCAGCTATGTCAGGCGATCACTAGTCTGTCCACTTGTTGTAAGCTTGCTTTGCTGTGTAATCTTGAAGTCTCCTCTGCGTGGCTGACTGCAAACTACACAATTACATCAGCATCTAACAAATCCAGCCTGCCAGCTCTCAGACACAACCCCTTCACCCCCAAGCTCTTCCTTATTCCTGTATATTTCTTCCAGGGGCGGACAAGGAACTTAAAGTGGCCCTGGGAAAAATGCTAAAAGTGGCCCTATTTTGTAGTCGGGTCCAAACTGATTGAACGCAGGGTCCACAATACCATATTGTGGCACATTATACCACCCCAACAGAGACAAATACCTCAGTCCATCACAAAATACTGCCAGCAGCACAAAATACATCCCCAAAAACTTCCACTGGTAGGCTGTAAACAGGGCTCAGACGGCCCCCTGGGCATCGGTCCACTGGGAAATTGGCCAATCCACCCCTGATTTCTTCACATGCATAAAATGTTGCTGAAGATATCTTTTTTGTTCTGTTTAAAAGACCAGGAGAGGAGTGGGTGACAAACAGTGCATATAATGATTAGCTACAGAGTTATAAAACTCCCCAGAATTGCACTAACTCTCTATGCGTAATGTGTGCAGAATCTGAAGTGTATTTCTATGAGATGCTTCACACTGCTTTCCTTGCCTCCTGCTGACCTATCCCAAGCATAGAGCAAGAGAGACAGGCTGAAGCTCAAAGGCTAGACAGGGGATTTTGCACACTGCACTCACACATACAGTTAAGTGAGTGAGAATTAAGGGAGTTATATAATCCTATATTTACATGTGGGCTGAACAGGAGACTGCACTAGGGGAAACATAACAGAGGGAAGAAGGAGCCAAAATTGCTGGCAGCCAAAATATGCTGCATCAACTAAAACAGGCATATACAAAAGCATTTACATTAATCTTAAAATAGCCTATGTTGAAATATACAGGCAAATAAAAAATGCTGTAGGGGCAACAGTATAATAAAATATTGCAAAAAATAATTGCTATTCTTTTTAGAAATGTTTGATGAGATAGAAGCCAACAGAACAGCGTGGTAAGGCAATGCTGGAGTAAAAATATTTAAATAAATATCCTAAATACCAGCAGTTTTCACACTGGCCTCTAGGTCTAACATATGTCAACATTTCCTGTTCTTTGAGAGTAGCTACAAGGGACATAGACACAATGGACAGGAGGGGATCTCATTGACTTCTATGTAAAGCTGGGTCACTTGTTCACCAAGACTCTCCATGGTGGAAGGAAGGAGTATCAGGGTGAGGATTCTGTTGACCAGACTCTTGGCTACTGAGACTGGACTTTGTGGAAGACAAGGTGGTGCTTAACTGACTGGAAGCATTATCTGCTGCAATCCAACCGACCACCTGGTCGTACTGGTCTGACTTCGAGAGTGGTGTCCTGCGCCGCCCTGCAAAATGGGACATGAAGCTAGGTATTGTTGAAGAGTGCGTTTCTTGTGCTCTGGCAGCAGGCACAGTTTCACCATGCCCAGGGCCACGGCCTCTGCGTGCACCATCAGCAGCACAGCCACTTCCCCGTCCCTTACTGCTCGCCTTGCATATATTAAATGGTATATATGCTTGTAAGTATGTCACACGTATAGTAGCGCCGGTTTTGTAAGTGCATGAGCAAATAAAGTACACAGAAGGTCACAGATATTTTTAGGATGCGCACACGTTAAACAGGAGATGTAGCACAGACAATGTCGCTGTCCGCAGCGTCTATGAAAAAAGTACACTGAATGTCACTGATATTTAGGATGCGCAAACGTTATACAGGAGGTATAGCGCAAGTAATGTCGCTGTCACAAGCGGCTAATAAAAAAATACACTGCATTAATGTCGGCTGGTGAGTGGAGAAGCATCGAGAAGCATGATAGTAGGAGGGGACATGAATGCAGTAGTGGATTGTAGAGAAGATAGGAAAGCCTCTCATAGAAGGAATGTATCTCAAAGCTCACGTGGCAGGACTTTAGACAGATTTATAAAAGATAATGGTCTAGTGGATGCTTGGAGGAGAAATAACCCAGAGGGGAGGGAATATACCTTCTATTCTACGCCACACGATTCGTGGTCTAGGATAGACTATATTCTAGTCTCCTTAGACCTGATTCCTCAAACCCGATCCACTACTATACTAGATATGGTCATCTTGGATCATTGCCCAGTTCAGTTGGAACTGTATGACAAGGTTCAGAAAGGTACAGATTACATATGGCGTTTCCCAGCATACCTAGCAAGTAATGAGAATTTCCAAGAGCTAGTGAATGCATGGTTCCTGGAATATATGAGTGACAACGAGGGACATGTAGACAACCCGTCTTTGCTATGGGATGCCGCTAAAGCGGTATTAAGGGGAAGAATAATATCACATGTGTGTGCTATTAAAAGGAAAACGAAGCAGAAAATAGACGAGTCCACAGACTTATTACGAAAAGCGTATACATCTTTCTTGACTGACGGCACGGCAGAGCGTAAGCAAGCCTGGCAATTGGCAAAGAAGGATTATGATCTCTGGTACGCTAGGTGGGAAGAGATGCATAGAAATAGGAAGGAATCCATGTATTTTAAATACAGTAACAAAGCTGGTAGAATCTTGGCAAGGCTATCAAGAGGTCCCAGGGAACAGATGTGCATACCCTCTTTGAAAGACAGGTTAGGCCAGCTACAGTCGTCTCTGGACTCAGTCCTAGAAATTTTTAGAATGTATTACCAAAACTTGTATTCCAGAGAGGATATAACACGACCACTAACAAAAACCCTATTAGATAGAATTTCCCTCCCACAAGTAACGGTAGAACAACTAGAGGACTTAAATAGGGTAATCTCACAGAAGGAGGTATTACAGACAATACAGTCTTTAAAATCGGGGAAGGCCCCTGGGCCTGAAGGCTACACGGGCGAATTTTACAAGATGTTAGGGAAAGACATTGCTCAATTATTGATGAAACAATATAATGGTATACTAAGGGGGAACAAGCGATATTGACGGATAACACGGCGTATATTCGGCTGTTACCGAAGCCAGGGAAAGATCCAGCACTGCCGGCATCCTATCAACCTATTTCTCTCATAAACGTGGATCAAAAAATCCTATCAAAAATCATGGCAGACAGACTAGCCAATATTTTACCAAATTTGATTGGTTTTTCACAGGTTGGATTTGTCAAGGGTAGGTCGGCCGTATTTAATATACGAAAGGTACTGACGATACTGGATCACTCTTATCGCAAGACGCCTGACTTGGCAGATCCAGCTTTGCTGACCATCGATGCCGAAAAGGCTTTCGACAACGTTAGGTGGGAATGGCTGACGGCAGTGCTGGAAAAAATGGGGATCACGGGAGTATTTAGAATTTTTCTTGAGGGCGTTGTATACTGACCCAAAGGCACGGATAGCTTTGCCAGGATTTTTGTCTAGTCCCTTTCTGTTATTAAAATGTACGAGGCAGGGTTGCCCCCTATCGCCGTTACTGTTCAACATCGCATTGGAGCCATTAGCAAGATATTTGGAATCAAAAGAGGTATTTGAAGGAATCACAATAGGAACAAAAAAGGTTTATACGTCCTTGTTCGCAGATGATATTATAATGTTCTTAGCTAATCCTAAAAGAGATTTAGCTAAAATATTTGGGGCACTAAATGAATTTGGGGAGTATTCGGGTTTTAAAGTGAATATTGCCAAATGTGAATTATTATTCCTAAGGGGACAATCAGGGAGGGTCAGTTAAATTACACCAGGTCCCAGTCAAAGTAGCAAAGGAATATATTACATACCTTGGAATAAAAATAGGCAAATCCCCTCACTCCCTGTACACTCTAAATTACACACCATTATTCTGTAAAATCCAGCAGGAGTTAGGTAGATGGAGAAATTTACCCCTATCATTACTAGGGAAATGCCACTTAATAAAGATGATAGGCTTTCCAAAATTGCTGTATCTGATGCAAACAATACCGATTCTTTTGCGCCACAAGGATATAATGGCACTCAACAAAGCCTTCACAGATTTTATATGGTCAGGGAAAAGGGCACGTATTGGTATGAAAACTTTATGGCGGGCACAGAAGGCGGGAGGAGTACAATTTCCAAACATAAGGAGGTATAACAATGCAGGGATATTTTGACATTATAGAGATTGGATTACCCAAACGGCACACTACTCGAATGTGGCTTTAGAAAGGGAGTTAGCAAAAGGCCATAACTTAGGGGGAATCTTACACTCCAGATTGGCATTATTACATCCAGATTTGAAGAACTCGGTGGTGATCAGGGACACAGTAGTAACATGGAAAGAAATGAGAAAAATATATGGCTTATCCTTCTTAGCATCTAAGCATATGATGTTATTTGGGCATCCAGAGTTTGAACCAGTAAGGTCTAATAAAATGTTCAAAAACTGGAGGCAAAAGGGAATAAATACTATGCGACAGGTAATACATGACAAAGAGTCTAGATACTTGACATTCGGCGAGATGCAAGACAAATATGCTCTCCCTGGAGGTCAGGTTCTTCCTTATCTGCAGGTAATGCACTTTTGCAAAAATAGACTGAAGGACTTAAAAAATGAATATGCTGTGAATCAGTTTGATAACTTATTAAAAAATAGGGAACGCAAAATATCCCTATCTGAGGTGTATAGGGAGATTAGAGAAAGGGAGGACAAGAGAACGGAGGCCAAGTTGTTTCAGCATTGGGAGCCGCTCCTAGGAACATCAGAATGGAAAGATAAGATGGTGGATGGTTGGATGAGAGTGAGAAAAGCAGTGACGTGTGAAAGATGGAGGGAAAGCCAGTTCAAGTTACTCCACAGGGCCATATATGCCTTCAATATACCTCAAAGCGGTGCCTATCCTAATAGATTGGTGATGTGCCCGAAGTGTAAAGAGCCAAAAGCAAATCTAGACCACTGTGTGTGGAAGTGTCAAAAGACACAAACGTATTGGAAGGAGGTGCTCACATGGATTAAACAAACATAGAATGTAGATTTGGTTTGTGAACCACAAGCTGTGCTCTTTCATGTGTATGAGGATCATTTAAGGGTTCCAAGATTGGTGGACGGGTCACTATTAGTAGCGTTGAGGTGCTTACTCAATAAGTGGCTGGAACAGGAAATTCCGTCTATGGCTGAATTTGTAGGTCAGATGAAACATTTCTTGTTGATGGATCAACTAGAGGCAGAATCGCACAAGAATAGCACGTCGTCACACTTTTTAAACAAGTGGAAAACATTGATTAGTAAAAACCTGTCAGAGAGTGACATCCAGAAGATCATGCAGAACTTTAGGCATACAGAATGGTATCTAATGAAAGATCTAAGAGGGACTTTATGGAATTTGAAAGTGAATGAGTGAAGTTAAGATAAGTAGGAGGGAAGGTATAAAGAGACACAACCAGAGAAAAGTTGGGGGTGGGGGGTGGTTGGGGACATAAATTGTTGGAAGCATGCATTGTATTCATACAAATGTATACTTGTCTCGAGATATGGGCTATACAAGTATATCATCGGGAGTGGATTTTGTACATTTATAAGAGCATTTAAACTAAAATGGTGTAAAAGAATTTATTGGAATGACATGCTTTGAAAAAACACTAATAAAATGTTATTTCAAAAGGACTTTTGGGTCTCTAACAAGTTTTTTCTCTAAAATATTGCTATTTCACTCCCTACACTATCTGTCCCTTCTTCAGCACAGCTCTACCTGACTGACTGAGCCGAACACGTGTCATCGGGTGCTATATATGCACCTGATGACGTGTTCCGGACAGCCAATTACTGTAATGACAGTAGCCAACATGGCTATGGCATTACAGTAAGTGCCAGTACCTCCGGGCACTTTTATTAGCTGCGTAGCAGGGAGGAGCATTGCGCTTGAGCACACACAGCGTTCGGCTGAACATCGCGATGCTTGGCTGAACACCACGATGTGCCGAGCATCGCGATGCTCGAGTAAAATTAGTGTTCGGCAGAGCATGCTCGCCCAATACTAGTGGGCACTAATTTTGCCATGGATATAGACTCTGGGAGACCTCTGATCCTGATGTTGTTTCTTCCACTTTTCAGTGTCTTCATGAAGACGATAGAGTTGAACTGATATGTTGATCTCTGGTGTCTCCTTTATTCTCTAGATCTACTTTTCTGGATGTTAATTCATCCTGGTGAGATGCCATTGCTTCTACTCTTTCTTCAATGATTTGTAAATTGCTAGACATTGTGTGACTCGTGCTTATAGGATGTCTCCAGGCGCACTATAAATTGCTCCATGTCTTGCCTGGTCGGTAGTTGTTTTACATGTTCTCTCCAGTCCCACGTCATCTCTGGGGCTGGGGGAAACTGCTCTATGCCCTGCTGTCTAGAGGCCTGGGGCTCTGTGACTGGTGTACAAGATGGCGGCCACTGAGTGGAGGGAAGGACCTCTGAGGCCAGCGATGGTCCCCTCTGTTCCTACTCCGCTGATCTCGAGCCAGCAGTATGGTATCGCAGGCAGCGAGTATGGCCGGTGAGACTGTGGCTGCGCTGCAGCGCTTATTTTATGCACCATGGGGAGGAAGGCTGCCGTGTGAGGGTTGCGGCCTGTTACCGTATGGGGCGAAGAAGTGTTGAATGCCGCCGCATCCTATGTCCAATGCTGGTGTTGATAGGCCGGCCATCGAGCCCTTTCTTTTCCGAACCATCGAAGCTCTGGTAGGTCCGTCTGGTGGGTGAGGAACCACTTGCTTTTGGTCTCATGGCGAGAGCTTACAGCAGGTGCGTGTTCACTCTGCCATAGTCAGGACATTCCCCCCCCAATAAAATATTTTAATAGTATTGTATTGTGTGAGCAAACATACGTGTCAAGCTACTTACTCATTTCATACAATAATAAATCACGCATAATTGTCAGATGCCTCTGCTTTTTCTCATCTTGATATACAACTGACCAAGGCTACAATTTCAATTTTCTTTTATTCCAGTAAAATAGTCTTTGTCATTTAACCTCCATTCATCCAAACCCTGCTCCATGTTTTTCCCTAACGACAATTTTTTTTTTGTAAAAGCGGAGATGACAAAACATGAAGCAAGGACACAAATTTATTAACACAGACCATGCAGAATAGGTAAGGTGTTAATAACCAAAAGGAGGGAGTATTTATGTTTTTTATTATTTTAAATAATTAATAATATTAAAGAAGCACTCCAGCAATGTTTGTGCACCTATAATGCTAACCTTATAATAATAATATTCTACTAGTGTTTCTAACACAGCTCAGTTGCATCCATACATTTTGAACCCTTTCACATTATGAGCAGCTATGTCAGGCGATCACTAGTCTGTCCACTTGTTGTAAGCTTGCTTTGCTGTGTAATCTTGAAGTCTCCTCTGCGTGGCTGACTGCAAACTACACAATTACATCAGCATCTAACAAATCCAGCCTGCCAGCTCTCAGACACAACCCCTTCACCCGCAAGATCTTCCTTATTCCTGTATATTTCTTCCAGGGGCAGACTGGGAACTTAAAGTGGCCCTGGGAAAAATACTAAAAGTGGCCCCATTTTGTAGTCAGGTCCTAACTGATTGAAGGCAGGGCCAACAATACCATATTGTAGCACATTATACCACCCCAACAGAGACAAATACCTCAGTCCATCACAAAATACTGCCAGCAGCACAAAATACATCCGCAAAAACTTCCACTGGTAGGCTGTAAACAGGGCTCAGACGGCCCCCTGGGCATCGGTCCACTGGGAACTTGGCCAATCCACCCCTGATTTCTTCACATGCATAAAATGTTGCTGAAGATATCTTTTTTGTTCTCTTTAAAAGACCAGGAGAGGAGTGGGTTATAAAACTCCGCAGAATTGCACTAACTCTCTATGCGTAATGTGTGCAGAATCTGAAGTGTATTTCTATGAGATGCTTCACACTGCTTTCCTTGCCTCCTGCTGACCTATCCCAAGCATAGAGCAAGAGAGACAGGCTGAAGCTCATAGGCTAGACAGGGGATTTTGCCACTGCACTCACACATACAGTAAGTGAGTGAGAATTAAGGGAGTTATATAATCCTAAGTTTACATGTGGGCTGAACAGGAGACTGCATTATGAGAAACATAACAGAGGGAAGAAGGAGCCCAAATTGCTGGCAGCCAAAATATGCTGCATCAACTAAAACAGGCATATACAAAAGCCTTTACATTATTCTTAAAATAGCCTATGTTGAAATATACAGGCAAATAAAAAATGCTGTAGGGGTAACTATAATAAAGGTCGGGATTGAGCTGATAAGATGTGATATCATCTATAGTGAATAGTAGATCCTATGTTTTATATATATATATATATATATATATATATAGTGGTGTTACTTGTCATTGTAATTCTGTCTGTGATGATAAGAATAATAGCTACTGAAAAGTTACCTGTACAAAAAAGAGAATTAAGGACCTATTTTTAGACCTAGTGGCCAGTGTAAAAAATCATGATTATATAAAAATTTTTAATATAGAGACATGGTAAATTTAAAAACAAAATCAAAAAACAAAAACAAAACCTAATTTAACCAATAGTTAATTTTCTGATGACATATCCCTAACATCCCTCATCTATATACAGTCATGTGAAAAAATTAGGACACCCTTTGAAAGCATGTGGTTTTTTGTAACATTTTTAATAAAATGTTATTTCATCTCCGTTTCAACAATACAGAGAGATTAAAGTAATCCAACTAAACAAAGAAAACTGAAGAAAAGTCTTTTCAAGATCTTCTGTAAATGTCATTCTACAAAAATGCCTATTCTAACTGAGGAAAAAGATAGGACACCCTCACATGTATTCCCTCTTAAATTGGCTCAGATCTCACACAGGTATATCACACCAGGTGCACATAATTAGTAGATCGTTACTCTGCATGTTGAATGAGGCTTGCCCTATTTAAACCTCAGACATTTAGTTTGGTGTGCTCCTGACTGTTGAAGTGAGAGTGAGCACCATGGTGAGAGCAAAAGAGCTGTCAGAGGACTTCAGAAAAAAGATTGTAGCAGCCTATGAGTCTGGGAAGGGATTTAAAAAGATCTCAAAAGATTTTGAAATCAGCCATTCCACTGTCCGGAAGATAGTCTACAAGTGGAGGGCTTTCAAAACAACTGCCAACATGCCCAGGACTGGTCGCCCCAGCAAGTTCACCCCAAGAGCAGACCGCAAGATGCTAAAAGAGGTCTCCAAAAACCCTAAAGTGTCATCTCGAGAACTACAGCAGGCTCTGGCTACTGTTGATGTAGAAGTACATGCCTCTACAATCAGAAAGAGACTGTACAAGTTTAACTTGCATGGGAGGTGTGCAAGGAGGAAACCTTTGCTTTCCAAGAGAAACATCGAGGCCAGACTGACATTTGCCAGAGATAAAGTTGACAAAGACCAGGACTTCTGGAATAATGTTCTTTGGACAGATGAGTCCAAAATTGAATTATTTGGACACAACAGCAGAGGACATGTTTGGCGTAAACCAAACACAGCATTCCAAGAAAAGAACCTCATACCAACTGTGAAGCATGGAGGTGGAAGTGTTATGGTTTGGGGCTGCTTTGCTGCAGCAGGACCTGGTCAGCTCACCATCATAGAATCCACGATTAATTCTACTGTGTATCAGAAGGTGCTTGAAGAACATGTGAGACCATCAGTTAGAAAATTAAAGCTGAAGCGGAACTGGACCATGCAACATGACAATGACCCAAAACATACTAGTAAATCAACCAAAGATTGGCTAAAAAAGAAGAAATGGAGAGTCCTGGAATGGCCAAGTCAAAGTCCAGATTTGAATCCCATTGAGATGCTGTGGGGTGACTTGAAAAGGGCTGTACGTGCAAGAAACCCCTCAAACATCTCACAGCTGAAAAAGTTCTGCATTGAGGAGTGGGGTAAAATTTCCTCAGACCGATGTCGAAGACTGGTAGATGGCTACAAGAACCGTCTCACTGCAGTTATTTCAGCCAAAGGAGGTAACACTCGCTATTAGGGGCAAGGGTGTCCTATCTTTTTCCTCAGTTAGAATAGGCATTTTTGTAGAATGACATTTACAGAAGATCTTGAAAAGACTTTTCTTCAGTTTTCTTTGTTTAGTTGGATTACTTTAATCTCTCTGTATTGTTGAAACGGAGATGAAATAACCTTTTATTAAAAATGTTACAAAAAACCACATGCTTTCAAAGGGTGTCCTAATTTTTTCACATGACTGTACATTAGGATAACCCAATACATATTACTTTAGCAAATAGAATTTATCATGTAGAGAAAATTAATACAAGGCACTTAACTAATGTATTGTGATTGTCCATATTGCCTCCTTTGTAGACTGGATTCATTTTTCCATCATGATCATTTCCATGGTTACGAATACCCTGCAATCCAGCAGCAGCGGTCGTGCTTGCACACTATATGAAAAATCACTAGCCTATGTGCACTCCCACGGTCCCAGCCGCCAGAGAGGCCGGTTCCTTTTCCTATAGTGTGCCACTAGAGATGAGCGAATTTTTCTAAAATTCGATTCACCGGTTTGCCAAATTGTTTGGGAAAAATTTGGTTTGATGCGAATAAATATGCGGCGAATTTCGTAAAAAAATGGCTATTTCCTGGCTGCAGAGAGCCTTTATAGTGGTGTAGAACACTGTACCTTGTAGTAACTCGAATATGAAGTCTGCTTTGGTAGTGAAATAATACTGTGAGTCCGTATGACATGCAGAATAATTGCACACTTCACTTATTAGGGCAGTCACGGGGCCAAAATGGACCAAATGAGTCACGTATGAACTCAGCCTTACAGGTCAATGTTAGCGCCAGGAAGAAGCGCATTCCTTATACACCGTCATCAGCTGATTCCACATAGATGTCTACAGACCCTGTTCTATTAAACGTTTATACAAGTATAGCCCCCCTGACAGAGTGGAGAGGGTGTCAGCAGTAAGTTTGTGTTGACGTCACTGATTATTTTGCCCTTCCTCTGATCCATCAGAACAATAACCCCCAAAAAACAGATCCTGTCTGTGGAGCATCCGCCGTTCACTCGGTCAGCATTTGGTCAGTAATCCATCAGTATTGCTAAAGCCCAAAAAAAAACTGGAGTGGATCCAAAACAGAGATGACACGTGAACTGAATAGTTGCATGTCTTCTGTGTTTTGTACCCACTCCTGCTTTTGGCTACCAAATCACAAGCCAATTCTTTTTTATTTTTTTGAACGGGGAGAAAAAACAATGCTTATTTAACAAACAGGATATTAACATACAGAAAATAGAACACAGAAGGGGCAAAACCACAAGATTTAAAAGACAAACTGGAAAAACAAAGTGCTTCATCAACCAGAATGGATTGACGACCAGTGTCGGAGTGACCCGGATGGTAATGCATACGGATTAAGAAATGTATGGGGTTATGGCTGATAACTGGAGGACAGTCCAGCAAACAAGCTGACTCCAGATCATTCTGTGATAAGCTGGGTTGCTGCTAAGTGGATTCTAAAGGGTCTGAAGAAATGTGAGTAAAGACACTGGAATAAATTGTCCACTTCCTCCAACGTGACCTCGTCCTTTGATTTATGAATATCATTCCATAAAGTCTTGAAGTCCTCTGCGTGGATGGCATAAGAAATGTCTATGCGAGGTTCGACGGGCACAGAGAAAAGGTGTACAGTCACCCATCAATTTTCCCAAAAGAAGCCAGTTTCACATAACACATTTCACCACTAAGTCGTTCCAAACCGCAAAGGGAGGTGTACATTCACCCATACATTTTGTGAAAAAAAGTCAGTGTCACATAAAGAATTTCACCACTAAGTAAGTCGTTCCATACCGCAAAAGGAGGTGTACATTCACCCATACATTTTTCCGAAAAAAGCCAGTTTCACTTAAATAATTTCACCACTAAGTACGTCGGTCCATACCGCAAAAGAAGGTGTACACTCACCCATACATTTTCCGAAAAAAAAGGTTTGTGTCACATAAAGAATTTCCCCACTAAGTACGTCGGCTCATACTGAAAAAGGAGGTGTACATTCACTCATTTTCCGAAAAAAGGCAGTGTCACAAAAAAAAATTCACTGCAAAAAGGGCTTTACCACATATAACTGAACCGCTAAACGGCAAGTAGGCCCTTAATTGAGAGGGGTCACACATGGCTTGCATACACTACATGCCTCCAACATAATTCTTGGGTCTTTACAAGAAAATTATGTATTTGCTGTAATTCGCGAGAGGGGCATTGCTGGAGACATTGACTTCACAAAAGAGACAGAGCAGCGGAATTCTGCCATCTCTATTTGCTTCCCGCCGTTTACTGCTCCTGAATTAAAATTGGGGCAGGCAACCAGCTTCAGCTTCCTCTGATGTGTATGCCTACGGAGTACTTTTGTTATGGCTTTGCATAGGGAGCAAGATTGTTACACACAATTCTGATAGAACTCCTGATCTTAAGAAACTGGACTTGGACTCCAAAGCAGAAGCTCTCCTGTCATGTCTTGTGTGCAGTGGAGATCTAATGCAGACGGAGCAGATAAAAACACATGAATGTTTTTAACTTAGTGAAGCTGCTTGATTTAATTGTGAATAGATGGTAAAGGCAAAGTCTGCTGGTGTGTTGTCATCAGCGTCTTCATGATGTTTACTGCAAAACCTACGACTACGCAATTCGGTCCATACAGCAAAAGGAGGTCTACAATCACTCATCAATTTTCCAGAAGAAAACATGGTTGAAATAAAAAATTTCACCAATGAAAGGATAATGGAATCCGGTTCATACAGAAGTCTACAATCACCCATCAATTCCCCCCCCCCCCCCTCCCCCAAAGAAAAAGCCTGTTTCCCATAAAAAATTTCACCACTACGTAATTCGTTCCATACCGTAAAATGAGGTGTACAATCCCCCATCAATTTTCCCAAAGAAAACATGGTTGAAATAAAAAATGTCACCAATGAAAGGATAATGGAATTCGGTTCATACAGAAGAAAGTCTACTATCACCCATCAATTTTCCCCAAAAAAGCCTGTTTCCCATAAAAAATGTCACCACTGCGTAATTCGGTCCATCCCGCGAAAAGTGCTTCACCACATATAACTGCACTGCTGAATGGCAATTAGGCCCTAATTGTTTTCTACTTTTACACAACATAAAAGGCTTTTCAACAGATAAGTGCAGCGCTGGATGGCAAATATATTTTTATTTCGCCAGTTATACACGGCAAACTGGGCTTTAGAGTATAGCACTGCACCACACAAGTGCAATTAGGTCCTAGTTCTTTTACACTTTTACAGAACACAACAGGCTTTTCAACTGAAAAGTGCAACCCTGGATAGCGAATATATTTTTATTTTGCCAGTATCACACGCCAAACGGGGCAGTAAAATATCTGACTGCACTGCAGAACTGCGTAATTCGGTCCATCCCGCGAAAAGTGCTTCACCACATATAACTGCACTGCTGAAGGGCAATTAGGCCTTAATTGTTTTCTACTTTTACATAACATAACAGGCTTTCCAACAAATAAGTGCAGCGCTGGATGGCAAATATATTTTTATTTCGCCAGTAATACACGGCAAACTGGGCTTTAGAGTATAGCACTGCACCACACAAGTGCAATTAGGTCCTAGTTCTTTTACACTTTTACAGAACACAACAGGCTTTTCAACTGAAAAGTGCAACCCTGGATGGCGAATATATTTTTATTTTGCCAGTAATACACGCCAAACGGGGCAGTAAAATATCTCACTGCACTGCAGAACGGCAATTAGGCCATGTTTTTTTTCTGTTTTTACACAAAAGGCTTTTCAACACGAGTGCGACGATGAACGGCGAATATACAGTACAGACCAAAAGTTTTGACACACCTTCTCATTCAAAGAGTTTTCTTTATTTTCATGACTATGAAAATTGTAGATTCGTACTGAAGGCATCAAAACTATGAATTAACACATGTGGAATTATATACATAACAAAAAATTGTGAAACAACTGAAAATATGTCATATTCCAGGTTCTTCAAAGTAGCCACCTTTTGCTTTGATTACTGCTTTGCACACTCTTGGCATTCTCTTGATGAGCTTCAAGAGGTAGTCACCTGAAATGGTTTTCACTTCACAGGTGTGCCCTGTCAGGTTTAATAAGTGTGATTTCTTGCCTTATAAATGGGGTCCATTATAAATGGGGACCATCAGTTGCGTTGTGGAGAAGGCAGGTGGATACACAGCTGATAGTCCTACTGAATAGACTGTTAGAATTTGTATTATGGCAAGAAAAAAGTAGCTAAGTAAAGAAAAACGAGTGGCCATCATTACTTTAAGAAATTAAGGTCAGTCAGTCCGAAAAATTGGGAAAACTTTGAAAGTGTCCCCAAGTGCAGTCACAAAAACCATCAAGCATTACAAAGAAACTGGCTCACATGTGGACCGCCCCAGGAAAGGAAGACCAAGAGTCACCTCTGCTGCGGAGGATAAGTTCATCCAAGTCACCAGCCTCAGAAATCACAGGTTAACAGCAGCTCAGATTAGAGACCAGGTCAATGCCATACAGAGTTCTAGCAGCAGACACATCTCTAGAACAACTGTTAAGAGGAGACTGTGTGAATCAGGCCTTCATGGTAGAATATCTGCTAGGAAACCACTGCTAAGGATAGGCAACAAGCAGAAGAGACTTGTTTGGGCTAAAGAACACAAGGAATGGACATTAGACCAGTGGAAATCTGTGCTTTGGTCTGATGAGTCCAAATTTGAGATATTTGGTTCCAACCACCATGTCTTTGTGCGACGCAGAAAATGTGAACTGATGGACTCTACATGCCTGGTTCCCACCGTGAAGCATGGAGGAGGAGGTGTGATGGTGTGCAGGTGCTTTGCTGGTGACACTGTTGGGGATTTATTCAAAATTGAAGGCATACTGAACCAGCATGGCTACCACAGCATCTTGCAGCGGCATGCTATTCCATCCGGTTTGCGTTTAGTTGGACCATCATTTATTTATCAACAGGACAATGACCCCAAACACACCTCCAGGCTGTGTAAGGGCTATTTGACCATGAAGGAGAGTGATGGGTGCTGCGCCAGATGACCTGGCCTCCACAGTCACCAAACCTGAACCCAATCGAGATGGTTTGGGGTGAGCTGGACCGCAGAGTGAAGGCAAAAGGGCCAACAAGTGCTAAGCATCTCTGGGAACTCCTTCAAGACTGTTGGAAGACGATTTCAGGTAACTACCTCTTGAAGCTCATCAAGAGAATGCCAAGAGTGTGCAAAGCAGTAATCAAAGCAAAAGGTGGCTACTTTGAAGAACCTAGAATATGACATATTTTCAGTTGTTTCACACTTTTTTGTTATGTATATAATTCAACATGTGTTAATTCATAGTTTTGATGCCTTCAGTGTGAATCTACAATTTTCATAGTCATGAAAATAAAGAAAACTCTTTGAATGAGAAGGTGTGTCCAAACTTTTGGTCTGTACTGTATTTTTATTTTGCCACTAATACACGGCAAACTGGGCTTTAGAATGTATCACTGCACCGCTGAGCGGAAAATATATTTTTTCTTTTTCCACTAATACACGCAAAAAAGGGCTGTAATTTATGCCACTTTTTTCCCACTAATACAAGCCAAAAATGCTTTAGAACATATAACTGCATCACACAAGGGCAAATAAAATGTAGAAATATTTCCTTGTAATAAACCCTGTTAATGCCTGTATCAAACAGCACTTGCACCCGAATAAGAATGGTTTGCTGGAATTACAGAGCTGTATGATGGCAATTTTGATCCCCAGTCAGTACAGCAAGATGTAATAGGATTGTTCCTATTACCCAGGCTGTCACCTTCTCGACTGAACCCTCAACATAAATGCTGTGAATTGATTCCTCCCTATACTTTCCCTACACCTTGAATAATCTTTCCCTGCACTTGTAAATAGTTTTTTTTTGCACAATGAAGTTTTTTTCTATCGATGTCCCTAGCGCCTACAGACGTCTCTCCCTGCACTAAGTGCACTGGTAAACTGCAGAATCTAAGATGGCTGAGGCTATTTATAGGGCTATGACATCAAAGGGCTGGCTGGCTGTTGACTGGCTTCATGCATGTGAGTATGGGTGATCCCACCTTCCCAGAGTTCCTTTCTCCATGTCCTCACACGATCAGCAGCCATTTTAGGAAAAAATGCAAATTGCTAACACGAAGCGTGAGGAAATTTGCATTCGGTGCGAATCGAATTTTTCCTGAAATTCGGAACTAATTCCACTTTGTCAGCTTCTATTCGCTCATCTCTATGTGCCACCACGACCACCACTGATGGATTGCAAGGTGGTCACAACCATGGAAACGAGCAGTGTATAATGTGATGTAATGTTCTAATGACACATTCCCTTTAAGACAGACTGGATGCTAGGGATATGTCGCCTAACAACTACAGCTATTATTAAGTCTCTTCCATCAGCTACAGACATTTGGATGCCACAATGCATATTACTTCAGCAAATAGAATTTATCATGTAGAGAAAGTTAATACAAGGCACTTACTAATGTATTGTGATTGTCCATATTGCTTCCTTTGCTGGCTTTATTAATTTTTCCATCACATTATACACGAGGCTATTTAATAAAAGGAATCTGTCACCAGTTTTCTGCTGCTAGGCTCTAACAGCTTCTGCGCATGCCAACAAGTCCTGATATTTATGAGCTTCTGACTTTCTCCATTGACAGTTTTTCCAACTGAATTCTTATAAATACTCAGGACTCATTGGCATGCACTGGAGCTATTCGATACAAGATTTTAGAAAAATGGCAGAGTCAGTTAAAGCATTTTGCAAAGTAGTAGTTTATGTTGCCCTTAGTTAGGACATCATAAAATTGGTGACAGATTACCTTTAAGGAATTGCCCGCTTTGGACATTCGCTTCTTGTTAACAGATTAGTCAGGTGATCACAGGATGTCCCACTGCAGGAACCTCCAGAGATCAGTTGTAATCTGCAGAAGACTCTAACAACATGTGTTTTATTTCGTAACAGCGCTACCATAAGGGAAATAGAGCATTGCAAAGTTCTCAATGGAATCAATAGACCGACTGTGAAATAATAATAAATAAGGATCCTGAGCGCGTTTTTTTATCCCATTTTAGTGTGTTCATAAGCATATGCAATAAGTTATCTTCTGTGTTCATGCTGTTAGTTAGTTGTCTTGCTTGCAGCCTTTGTTTTCATTTCTGTTGGGTTATTTACCTGTATTGACAGAAGATAAGAAAATGGAAATTATGGAATTTTTTTAAAATTATTTGAAATAGTAAGAACTGTAATTATAAAAATGAATGCACATTGTGGTCCATTGTGCTGCACATTTATTCCATAATTGTATAACAGGTCATGGCGTGACCACCGGGGCCTAGATTGGAGGGGGAGCTAAGAGCACTTGTCTGAAATAGTGGTACTCCCATCTGAACAATTTAGGGGCCATTATGAAACAGATATACGCCTATATATTTTCTGGCGCAGATTGCGGTGCAAAGGTTCTTTGCGCTGCAATCTGCGATTTTTCCGCGCTCACGTCAGGTCTAAAAAAGTGAGCATGGCGTGGAAACAGGCTGGACAGGAGTGCCATCTCATTTACCATTTTCTACACTTGGGTTAGGCATAGAAAATGGTCTAAATGTAAGATAGCAAGGAACCTGGCTTACATTTAGAAGTGGCAATGAATGCGCCGAAGTTATGTAGAGGCCTGCGCCTCTACATAACTGCAGTAGATGCACCGCCAGGTGCAGGGCCTTATTAATCTTAATGTATCTTAATAATTTTGCCCCTTTGTATTGAAATATGTATAACAATAACAACCAAGCCCATTATCAATGTCCACCTAACCACATAAGAAGACATTTGATGCTAGATATATGCTAGATATAGTTACCTCACTATACACCGATCAGTCATAACATTAACATTCACTGGCAGGTGAAGTAAATAACATTGAGGCTCTCTTAAGAATGGTCCATGTCAAGGGGTCACAATATAAGCACGAAGGGGCACATTTATTAAGACCGGCATTTAAGACTCTGGCCTTAATAAGCCCCTGCACTGGCGGTGGATCTGCCAGAGTTATGTAGTGGCACAGGCCTCTACATAACTTTAGCGTATACACCGCCGATTCTAAACACAAGACAGCTTCCTAGCTGTCTTACATCTAGGCCATTTTCTACGTCTAAAACAGGAGTAGAAAATGGCAAATGAGAGGGACCTGCCAGCCCGTCCCCATCCCTCCCACACACATCTGCACTACAAATATGTCTAATATAGGCGTATTTATGTTTAATAAATGATCCCCTAAGTATCTAGTCAGCATAAAGACCAGTGCGACTTTGACGAGGACCAAACTGTCATGGCTAGTCAGGGTATCTCCCAAATGGCTTGTGGGGTGCTCCAAAAGTGTTTCAAGGAAGGACAACCGATGAGCCGGTAACAGAGTAACGGATATCTCCAGTTCATTAATGGGCTTGGGAAGTGAAGGCCAGCCTGTTTGGTCCTCTAAGATAGAAAGATGAAAGAACAGGACAGAATTTAAAGGATTTGCTGCAGATAATTTGGTGCCCAATAACACTGGACACTTTCAAAGTCCTTGTGGAGTCCATGCTTTGATGAATCAAAGCAGAACTGGTGGTTTATGGATGATAGGTGTAATCATTGCATAATGTACCATATATACATCCTATTATTGCTTGTCATTGTTAAATACAGTGGCATTTTAGGGCATTGACAACTAGGCCCCAATTTACTACACAATTTTCGGGGCAAATGGTTGGGAATGGCCAGCCCATGTAATCAAGCAACTGATCAGCCATTGAACAAGAAAATGCTCATTTGTTGGCTGATGGTCCTCTTTCATCCATCAGGGCTCGCACTGCTGGAACATTGGGTTGTGTCGCAGAGCCCTTAGATGGAGGTCCCAATACAGCTCTTGCAGAAGGTCCAAGGACATCCAAGGACCACTTATGATACGCAACTTGTCCATGAGAAAAAGCCCTCCATGTGATTGTAGAAAATTTGAGGCACAGTATGGACTGCAGTGGGTTTAGTATTATAGATCTGTACTACATCAGGGTACATCAAGCCTTATTTCTTTAGCATTAGTCTTTCGATATGCGCTGGACTAGTAAATCTGTGCCTCATGCTGCAGCATGAAGTTTCTTATGCAGTGTGTGTGTCAGCTACAGACACCGTAGAGGTTAAATATTACTTTTGGCAAGGTGCAGGCTCCACATGAATATTCATACATACTTCTGACAGACTCTGGGCGCAGACTGCCAGCAAAAGTCTCCAGATAGGCTATAAACACCAGTGGGCCTCTCCGACGGCACAGGCCTTTGTCTTACATGTGCCATGCCCATACAGTTCTGCCATATACTGTATAGGGGATACCACACTGCTATACCAAGTCTGTGACCATTATTATTAATATTGCTTTTAATTAAGTGCTTTGACAAAGAATATATTCGCTTAACCCATGCCAGGCAGACAACAAAATGTGCCTTCAATTGACAGAGGGTGTTGGGTGGAGGGTCAAGGTGGCACAGGAAAATTCAAATGCTACGAATAGTGAATTGTACATTATACCCCTTCCAACGTGCTTTAAATGGTTATATATATATATAGGTAGAAAGGTGTGGGCAGCACAGCTGTCTGTAGGTGCAGTCGGAGTGCCAGTGGCTGTGGGGGCGATCCACCTCCAATGAAAATAAATGAAAAAATTCCACAGCACCTCCAAGGCGTAAAAAAGGCTTTATTCACCAGACCCGCGACGTTTCGATCCGCTTTCTGGGATCACTGCTTGAGAAAGATCCCAGAAAGCAGATCGAAACGTCGCGGGTCTGGTGAATAAAGCCTTTTCTACATTTTTTTACGTTTATTTTTTCATTTATATATATATATGTCAGTTTACATAAACCGGTGCCGTATCTTATGGTTTTCATGGTAGGGTACGATTGTATTACAGCTTCATATAATCACCAAGTTGTAATACAGCACCCTTGGAAGTCTAGGGACCGTACTGTTCTTCCATATGGCTCCGATCTCACGCAGAGGTTATTCCAGTCAGATTCCATCTATTCCATTGGTTGCCATAGATTAGTGATAAATGAATCGGTTCCCTCTACAGATAAACCCGATTCCTTCACCATATTATCTTTACTGTAGCCGAAGGACTGACTTTATTAAATTGGTTTCTTTCCGATGAGGTCAAGATAGAGATGACTTCCGACATTTTAATCTCGCGCATGCGCCGTTACTGTGAGCAGCGGCACATGTATAAATATACTTCATTACAAATCCGTACATGAATTCGTTATGATTGTTGCATATGCCACAAATCCAAGGTTCGGATACGTAATGATGTATATTCATGCATGTACCGCTACTCAAAGTAACGGCGCATGCGCAAGGTTAAAATGGTCTTGCAAGGCCGGCAGCCATCTAAATCTGGCTTCATCAGAAATAATCCATTCTAACAGTGCTATAAATACAGTCCCTCGGCCACAGTACCGCTAATTTGATGAACGATTCGGAGTTGTTTGTAGCAGGACAAACCAATTCACTCATTGCTAATCTATAACATGGCACCTAGTGGTTTCTGCCAGGAACAACCTCTGTGTAAGATCAGAGCCATACGGAGGAACAGTACGGCCCCTTGACTTCCATGGGCGCTGTATTACAACTTGGTGGTTAAACAGAGCTGTGATACAATCGTGGGCATGGAGTTATCCTTGTCCACAAGATACGTTCTTAAATGGTTAAATGACAAAGTCAGCTCTGCTACATTTGCATATATACAGACAATGGAATGTGCTTGGAATAGGCGATATAAAAGCGATCTCTGTTTCCCGTGCAATATCCATGTATCAAAAGTGAAAGTAAAGCATTCAATAATTTTGGCAGACTATGAACTTTCAGATAATCTGGAGAACGCGCAAACCGACATTTAGTTCCTTACAGCAATGATCCAGCTGCTGATGTAACCCTGAGAGTAATGGAAGAAAGAGCAAGTAATGAAGAGAGTCACATTCACCAGGACATAGATTAGTGCAGATGGGGTGGGGTTCAGTGCCATCATTAAAGATTCTTCTTTAAAACTGCTGCTCGCAGCATTTTTTCCACTTTCGGAAAGAAGCTTCCACTTGAGGCTGCTGAAAATAAAGCAAACTTCTTTTTCTACCAGCTTAGAAGCCTGTTTCATGGCTGCTCAGTCCACTGCCGAGGGGAAACCTGATTTCTGGAGTAGTCAGCAAAAGTATACATAATAGTGGAATATGAACTAATAGAATCATTATTTTGAAAAATATGATAGATAGTAGACACATATTTAAAGGGGAACATACACAGTAAACCAGTATAGTAATTATATTTGTATATCCTGATATTATTGGTCCAATAACACTATGGCAGGAATATCTTCCCTGTATTGAGACTGGTGTGACTTTACAAAACACCATTTGATTCTAGCTGTGCAGCTAGACAGACAGATATAGACAAACAGATCGAGATAGATAAATATTAGATAGATAGATAGATATGAGATAGATATTAGATAGATATTTAAAGGGGAACATACACAGTTAACCAGTCTAGTAATTATATTTGCATATCCTGATACTATTGGTCCAATAACACTATGGCAGGAATATCTTCCCTGTATTGAGAATAGTGTGACTTTGCAAAACACCATTTGATTCTAGCTGTGCAGCTAGACAGACAGATCGAGATTGATAGATAGATAGATAAATAGATGGATAGATAAATAAAAAAGAAAATTCCACGGCACTTACCAAAAATAGATACGTGTTTATTTCACCAGATGCAACGTTTCGGTTCTCCCTTTAGAACCTTTCTCAAGCAGTGACCGTCACTGCTCGAAAAAGGTCCCAAAGGGAGAACCTAGACGTTGCATCTGGTGAAATAAACACGTATCTATTTTTGGGAAGTGCCGTGGAATTTCCTTTATGGTTTGACGGTAGGATCACCGCCACAGCCGCTGGCACCCCTTTTTTTCTACTTTGTTCTACTATTGTTTGCAGTGCTGCCCAGCCGCTTTGACTTGGATAGATAGATATTAGATAGAAAGATAGATATAGATACATAGATAGACAGGATAATTCGATATGAGAATGATGGATTGATTGTTTAGATACAAAGATAGCTAAAAAGATAGATAGACAGACAGATAGATAGAAGGATGCGGTAATTATATATGAAATAGATAGATAAAAATTTCTGCGGCAAGTGTTTTTAGCGGGGAATTTCAATGGATTATCATAGCCTCTGCGTCTGAGGAGCATGTATTAGTAATAATAAAAATAATAATAATACTTATAATCACTTATAAAAGGCTATTCAAATTTTTGTAAATAAATCTTGGTATATTCATGTAGATATGTTATAATAATGCTCATGTTAACAAAGAAGTTTTACATATTTGTTTTATATCGTCAAATGTCAAATTTTTAACCCCCTTTGATTTGGAATTATTTATAGAAAGTTAATCCTGTTCTTTATTGTCTGACCCATAATATTTGGCCGAATTAATATTTTTTGATCTTTTATCGCTATATAAAAGAAAAGCTGTAGTAATGCTTTCCATTTTCCTATACTAAAATAGGCCATTTTTTTATATCTTAAAACTTTTTGTAAATTTAAAAGGGCAAAATACTATTGTATCAGTGCCATTGTAATCAAGACAAAAAAGTGAGATAAAAAAAAAACACATAAAAAATAAATAGCTTAAATGTCAACCTGGAGCTAAAATTCTATTTGACAGTACATACTGCTGGAAGCCCATGGTGACAATCCCTCCAGCAATGGTTACGATTTGTATGGCTGTATAATGAGTGTCGGGAGATATATATGAGGCAGTTAGACACAGTTTGAATGGCCGGCTGGGAGAAAACTGGGGATTAAGTTTTCAAAAGTTAGAGTGATAAGTACAAAGTCCTGACAATGCAGTAGATTCACCTTTGCAAATACTTAACACTTTAACTTTAACCCATTCTGTGACAGTCTCGTGTTTTATAGTATGTTATAACAGTTTCAGTAGACAAAGCTGCCAAAGGTCACAGAATGCTCTTGATTATCCTTATCCACCTCGCGATTCACACGCACAGTTTTACAGCAAAAAATAAAAAATTAGGGAGAGCTTTCTTAAAAGTCAAACTGGGGTTAAAACTTCATATTTTGACATTTCTAAACCACGAATGAGATGGTAAATTTGTATTAACTGCTAAATTATTCAATATACTTTTTTTTACTTAAGATTAATGATAAGTGACAATAGAAATAGTGACATAGAATCTATCTATATATCTACTGTATGTCAATTTTTGTCTGTGTGTCTCTATCTATATGTTTATATAGAGCTCTCTAATATCTATCTATTCCATATCTATCTAATATCTCTATCTTCTATCTATCCGTCTCTTATCTATCTATCTTTCTATCTATCCCATATCTCTTTATCTTCTATCTATCCTTCTATACATCTCTTATCTATCTATCCCATATCTCTTTATCTTCTATATATTCTTCTATACATCTCTTCTCTATCTATCCCATATCTCTTTATCTTCTATCTATCCTTCTATACATCTCTTCTCTATCTATCCCATATCTCTTTATCTTCTATCTATCCTTCTATACATCTCTTCTCTATCTATCCCATATCTCTTTATCTTCTATCTATCCTTCTATACATCTCTTCTCTATCTATCCCATATCTCTTTATCTTCTATCTATCCTTCTATACATCTCTTCTCTATCTATCCCATATCTCTTGATCTTCTATCTATCCTTCTATACATCTCTTATCGATCTATCCCATATCTCTTTATCTTCTATCTATCCTTCTATACATGTCTTATCTATCTATCTCATATCTACCTATCTCATATCTATCTATCTTTTGCTTTATGTCTATATACCTATCTTTTATTTGTATCTATATGTCTATCAACATTATTCACAGTTATACATATCATATGTTGGTTAAAGATCAGAATCAGAAATATTGTAAAAAATAAAAATCCATCTGAACAACCTGTAAGGAAACGATGAGGAAAATAATGTTAATTATATTTTATACCACATGAACATGACAGTGCCTTGTTCTTTCTATGTACCTATATCTTTTTCTCCCATCTGTATTACTGGGAAGCTGATACAAGGAATTTAGAAGTACTTGCAGAATATTTTAATATTTCATTTTTATTGTATGTTATTTTTCTTGCCCAGTCAGAGAAAACTGGATCAGATTTTCATCAATGCAAACTATCAATGTATAGGTATCCACACACCCTTATAATTGTACTTATAGTTGCAGTCATCAATTATAAAACAGATTTATAGCCTTATACATAAACAGCGGGGCAGGTCCCAGTAGTGATGATACTACTAGCTAAAAACTTCATGTAAGTTAATAAAACTAAGATATTGTAATATTATTCACATCATTAAAGCTACATTTTAATATGATAATTTGAAGGGTTTTTTATTTGATTCCTTGGCATAAATATATATTTTTATTATTATTATTATTAAAATGTTTATGGCTCTCCAAATAAATACCAATGTTAGGGGAAAAAAGTTAAAAATAAATAATAATAATTCGATTCGTAGAAATAGTGTGTGCTTGATTATTTTTTAGAAATATTATTCAGGGCAAATATGACATGTTGTTATTGTCAACTTTTTAGGCTTTAGAGGTACCTGTTGCAGTGAATGGAAGTAATATTTGATATTAGGACAGAAATGTGAGACTATTAAGAGCATTACTATTTATTTTGTGCTTAATTGTGAAAATATATTTCTTATCATATATATATATATATATATATATATATATATAAAAAGTGGAAAAATGTGGCAGCACCAAAACATAACAGTGTAGCGGGTGCAATGTCCAGGGTTATCACTGCTTACCCAACATTTGTATGTAGAAATGGACAGCACATCCAGTAGAAAAATGTATTCAAAAAATTTTATTCAGCCACAGTGGCACAAGAGGCGACGTTTCGGCTCAAAATCCTGAGCCTTGAGAAAGGCTCAGGATTTTGAGCCGAAACGTCGCCTCTTGTGCCACTGTGGCTGAATAAAATTTTTTGAATACATTTTTCTACTGGATGTGCTGTCCATTTCTACATATATATATATATATATATATATATATATGGATTTTTTCATAAGTAAAAACATTGTAATAGGAATTATATAAATGACTGAATTGATATGAATCCTTTTCATGTCTATAAATGTCATCTGACCATCGTTCATGTTTTATTTATAGTTTTACATTTTTTATTCTATTGCAAATTAATGTAATATTTAACATAAAATTGGAGCATTGTAATAAAAAGAGAAAATGATATTTGTGCATGAAGTAGGTGATACCCATAGCCTGTCTGCATGTTCTTATCTATATTAAGTTTTATATATTAGTTCTAATATTTATCAAACTCAATAACATCCTGAATTTTTCTTATATTTTGAATAGCTATCTATATAAAAATAGCACAAATGAAAATTTGCGTTGAAATAAGTATAAGGACATTATTCACAAAGGTACACAATGAGTCTAGAGGAGTCAGTATGTAAAATAGCTGGATGGTAATGTAATATATGATTAATTCTACAATCTGAATAGAAATAGAAGTAAAATATAAATATTTTAATATGACACTACTATAGTGAGATTATAGCTACTGTATACCAGTTACAGATTGGTGAGTTTTAATTATTTATTCGAATCACAAGTTTCTATGGCTAAAGGTGGCAAATAGTTGGAATCTGCCACTCAATTAAGTTAATAAAATGTAAAAAAAAATAATATAAAATATGTGTAATAGGAAAGAAGGCAAGGCAGGTGTCAGGCAGGTGTCATGCAGGTGTAGATATGTTCCAATATTATTATTTTTTCTTTCTTTTTTTTTTCTTTTCATTTTTGCTGGGACAGTATTGAGGAAATTATATTTAATAGAAGTAATATACCTTATGAATCATATCTATCATGCAGTATTTTTTTAATATTTGTTGGGTTTTTTTTCAGAAAGTTTATACTTTTTGTTGAAAGCATTAGAAAACTGTGTCCTCCCTTCTTCCATTTATTTCATTTTAGGTGAATTTCACAATCTTTACTGTTTTTTTTATAACTTTACAGGTTCGTGAAGTAGGAGAATATATTGGTGCCCCGATAACTGAAATTATTATTTTTATTACTGTATTTTTAGAATTTTTTTTCTTGGCAAAAAACTTGGAAACTGTACCCCTCTCATTTTGTATCTGATAGGTCACTGTAGTATTCAAGGGGGAGCGGGTCTTAGCTATATTATCAGTTATAATAGCTATAGTATCCTACATATTATAGATTTGAATCTGTATAAATAGCTGAATGAATGGAATACTGCACAAGATGAGTGTGAAGACTTAATATATTAATACTGATCTATTACCATTTATTGACGATTGGGAATCAAACTTTTTAAGGCAGTTCCCCCCAGGGAAACAGTAGTGATGCTACAGATAGATAGACAGAGCCATAGTAGCAATATTAGAATTTTTATAATTTTGGTAGTGGGATTGGTATTTTATTATGTTTGCAGTGACATTGGCATTTATTTGGCAGCAGTACTTTAGTGAATTTAACAAGCAAACATGGGGCATATTGCCAACTTGTTTATTGCAACTTGGGGCAAATGACTATGGCAGTGTTGAGGTCTTATAAGTATTATATGAGTGCTCAGGTATAGTGTGATATTTGTTTTGGCAATTGCACAACCCTTGAAAGAACAGGCTGCACCATTTTATTGTTAATATTCTATTCAGTATCAAACCTTTCAAAAACTGTGCACGGAGTTGAATAGTTGGGGAAAGTTACATTTTTTGTGACTGTTTTAGATGAATAACTTAAGAATTGCATCATGGAAACTCTAAACCCTGGAAAACTAGCAAATATGTTGAAAATAATTTTAACATTTAATTACTTTAGGAACCAGTGGCCACGGTTTTATTGTGTTGATGGGTAAGGGTTATTCATTGTGATTAAAGTGTCAGCTTTTTGATTGGAGTATAATTATAAGAACTTATTAATGAACATATTTTTATATATATATATATATATATATATATATACACACACACACACAGAGTACAGGTGAAACTCGAAAAATAGAATATCGTGCAAAGTTCATGTATTCCAGTAATGCAACTTAAAAGGTGAAACTAACATAAGAGACTCATTACATGCAAAGCGAGATATTTCAAGCCTTTATTTGTTATAATGTGGATGATTATGGCTTACAGCTTATGAAACCCCAAAGTCACAATTTAGAGGTACCCTTTGCTCAGGGGGTATGGATTATTTAGCTGACTAGTGTGTGACACTTTGAGCCTAGAATATTGAACCTTTTCACACAATTCTAATTTTAAGCTGCATTAAAGCAATTCCTTTTAATTTGCATTACTGACATAAATGGACTTTTGCACAATATTCAAATTTGTCGAGTTTCATTTGTATATATATATATATTTTTTTTTTTTATTTAACCAATGAACTCGCACCTTTACTTTTCTGGTAATTTTTTTCAAACTCTCTTGTATGTTCATATTGCTCAAAAAAGAATTGAATATAGGAAACAACAGAAACTGGACAGCTAATAAATTAATTTCACCTTGTATACTTTCATATAACAAAAATATAAGTTACAAGGTAGAAGACAGAAGGCTTATATACAATATGTATGTGGGATTTGAAATCCTGCAGGATTTCCACATTTTTACACAGAAAAGATGCATTTCTCTCTATATACCCATGCCTTTATATCTATTTGCTAACTATCTATCAGTCTATTATGTATTTTTGTTTATGTATTCATTCATATAGCTGAACATATTCTACGTCAATAAAACTACCTATATGATTTTATCGATCTATCAAACTCTATATTATCTAAAATCTATCTGCTTTATCTGTAAAATTATATATCTAATATATATCTGTCTGTCTAGAAAGGCAAAAAGGCAGCACTCTCCAAAAATACGAAAAAAGTTATTTTTATTCACCCAAAAGTGTTTCAAAGTTTCATCTCAGCAACAGAGCCTTTTCAAGCCCAAAAGCTGTTCTACTTTTTGGATCCCCGAGTAATGTTTCCTAAGGACTTGGACCTCTGTTTATTACTAGTTACTCAGTGCTGCTATTGTAGCATTATTAGCTGTCTCTATATTATCTTATATTGTTTTTCTTATATCTAATATCTATTTATTTGCTTTATCTCTATATTATCTTTCTAATATCTATCTTCTATCTATCTATCTATCCAATATCTATGCATCTGCTTTATGTCTATATTATCTATCTAAAGTAGATAAATCTTATAGCTATCATATATCCATCTATCTCATATCTATCTAATATATATTTATCTGCTTTATCTGTATATTATCTATTTAATATCTATCTTCTATCTATCTTTCTATCTATCCAATATCTATGCATCTGCTTTATCTCTATATTATCTATCTAATATCTATCTTCTATCTATCTATCCATCTCTCTATCTAATATCTATGTATCTGCTTTATGTCTATATTATCTAATATCTATCTTCTATCTATCTATCTAATATCTATGTATCTGCTTTATGTCTATATTATCTAATATCTATCTTCTATCTATCTATCTAATATCTATGTATCTGCTTTATGTCTATATTATCTAATATCTATCTTCTATCTCTCTATCTAATATCTATGTATCTGCTTTATGTCTATATTATCTATCTAATGTATATCCATCTTATATCTATGATATATCTATCTATCTAATACCTATGTATCTGCTTTATCTCTATATTATCTATCTAATATCAATCCATCTTATATCCATCATATATCTATCTAATTTATATCTCTATTTTTCTACTTTACATTTATATTATCTGTATCCATCTTATATTGATTATTTATCTATCTATCTATATTGGTCATCTCAACTTTATATCTGTATTATCTATCTATATAGTATATATCCAATATCTATCTATCTATCAATCATATATCATCTGCCTTTTTGACAGTCAGCATCCGTCTGAATTCAGGGTGCGGTTTAGTACTGGAAAGTGATTCTGTTAGCCTCATGACTCTCATGTGACAACATTGCTGGAAAAAGTGAATCTCCAGCACTAACGCAATGTAAAGTGTCCGGCGTGCTGGATTTCGCCACTTGCTTGAATCAGATCCCTAGGGGTATAACCTTTTTAATCCTCTTTAGTTAATGTATTGGTGATCTTTACTTAGGCAAAATAAACAGAGCAGCTCCCAACAAAGGAAGGTCAGACTTCCTCAGTTACTCTCTGACCTCTGGGTCATGGCCTTTGTTCACTTCTCAATGGGAGCTGCTCTCAAAGGGGCATCACAAAATAGAGAACTAATTTAGGCACGTGCATTGAAAGAATCACTGGGTATCAGATTAAATTAAGCTGAACTTTTTTCCTATAGGAGAAAAAAAATTGGCCTGTTATATGTTAGGGTCCAGTATTGCCTTATTATACTGACAGCTGAATAGTAAATCTAGAGAAAAAGCAATGATTACTAGATCCACACTGTTGTATTGTATATACTAGGCCTCATTCACACTTGAGTTCTTTCCGCACTTTGTTGCACATCTTTTGTAAAGTACATAAAGGTTCCGTCACCGCATTCCATTCATTTCTAAGTGATTCAGTAGATGCTAATTTTGGCATCTGCTGCAATTCAAATCCCTGTATTAAACATTCTGAGAGGGGGGGGGGAAATGAAAAACTAAATGGAAAAATTGCTTTTAAAATTATGGTATACCAACAACCAAATTTTGAATATCTATTCACCGATCCAAGTTAATCAATATCCACTATTTAAACAGGGGGGAAAATGAATCTATTGAGATGTTTGTTTATTATAATATATTTTTTGTATGAGCAAACCTGTCTGTTTGGATCTATGTATAAACAAAATATGAAACAAAAGTTTGGAGCCCCAACCCATAAACTTAGAAATAATGTGAAGCTTGTTCTTGGCACACAGCAAAACAGAGCCGACAACCAATTCCAACATCCTTCTGAAACACAGCAGCAGAGTATATGTTA
Organism: Bufo gargarizans; assembly: GCF_014858855.1. Taxonomy (NCBI): domain Eukaryota; kingdom Metazoa; phylum Chordata; class Amphibia; order Anura; family Bufonidae; genus Bufo; species Bufo gargarizans. Next base: position 484,043,099 of record NC_058081.1, on the reverse strand, counting down.
AGATTCTGTTAAATTTATCTAATATAATTTTTTTTATGACCATTTCATCATTTAGATGTTTGATAATCCTATACCTGTCAAAGCCAGATTAAAAGAATTTATAATACCTTATTTGTCATCCATATGATACATTTTATGATACTCCTCATTCGGCAGCAGTATCAACATTACTATCCTTGTTGTATAATTCAGCATATACTTTTGTCAAGGTTAAATGACTAAAAAGGTTGTACCTTTCACACACAAAAAATCCTCCCCTGCATTTTCAAGATGCAGGGGAGGATTTACAAAGGCCGACTTACAAATATTATCATAGTTAGAACTATACATTTTTAGCTTTATCCTTTAAATGCTACAAAATGCTTAAAATGGACAATATTTTAAGGTCTCCATTAAAGTTGCAGCACCTAGTCCCCTGTGGGTCTACTGAACAGAACATCGATCAGCATAAAACCTTATAGGGGAACTGATTTCAGTTTAGTAGTACCAGGGAGCGACAGGGTCAAGTGTTCTGGCCACAATACAGAAGCAAAATCACAGACTTACTGTATAAGAGCTGTGCAGAAGCATTCTTTTCTCCCTTTATTACATATTATTAATGTTATACCAGTCAAAATGAGATATCATAGCTTGCATCTCATTCATGATATGTGAGAATATATTTTAAAATTTGAGTTAGAAATATAAATTAAACTTTCACACTACTACTAAAGCTAGATATGCCAATAATATAAAAGATGATCCTTCAAACACCCCGATATTTAATTAACTGCTTAATAAGATCATAAAGAAGTCTTTGCTATAGAATTAAAAAAGTATTACCAATTTCTAGAACGTCCCCAAAAAATGTACACAAAACACAAAAAAATTCAATCATTCATGTATATACTGTAAATGTACTCAATGTTGGCACACCATTTCAGGTGCAACTACAGTGAGGAACAGAAGTATTTTAATACCCTGCGATTTTGCAAGTTCTCCCACTTAGATAATCATGGAGGGGTCTGAAATTCACATTGTAGGTGCATTCCCACTCTGAGAGACAGGATTAAAAAAATAAATTCAGGAAATCACATTGTATGATTTTAAAGAATTTATTTGTCTTGCACTGCTGAACATAAGTATTTGAACACCTGAGAAAATCAGTGTTAGGCTAGTTTCACACTAGCGGCAGGGGACTCCGTCAGGCTGTTCCGGTGGGTGAACAGCCTGTTGGATCCGTGCTGCCGCTAGTTCACATGTGCACCCGGACTACCGCTCCGTCCCCATTGACTATAATGGGGGCGGAGTTCTGGCGGCGACTCGGCAGTGTGCGGTGAGAGGCAGCCGGACTAAAAGTACTCCACCCCCGCCCCCATTATAGTCAACGGGGACAAAGCGGCAGTCTGGGGGCACACGTGAACTAGCGGCAGGACGGATCCGACAGGCTGTTCACTCACCGGAACAGCCTGCTGGAGTCCCCTGCCGTTAGTGTGAAAGTACCCTTAATATTTGGTACAGAAGATGTTCTATTGGATTTAGGTCTGGAGACTGGCTAGGCCTTGATATGCTCCTTACGAAACCACTCTTTGGTTCTCCTGGCTGTGTTCTTCGGGTCGTTGTCATGTTGGAAGACCCAGCCACGACCCATCTTCAATGCTCTGACTGAGGGAAGAAGGTTGTTGCTCAAAATCTCACAATAAATGGCCACATTCATCCTCTCCTTAATACAGTGCAGCTGTCCTGTCCCCTTCGCAGAAAAGCACCCCAAAGCATGATGTTACCACCCCCATGCTTCACAGTAGGGATGGTGTTCTTGGGATGCAACTCATCCTTCTTTTTCCTCCAAACACAACGAGTGAAGTTTAGACCAAAAAGTTCTACTTTGGTTTCATCTGACCATATGACATTCTCCCATGCCTCCTCTGGGTCATCCAGATGGTCATTGGCAAACTTCAGACGGGCCTGGACATGTGATGACTTGAGCAGGGGAACCTTCTGTGCAATGCATGATTTGAAACCATGACGGCGTAGTGTTCTACCGACAGTGACCTTTGAAACTGTGGTCCCAGCTCTCTTCATGTCATTGACCATCTCCTCCCTTGTAGTTCTGGGCTGATTCCTCACCTTTCTTATCATCAGTGATACCCCACGAGGTGAGATCTTGCATGGAGCCGAAGTCCGAAGGAGACTGACAGTCGTCTTTAGCCTCTTCCTTTTTCTAACAATTGCTCCAACAGTTGATCTATTATCACCAAGCTGCTTGGCAATTGCCCTGTAGCCCTTTCCAGCCTTGTGGAGGTCCACAATTTTGTCTCTGGTGTCTGTTGACAGCTCTTTGCTCTTGCCCATGGTAGTAGTTGTTGTCTGACTGACTGTGGGGTGGATAGGTGTCTTTAAAGAGCTCAGACAGGTGCTACTAAGTTAGATTAATGAGTGGAGTAGAGGTGGACTTTTTAAAGGCACAGTAACAGGTCTTTGAGAGCCAGAATTCTTGCTGTTTTTCAGGTGTTCAATTACTTATGTTCAGCAGTGCAAGACAAATAAATTCTTTAAAAATCATACAATGTTATTTCCTGATTTTTTTTAAAAAATTCTGGCGAAGTGAGACAGTTATGTGACATCCTGCTGCAGATGGTCATGGCCTTTAATATGGTTTTGCCGTTGGGAGAAGGAGAGGAGGTATCAGCAGAAAAAGTATGATGGTGGAAGTAAACAGGAGAGAAGCTTCAAACACAAAGACTGCTTTTTCTCCTCTTTTGGTTTTCATTAATGTATTACACAAAGGAACACCGATGACATTCACAAAATGGAAACCATAATAATCAATCGAGAGAAGAAATGACTATTTATGGTGATATTAACAACACATCCACTATATACATTTTATAACCTCATAAAGACTAAGGTCATTGATGCCTAAATGTTCAGAACACAATGTCATGTTGTTTTAGTTTTATATATATATATATATATATATATATATACACACACACACACACACACACACACACTATTATAATATTATTGTCCTATATTTCTTCATTTTTAATTCCATGTTGTAAACAACCATTTTATTCTCCTGTTTATTTTGCTCACCATCAACTGTAATACCCAAGAATAATCCTTAGCATAATTCTTCAGTATTTGCCTTGCTTGGCTGGTACATGGGCCCAAAGCAGCTGTGTACAGAATATTTTTTTTATTTAGACCTAAGAGCAGAAATATATAAAATAGAAATAAAATATATATTCATGAGGCAGTTGAAGGCCTAGTATGTCAATTGGACTTCATGGGTTTCCACAGGACTAACCAAATGTATAAGATCCCAATGCCAAGTACAACTCTCATTTTTACTGGAATTTTGTAACTAAATGTAATCATAAGATGGTCATACAGCTGGAATTTTCTCCTCAGACCATTTGTCTTAAAATCTTGAGGTCTACTAAAGAGTCTTAGTGAACTCAAATAATCAAGACCTATATCTGCTTTGGGCCAGGTGCCATTCAAGAAGACCTAGCCTTGGTCATAAACCATACCCTTATTTCACGATGATCTTGTTCAGGATATTGATATGTGAGTTCCTTTTGTACTTATTTTTTCCTGTCTGAATGTCTGTATGGAAGTTCCTTTGAAGTGGTCTAGACCAGTTTTCCGAGAAACCGTAACACAATTTAATGTTTCTACCCAAAAATAATGGCTTTGTCCTTTATACTGCTACTAAAGGAATAACAATATTCTGGCCAAAGCTTTGAGATGTACATAATCTCAAAAAGTTACTTATAAATAGACACTGGTCCAACAACATATTAAAATAACTTCCTATGAAGTTAGCCTATATAAATATGTATATGTAAATAAATATACAGACGTGGACAAAATTGTTGGTACCCTTTGGTCAATGAAAGAAAAAGTCACAATGGTCACAGAAATAACTTTAATCTGACAAAAGTAATAATAAATTAAAATTCTATAAATGTTAACCAATGAAAGTCAGACATTGTTTTTCAACCATGCTTCAACAGAATTATGTAAAAAAATAAACTCATGAAACAGGCATGGACAAAAATGATGGTACCCCTAGAAAACACAGAACATAATGTGACCAAAGGGACATGTTAATTCAAGGTGTGTCCACTAATTAGCATCACAGGTGTCTACAACCTTGTAATCAGCCATTGGGCCTATATATATGGCTCCAGGTAATCACTGTGTTGTTTGGTGATATGGTGTGTACCACACTCGACATGGACCAGAGGAAGCAAAGGAAAGAGCTGTCTCAAGAGATCAGAAAGAAAATTATAGACAAGCATGTTAAAGGTAAAGGCTATAAGACCATCTCCAAGCAACTAGATGTTCCTGTGAGTACAGTTGCACATATTATTCATAAGTTTAAGATCCATGGGACTGTAGCCAACCTCCCTGGACGTGGCCGCAGGAGGAAAATTGATGACAAATCTAAGAGACGGATAATCCGAATGGTAACAAAAGAGCCTAGAAAGACTTCTAAAGAGATTCAAGGTGAACTTCATGCTCAAGGAACATCAGTGTCAGATCGCACCATCCGTCGTTGTTTGAGCCAAAGTGGACTACATGGGAGACGACCAAGGAGGACACCATTGTTGAAAACGAATCATAAAAAAGCAAGACTGGAATATGCCAAACTACATGTTGACAAGCCACAAAGCTTCTGGGAGAATGTCCTGTGGACAGATGAGACAAAAATCGAAGTTTTTGCCAAGGCACATCAGCTGTATGTTCACAGACGAAAAAATGAAGCATATCAAGAAAAGAACACTGTCCCTACTGTGAAACATGGAGGAGGCTCTGTTATGTTCTGGGGCTGCTTTGCTGCGTCTGGCACAGGGTGTCTTGAATCTGTGCAGGGTACAATGAAATCTCAAGACTATCAAGGAATTCTAGAGAGAAATGTACTAGCCAGTGTCAGAAAGCTTGGTCTCAGTCGCAGGTCATGGGTCTTGCAACAGGACAATGACCCAAAACACACCGCTAAAAACACCCAAGAATGGCTAAGAGGAAAAAATTGGACTATTCTAAAGTGGCCTTCTATGAGCCCTGACCTCAATCCTATTGAGCATCTTTGGAAGGAGCTGAAACATGCAGTCTGGAAAAGGCACCCTTCAAACCGGACACAACTGGAGCAGTTTGCTCATGAGGAGTGGGCCAAAATACCTGCTGAGAGGTGCAGATGTCTCATTGACAGTTACAGGAAGCGTTTGATTGCAGTGATTGCCTCAAAAGGTTGCGCAACAAAATATTAAGTTAGGGGTACCATCATTTTTGTCCATGCCTGTTTCATGAGTTTATTTTTTTACATAATTCTGTTGAAGCATGGTTGAAAAACAATGTCTGACTTTCATTGGTTAACATTTATAGAATTTTAATTTATTATTACTTTTGTCAGATTAAAGTTATTTCTGTGACCATTGTGACTTTTTCTTTCATTGACCAAAGGGTACCAACAATTTTGTCCACGTCTGTATATATATATATATATATAGAGAGAGAGAGAGAGAGAGAGAGAGACTGCATTCAGAAAATATTCAGATCCTTTCTCTGTTATCACATTTCATGTTATAGCCTTGTGCTAAAAAAATAAAATAAAAATTAAAAAAATACGTTTTCCCTGTCAATCTGCACTCAATACTCATAAAGTAAAACAAAATTTTAGAAATGTTTATTCTATTCTGTTTTATTTTATTCTGTGTTCTGTATTCTTTTCACTAAACTATGTACCCTTTTTTTCCAAACATACCTTTGCTCATTGTGGCCAAAGAGTTCCATTTCAACCTCATCGGTCCACAGGACTTGTTTCCAAAATGCATAAGGCTTCTTTAGATATTCTTTTGCAAGCTTCTGACACCGAATTTTGTGGTGAGGATGCAGGAGAGGTTTTCTTCTGGTGACTCTTCCATGAAGACAATATTTGTGGATTTGTGGAGGTGGCGCTAAACAGTACAACAGTGTACCACAACTCCAGAGTCTGCAAATCTTCCTGAAGGTCTTTTGTAGTCAATTTAGTCAATTGGGGGTTCTTATTTGCCTTTCTAGCAATCCAACAAACAGCTGTCTGTGAAATTTTTCAGACATTCTCTTGACCTCCACTGTTCCGGTAATTGACATTTCTTAGGAGTATTTCGAACTGAGGAAATGACAACCTAAAAAAGGTTTTGCTATCTTCCTATAGCCTACTCCTGCTTTTTGGGACTCAACTATTTTTATTTTCAGAGTGTTAGGCAACTGGTTAGAAGAACCAATGGCTGCTGTTTTTGGGACAAGGTAAGAGGAGTCTGAGTATTTATAAAGCTTTGAAATTTGCATTGCCTGGCCTTTCCTAACAATGATTATAAACAAGTCTTAACCCTTAACAGGCCATTCAAGGTCTGAGATCTTGGTCCAACTTATCCGAGTGCTAAAATCTCCTTGAGTTCCCATACTTTTGCAAGGTACTCCTTTCCTTTTTTTCACTCCAAAATTGTACAAAACCAAAATAATTCACTGATATTGCTTAAAAAGTTGTTTCATCTTTAATTGTATGCCTTTTGGATATCATTTGATCCTCAAATTGCTTAACTGTTACAGTAACAGTAATTTTGACCAGGCTTGCCAAAACTTTTGAATTTCACTGTAAGTATTCAGACCTTTTTCTGTGACACTGGAAATTTACCACTGGGGGCCTCCTATTTCTCTTCGTCTTTTTTTGAGATGTTTATACGCCTTGATTCGAGTTCACCTGCAGCAAATTTAGTTGATTGGACATGATTTTGAAATACACACCTGTCTATATGAAGTCTCCCATCTGACAATGCAAATCAGAGCAAAAGCAAAGCCATGAGGAGGAAAAAAATTGCCAGTAGAGATCAGAGATAGGATTGTGTGCAGGTACATATTTGGAAAAGGATAGAAAAAAATTCTCCTGCACTGAAAGCTCCAAAGAGCGCAGTGGCCTCCATAATTCTAAAATGGAAGAGGGTTGGAACAACCAGGACTTTTCCAAGAGCTGCGACCCCACCAAACTAAGTAATCAGGGAAGAAGGGCCTTGGCAAGACAGGTGACCAAGAATCCAATGGTCACTCTGCCTGAATTCCACAGATCTATTGTGAAGATGGGAGAAACTCCCATAAGGTCAGCCATCACTGTAGCATTCCACCAATATGGAATTTATAGCAGAGTGGCCAGAAATAAGCCTCTCCTGAGTAAAAAATAAATATATATATATATATATATATATATATAAAGGTTTGCAAATAATCACCTAAAAGACTATTTTAGCTGTGAGTAACAAGATTCCCTGGTCTGATGAAACCAAGATTGAACTTTTTGGCTTCCGCAAGAGACATGTCACCACTGTTGAAGAACATCAGGTGACCATGCCATGCTGAAGAAGAAGAAAACAAAGTCCAGGCTGAAAGATGGAGATGTGGGAGTCAGTACGGAGGACCAGAGCAGCAGGGAAACAGGTAAGAATGATCCTTTCAGTAAGGGAGGCAGGCTGCCACCACCTGTTAGAAATTATTTATTCCTGGACAAACTGTAAGTCTTATTAAGTCATATAGTCAGCCAACTATCTACTGTGGTAATAGTTGCCTCCATGCTGAATGGAAAACTGATTACTTTGTAGAAAAGCAATTATCAATCATAGTTCCTTTATACTTAACTCTGTAAAAGGAACGTGAACTGGAACTCCTGATTCTGAGGAACCCACTCTACTGGACAAAAACAAAAAGTTTACCACTGAAATCCTTAATAGCTTTATTGCCATGTGTTTTAGTAGAGCCCAGGGAAAGTTTAATTTTGGCTACTCACTGTTGAATTTTTTCCATCTTTCTATATTATAAATGGTTTAAAACAGTTCTAAAGGGATGACCAGGGTTGGGCTACATTCACACGTCAGTATTTTTCTATAATCCGAATTTCGGTCCGTTTTTTTGTGGATCCGTTGTTCCTGAAAATGTTTCCGTATGTCATCCGTTTTTTGCGGATCCGCAAAAAACGGAAACATGTATACACTTCAATAATCAAATAAAGTTGTTTGGATTTCTTTGAAAAAAAAATGAAAAAAATAAATAAAAAAATTTGCTATGTGTTTCCAGGAACAGATTCCGCAAAAAACGGAAGACATACGGAATGACATCCGAATGTCTTCCGTTTTTTGCGGAACCATTGACTTTGCATTGTACTAGGATCCGATTTTTCAGGAACATAATTGGACATGTTTTATATTTAAACGGACATGCGGAACGGAACAACGGAAGTACAGGAATCACACTCTGAGGAGGCGACAGCCAGGAAACTGTGATATGCACTGTTCACAATGAGGCTTTAAGCATGATGGTTACATCATGGCCTGTGGGAACTGTTCTTTGGCAACATTGCACAGAAAAGGATGGTGGTTATTTAGCCAAGTGTCTGGAGCCTAAGAGACACAGGGGCTTGAGTGGGTGACACAGTCCTGATCTGGTCCTGATCTGTTCCGCAAAAAACGGAACAGATCAGGAAAGAAAAAACGGACGTGTGAATGGACCCTTAAGATGACTGAAGACATGAGACAGAAACCAGATAAGTGATAGACAATCAATCAAAGAACACTTGGCCGATATCTGACTAAAAATAGGTGAACATCCTCAGATTCAAAAATGGAAAAACCCATGTTGCATGCCCTGGAGGTTAATTTTAGTCAGCAATGACCTGAAAGAAATGACCAGTTGGGAAAAAACGAATAAACAACAGCTAATAAAATGTATCTGATACGTTTACACACAAAATAAAAATGTTTCTGTAATACTATTTTGCCATAATCACCTTTTTCTCACGCGTGACATCAAGCCTTTGTCACATAACCAACCCTAATTGTAATATTCCACAGATGACCTGTATATATTCCATCTGTATGTAAAAATACAAGAAAAAGAACTGGATTGCACATCTTCAATACTATGCTTTTATCTCACTGCTTCTCAGCATAATTAACATCGCTACTCAGGTTAATTTATCGTATACCTACCCCTATGCTGCATGCTGTACATGAGGCATTAGTATACAATTTGATTAAAAAGCATAGGCCCACTCACCACGACAAGGTTGCCTCCTTGAATGGCACCCTATTCTAAATTTGGTGCAGCACTGCACGGCGACCACTGATGCTGCAGCACCACCCCAGCAGTCAAACAGCGCCCCCGCTGTCTAATAAAGCCACCCTGGCTCTGGGCCCCACCAACCCACCAGGACAGCACCAAAGCAACAATGGCCGCCGTGCAGTACTGCACTATGTGAACAAGTGTGGAACTCACCCCATCACATACTCTCACCATGTGAACAGGTATGGTACTCACCCTATCACATACTCTCAGGAACTTCAACTGAGAGGTAGGAATATATACCCTTATGCAGACTCCTGCTAATTAAAAGCACCTGGGCCGAATGGGGAGGAGTGCTGATACCAGGAGGGAAAAGAGCATAGATTCTGCAATACATATAAACATTTTTCTTGTATTTTTACATGTATTGTAGAGTCTACGCTCTTTTCCCTCATGGTATCAGCACTCCTCCACATTCGGCCCAGGTGCTTTTAATTAGCAGGAGTCTGCATAAGGCCCCTTTCACACGGGCGAGATTTCCGCGCGGGTGCAATGCGTGAGGTGAACGCATTGCACCCGCACTGAATCCGGTCCCATTCATTTCTATGGGGCTGTGCAGACGAGCAGTGATTTTCACGCATCACTTGAGCGTTGCGTGAAAATCGCAGCATGTTCCTCTTTGTGCGCTTTCCACGCAACGCAGGCCCCATAGAAGTTAATGGGGCTGCGTGAAAATTGCAAGCATTTGCAGATGCGGTGCGATTTTCACACACGGTTGCTAGGAGACTATCGGGATGGGGATCCGATTATTATTTTCCCTTTAACATGGTTATAAGTGAAAATAATAGCATTATTAATACAGAATCCATAGTACAATAGGGCTGGAGGGGTTAAAAAAAAAAAAAATTTAACTCACCTTAATCCACTTGCTCGCGCAGCCCGGCTTCTCTTCTGTCTTCATCTTTGCTGTGCACAGGGAAAGGACCTGTGGTGACGTCACTGCGCTCATCACATGGTCGGTCACATGATCCATCACCATGGTAAAAGATCATGTGATGGACCATGTGATGACTTCAGTCACGTCATCAAAGGTCCTATTCCTGTGCATAGCAAAGATGAAGACAAAAGAGAAGCCGGGCTGCGCGAACAAGTGGATTAAGGTGAGTTAAATTATTATTATTATTTTTTTAACCCCTACAGCCCTATTTAATTATGCATTCTGTATTAAGAATGCTATTATAGGGAAAATAATAAAATCTACACAATACCTAACCCAAACCCGAACTTCTGTGAAGAAGTCCGGGTTCAGATCTGGGTACCAAACATGCCGATTTTTCTCACTCACGCATTACAATGTTTTGCACTCACGCGGAAAAATTGTGCATTTTCCAGCAACACACCCGCATCTTATCCGGCCCTAAAACATGACGCCCGTGTGAAAGAAGCCCAAGGGGATAAATTCCTACCTCTCAGTTGGAGTTCCTGAGAGTATGTGATAGGGTGAGTTCCACACCTGCTCACATGGTGAGAGTGTGTGATGGGGTGAGTTACACACCTGTTCACATGGTGCAGTACTGCACGGCAGCCATTGTTGCTTTGGTGCTGTCCTGGTGGGTTGGTGGGGCCCAGTGCCAGGGTGGCTTTGTTAGACAGCAGGGGCGCTGTTTGACTGCTGGGTCCCGCTGCCTGCTGGGGTGGTGCTGCGGCACCAGTGGTTGCCGTGCAGTGCTGCGCCAAATTTAGAATAGGGTCCCATTCAAAGAGGCAACCTTGTCGCGGTGAGTGGGCCTATGCTTTTTGATCAAATTGTATACTAATGCCTCATGTACAGCATGCAGCATAGGGGTAGGTATACGATAAATTACGCTGAGAAGCGATGTTAATTATGCTTAGAAGCAGTTAGATAAAAGCATAGTATTGAGGATGTGCGATCCAATTCTTTTTCTTGTATTTTTACATATATTCCATCTGTTCTTACTTCAGACATCATGACAAGGTTTGTCCTTTGTATGGCAATTTTTCAGCACTGACAATATTCACAATAAAACCATCCCTATCTGTGCATTGAATTTCAAACATGTAATATAATAATCAGTTGAAAAACAGTTGTCTATGACATAAAATTTTAAAAAGTTAAATAAAATCCACTAAACTCTACTAATATGAAAAGATAGGAATAGGAGATCAAAAGTGTAATAAGTACTTTAAAATGTAGTCCGCAGTCTAAGGCTACATTACACGAACATTGTGTTTTGCAGATCTGCAAACTGTGGATCCGCAAAACACGGATACCGCCCCATGTGCGTTCTGCAATTTGCGGACAGCACATGCCGCCGCTATCACAGAAAATGCCTATTCTTTTCTACAATTGCCAAGATTGAAGAACGGATGGGGACTCATTCATACAGTCGTGTGTGAATATAGCCTAAAATGGTACACGTAAATAGGTATTTGTTGTATACAAAATTCAAACAGAATGACCGAAACTAATGGATACAACGCATATACTACCAATATCTGTGCTGCCCAATTATTCTGTAATTCTGTATTACACAGCCAAATGATTGCTATTACATGCTCCGCAGCATGGGAAGAAGTGATCGCTGTGCCATCGCTTGTCCCCATGCTGTATATTGGTTGGCCAGTGGTAGATTGTTATTAGACACCACGATCTGCCGCCTGCAAACGATAATTTTTAAGCATGTCGAAAGATTTGGATTGCCCGATGATCGAGCAATGATCGTTTGCTCGTTCATCGGCAGCAGTATTACACTACAAGATGATCGCTAACGACCGTTAATGCAAATGCTCGTTAGCGATTATCCGCCAAAAAAATCATGCAGTGTAATACAGGCTTTAGAGTACTTCCACACTTGCGGCAAAGTGATCCGGCAAAACGCATGCCAACTGATGGCATTTGTAAGACTGATCAGGATCCTGATCCATCTTACAAATGCATTGAAATGCCAAATCAGTCTCTCCGGTGTCATCCGGAAAAACGGATCCAAAATATATTTTTCACATTTTCTTCGGTCTGCGCATGCGCAGATCGGAAGGACGGATCTGGCATTGCGGTATTTTGAATGCTGTATAATATAATACATTCCTATGGAAAAGTGTTCAGGCAAGTGTTTTTTGGGCCGGAGATAAAACCGCAGCATGCTGCGGTATTATCTCCGTCCTGAACAGTCAAAAAGACTGAACTGAAGACATCCTGATTGCTCTCCATTCAGAATGCATGGGGATAAAACTGATCAGTTCTTTTCCGGTATAGAGCCCCTAGGACGGAACTCTATGCCGGAAAAGAAAAACGCTAGTGTGATAGTATCCTTAGCTGAGAGAGAGGTGGTCTTTAGGATAGTTAGCAAGTTCAAAAACATGTCTGCAGGCATGTTCACTACTTTATCTTGAGGTAATAGTACCTACTCAAGTGTTTACTAAATTGCAAAAAGTTGAAAATGGCTGCTTCCCCTGCATGAAGGTATAATCACTGTAAATGGGTTGTCTGGATCAGAAAACAAATTTTCTCAGATGCTAATTAGGGAAGGCTGAGATAATTGAGGGAACCTTTTATTTATTAGCCAGAGCAGAAAGCAGCTACAAAAAAGGTCTCTCACTCAGGAGGACCTCGCACATGGACTGTCTGTTGACTTCAGTGGGATCTGGGTAATGCTTCTTTTCTCCTGTGATGGCGCTGCAGGGCAGATGAATAACTGCCCAGTTTCATTACATATTAAGGATGCATACTAACATATATATTTTGCGATCTGTGTGCTTTCTGCATCTATTTATCAGTTCTGCAAAAGATAGAACATGTCCTATACTTGTCTGCAACGCGGAGAAGTCAATGGGTCCGTAAAAAATAATGAATGCAATTCGGACACCACGCGTATTTTTCGGACCGCAAAAAATACAAAATATGGTCGTGTGAATGTACCCTAAAACTAATTGCTGGAGGCCCAAGCAGTGTGATATGTTTTAATCAGGTTATTGTTGAGGGATCCATTTATCAAAATTGAATTGTCCAAAGCAGAGAATCCCTTTAAGAGTCTTTTTACTATCCCTTAATGAACGTTTACCATAGAGCCCATAAGAATACATTTATAGACAGGTTACTTGTGCAGAGCTTGTGCATCTCTGGCATTAGATGATTAGAGATTGATGATTATGAGTAAAATAGATATGACAAGTTCTGCCAATTCCTTTGCCCAAGTAGATAATGTGATCTGGTTATTTTCTGGTCCCATAAAATAAATCCCTAATTTATCGTAGAGGTTGAGACTAGAGATGAGAGAATTGATTCATAAGAATCAATTCATCTCATGAAGCAGAGTTCTGCACCTGTCACAGGGTGTTCCCAAAGTTGAGGATACTCCCCCTAATGCTTGATTGGCAGGGCCGGACATTTCAGCCAGTCCTGACAATCTTGCACCTGTGCCACTGCTAAAAGTCCGCTACTGTAGCAACGAATTGTCACGCACCACTACCTGGAAGTGCAGTGACGCACGTGCAGTCGCTGCTCCTGTAGCGGAAGAAGAGCCTCTGTGCTTGCATCAATAATTGGAGCAGCAGCACAGGCGTGATATGTGAACTGTTTAACTCTTCACTTCAATAGTTATCTTTTAGAGCAGAACAAAAATGTTTTGTATTTGTTTGGGACCTAAAATGATGACTTACCTGCCCTCTAGAACCATGGCCCTGCTTTTTCAAGGCTGGTGTGTGCTACTGCGGCCTTGACAAGACCTACACTTCTGGAGGAGGCATGTAATTTATGACAAGGTGCAGTCTTAAATTACCTTCTTCCTCTGGATCTCCAATCATTATTTAAACCAGATTCTGGCAAAAATAATGATGATTTTGCAGGGGATGATGGCCTCGCCCTTGCTCTGCCCTCAAAACACCTCCTTTTCGCAGACTTGGTGAGAGCGGACTACAACGCAGAATGCTACTTTTAGTCTCATTATGGGATACAATATGATGCACACGTTGTAAATTTGCTGCAGCTATATTATCCTTTTAGTGTAGGACTGCCCTGAGCTGTTTTGGCTTCTACCACACAGTTGTCTTCCTTAAACAGGTTATCCCACAAAATGCATTATTATTCAATGAAGAGGACATTCCATATGAAGTATTTTTTCAATATACATGTAATAAAAATATTGTAAGTTTGTACATTACATTTTCTTCCTTGGTCGCTCCCCACCTTTTCCTCTATTCAATGGTGGACTAACATGCTCAATAGCTTCCCTGCTCTCTTCCTTCTTTCAGTGCCGTTATAGTGATTTCATAGAGAAGAGGTTCAGACACCTTTCATTCATCTCTCCTTTTAAATTCATACAAATACACCATTAGGACAAAAGTATCGGGACACACCTCTTAATCACTTAATTTAGGTGTTTCATTCAGCTCCTATTTATTCCCTCCTAGATATTCCACCATCAACTGTGAGTGGTATTATTTCAAAGTGTAAGCATTTAGGAACCCCAGCAAGTCAACCACGAAGTGAAGACCACGTAAAGTTACAGAGCAGGGTCACCGAGTGTTCTGACGCACAGTGCGTAAGTCACCAACACAAAGCTGACTGTGCATGACTCCAAACCTCCTCTGGCATGAACATCAGCACAAAACTGTGTGCTGGGAGCTTCATGGCATGGGTTTCCCCAGATGGAGTGGTGTAAAGCATGCCACCACTAGACTCTGGAGCAGTGGAAATATGTTCTCTTGAGTAATGAATCATATTTCTCTGTCTGGCAGTCTGGGTTTGGTGAATGCCGGGGGGAACATTACCTGCCTGACTGAATTGTGCCAGCTATAAAGTTTTGAGAAGGAGGGATAATAAGGTTGTTTTCAGGGGTTGGCCTAGGGCCCTTAGTTCCAGTGAAGGGAAACCTTAAAGAGGTTTTCCCGACTATCTGATCAGTGGGGGTCTGACACACAGGGCCTCTGCCGATCAGCTGATTGAGAAGGCAGTGGCACTCGCAATAGCACCGCAACTTTCTCCAGCTTTGCCTAGGCCAGGTGACCCCATGTTCATTGGTCACATGGCCTAGGAGCAGCTAAGTTTCATTGAAGTGAATAGGGCTGAGCTGTGATACCAAGCACAGTTGCTATACAATGTACCGCGCTGTTCTTGGTAAGCTGCAAGAAGGCGGCGGTGCTCACAGAAGCGCCGTTGCCATCTTAAAACAGGGGACATCCACTGATCAGAGTGTCATGAGTAAAAAAATAAAAATATCTCAGAAAGCCCCTTTAAGGCTTCAGCATAGACAACTGTATGCGTCCAGCCTTGTGAGAATAGTTTGGGGAAGGCCCTTTTCTTTTCCACCATGAGTATGCCCCAGTGGACAAAGCAAGTCCAATTAACGCATGTTAACGCACATGATCCCCAACCTCAACAATATTGAACAATTTTGAGATGGAATAGAACCGAGACTTTGAGCCAAGCCTTCTCGTCCAAGAGTGTCTGACCTCAAATGCACTTCTGGATGAATAGCTAAAAATTCCTGCTGTCTCACTCCAGAATTTTGTAGAAAGTCTTTCCAGAAGAGTGGAAGCTGTTTAATTGCAAAGGGAGGACCAACTCCATAATAATGCCTATAGAATTAGAACGGGATAAAAGCTCCTGTAGGTTCAATGTGTAGGTGTCTATATAGTTCATATAGCTATATCTCTGTCTAGACACCATGGTGCTAGTGATTTGTGGAATCATTGGGGCTTTGTGTGAGGGACGATTTTCTACTCCAGTGGTGGAAGAGGTTAGCAAGAGTTGAACACCTGGGAGATGCAAATACCCAGTGGCCAAATGTGACAAGCTGCTGCCCACTGACAGAAAGGGAAAAAAACAAGTCCTCTAGATATGTGCCATTTTCTAGAACACAGTATAAAAAAAAAAAATATTCTATAAATGTGCCTCCATTTTTTTCTTTTTAAAATCTTTAATTTGACTCTACGATAACATTTTCTATTCAAACAAATGATTAGTTATTTAAGAGGTAGGTGATTTTGTTGTGTATCCAAATTGTAATTCCACCGATGCAAACGAACAAGCTCACCGCCATCAGAGGACTTCTTTATACAAGGAATGAAAAGAAAAAAAAAACCTTGTCAAAGGGAAGAGGAATGGAAGAAAACATCCTTACATCTCTCATAGGGCTGAGAAAAGCTGCTAAAGTAGGTCAACAAGAATTTCTTTTGAAAACCAACCATGAAATTTTTAAATTGGCAGCGTCGTTGCTGGTTTAAAAATGCCTTCCCCTTACAAAGAAGCTGATAAAATTGCGGCTCCGGTGCGGACAGACAAAAGAGGGCCCCCATAAAATGTTGTGGATACCCCAGTAAAAATTTGGCAGTGTGCACCCATCTGCAGAAGCCTCGTAAATCTCTCCATCACTGTTGTGTAGCGTGTGAGAACAGTTCTTAAATGACAGAACAATGTCTATAAGCTGGCAAAGTTTTTTTTTTTTTTTTTTTACCTATTTGTAACATATGGCTTTAACCCCTTCAGAACCATGATATTTTCCATTTTTGCTTTTTTTCATTTTTGTACTCCCTGCCTTCCCAGAGCCATAACTTTATTGTTGCATTCAGATGAAGGCTGTATGAAGTCTTGTTTTTTAGGTGACGAGTTGCACGTGCAATTTAATGTTGCATACAATGTAGCGGGAAGTTGTAAAAAAAATTCCAAATGGGTTGAAATTTGAATTTTTTATTTATTCTACCATAGTTTTATGGGTTTCCTTTTTATGGTGTTCCCTATGCGGAAAACTGACCTGTTAGCATCATTCTCTGGGACAGCACAGTTACAGCAATACCACATTTATACAGGCTTTCTTGTGTTTTAATACTGACAAAAAAAACTCTGCAAAAAATTTTTTTTTTTCTTTGCATTGCCATTTTCTGACTCCCAAAGTTTTTTTGGGGTTATGTCTACAGAGCTGTGTGAAAGGCTGCTTTCTGCGGGGCGGTCTGTAGTTTTTAATGATACCTTGTGGAGTGTATATGAATTTTCAATCACTTTTTATAAAAAAAATTAAATCACCTTTAATTCTTTTTATGACAATAGAGTCCAATTACATAATTTTTTTACTTTTCAACTTTATTTGTTTCATCGCTTCTCAGTTACATAAGGCAGCAGGCCAGACTAGTTTCTTTTTTTACTTTAAAATGTGTTTCCTTCTTAGGTTACTTCCAGGCCGTCAATAATTTTCAACTGCAGAAGGCAACACTTACATACAATTTTATGATTGTTGTATTTTGTTTTGTTTTTGTCTTTTGCTTTCTTAGGCTTTTACACACTGATGCTACTTCATAATTGCTTAAGGCAACAGGCTACACTCGGTACTTTCCGCATCATAATTAGTTGTTGTTTGCAACAGGTTAAAAAAAAAAAAAATTTCATAAATTATATATTTTTTTTAATATATATTGTTATACATTATTTATACATTATTTCTAGATATTAATATTAAAAACACAACATTTGAGCTATTTGACACTTGACAGTGCATGTATATGTATGTATGTGATATATATGTGTATATATATATATATATATATATATATATCACACACACACACACGTCAACCCCATTTTTGTGCACTGTGAAGAGTTACAATGGCCTAGTAGGTTTGAAACAAATTTACCTGCTAATATAATCCAATGACAGCTTATGGGTTAATTGTACTTGAGACAGGTAGTGTTTGCCACGTACAAATGCGGTGCCAAACAGCCATAAACGAAAAAGAACAGACTTACAGTGGAAAGCTTGCTAGGTAAAGTAGGTGCATGCCATTAGAAATGTTTGCCTGCTGTTATTTGGAGCATTATTAAATCTGCCGATAACTGATTAGCTGTGGAATGGTGTCACTATATCCAGTAATTATTCCTCGTACTGCCTCATTACAAGTCAGGAATTGATCAGGAAGAAAGAATACCAGCAGAGGCTTGTGTCAACTGCAGGTGGGTAGATAGGAGAGCACCTGAGAGCACTGCAGATGCAGCAGAATATGGTCCCGTCTATTGTTTGCATTAGCGCCAGTAGAACTTTTTATATCGTGTGGTCAGTACGTTCTTTATTGTTCGGTTTTGTCGTATGTCCGTGCCATCTATCTCGCTTTTTATAAGTATTGCATTTGGTATTATTTGGAAGTGTAATACTGCAACATTGTGTAAGCGACACATATATTGCATCATATTCTATAATATATATATTTATCTGCTCATTTTATATATATAGTGTACAAACTGAATATATATATATATATATATATATATATATATATATATAAACTATTTTAGATCTACCTACCTATCGTCTATCTTCTATGTACCTGTATATATATTTTTTATCTACATATCTATGTATAGTCTATCCCCATCAATATATTTATATTAAATCCATCTTCCATTTAGAGTTTATTTCCTTCTCATATCTATTTGCATATATACCGTAGCTATCTTTTTTTAAAGTACACCTTGTATCTGTCAGGTTAGAAGCACTAAGCAATACAGATATACGTATCAAAGCATTATCTCATTATTCTGGTTGTTTGATATAAAATAAGAGATTTCTTGATCAGACTACTATGAACTAATAATACATCAAATCATGCTGAATTATCAGCTTTTATATTTTACTGACTTTACAGCTCAAACCCTTTTCAACACAGACCCCGTTTATTTCAGCTCGATAGAGCTCGAGGTTAGAGTCAATCTTTAAGTGGTTAATAACCTCGAATATTGTTTCTCAGAAAGACGGAAATTACAATACAAAAATGTACAAAAATTCAGGGTATTGATGCGCACTGTATGAAGTACACAGGCATTGTGCATGGGCGGTTTTTAAATAGAATTCATATACCGGTATACAGTATATATACCCCTCGTTTGTTCATTGTATTGTACCAGGTAAAACTTGGGAAACAAAATGTCGGACTTTAGAAAGCTGTAAAATGGCGTCTGGATACTGACAATGCGTGGACTAAAGCCAGATACAGAGACACATTTGTTTTAGAAGGGATCTAGTTTGTCTGTCTGTCTATGTTCTATCTATCTGACTTTATGTCTGTCTATCTATTTATCTATCTATCTATCTATCTATCTATCTATCTATATCATGCTCATATAGCTCTATGTTCTACTATCTATCTACTGTATCTATCTGTCTATCTGTCTTGCTCTCTCTCTCTCTATATGTAATTATTAGCATTTGATCTTTATAATGGTATTAGTGGTGTACATGACCTGTATTTTAGTCGAATAATCTATTAGACTGACCAGATCATATTCTTCTATGCTGTAAGCACGGCTGTACCAGACACAGTTACAAAAATGCTGAGTGATCCATGTGCTTGCTTTTACAGAATAGCCAAGTCACTACACTCTGGCGAGAAAAGGGTTAAACTAGTAACCACTGTCATCAATTCCACTTATTCGATCGTCTATTGTATTTAATGGCCATTTTCGACATGCTAGCTGTAAGGTTATTTCAATTAGAGTTAGAATCTCTAGGGATATTCTTTTTAGATTGGATAGTCATTGTCTGGTGTGGGAAATAAGTGAGATAGATACGAGATAAATGAATAGATAGATAAATAGATAGATAGATAGATAGATAGACAGACAGACTGCTAGATAGATAGATACAAGATAAATGAATAGATAGATAAATAGATAGATAGATAGACAGACAGACTGCTAGATAGATAGATACAAGATAAATGAATAGATAGATAGACAGACAGACAGACTGATAGATAGATAGATAGATAGATAGATAGATAGATAGATACAAGATAAATGAATAGATAGATAAATAGATAGACAGACAGACAGACTGCTCCTGCTAGATAGATAGATACAAGATAAATGAATAGATAGATAGATAGACTGATAGATGATAGACAGACAGACTGATAGATATATAGATAGATAGATAGATAGATACAAGATAAATGAATAGATAAATATATAGACAGACTGATAGATAGATAGATAGATAGATAGATAGATAGAAAGACTGATAGATAGATAGAAGATAAATTAATAGATAAATAGACAATAGACAGACTGATAAATAGTTAGATACAAGATAAATGAATAGATAGATAGACTGATAGATATATAGACAGACTGATAGATAGATAGATAGATAGATAGATAGATAGATAGATAGATAGATAGACAGACTGAAAGATAGACAGATAGATAGACCATTTAAGTGGATTAGATTGATATAGATTCTACAGATTTTAGGCTCTATGGTATCCTATTACTGCACACTTTTACTTTCATTATGCTGTTACCTGTATACTGCACCACACTGCATAGCTCAATAAAAGGTAACATACACGTTACTACCATTAGAAGCCAGTTACACTTTTATGTGACTCAGTACTAAGAACTTCCATAGAAATCAATCTAAAAGTTAGGCAGCGTGCTCATTGGCTACCTGGCTCCTGGCATCCAGCCAATTGTATGTCAGCTCGCCAGACTAATGTACGTTATCCTGCATGTGCCCATACTAGTATATCCCTTCCTATATAAGCTACGGTATACCGATATTGCATAGTGTATTTTGAGCTTATGTTACTGTCCCTGACACAACCGATAATATAATGATAATAATAGTAATAAATATCAGCGCACTATCTTTTTTGTATTCTCTAAAATTAGCGCCGCACTAGACGTCAGTCCCCAATTCCACTAGATAACTATGAATACAATGCTCAAAACAATAGTAAAGAAAAATACTCCAAAGAAAGAAAGGAAAGGCCTAGGGTGTACCTTTAAAAGGGGTACCTTTCTCCTGTGGCCTTACGTACCATGTAGGCCCTGTGACGGTGTAAACCATGAGGTGCACGTAATACTAATATAATAGACCTGCTACATATAAGCACAGGATCTGAGCTCCTTGCTGTAAGCTGAACACATTGAGCTATTTTGAAGTGATTACTCGCAGCGTCCCCCACATCCTGCCCACAAGGGAATGTGACTATTTTTAAGCCCTTAAATTTTTTTTCTTTGCTGTTGTCTTATATTGTATTCGGCCTTATACATGTGTATCCGTATAGATTATATATCTATTTATACAACTTAGCTTGTGGCTATCCTTTTACTTGTCTTATTTATACGTATAGCTATGTAGATAATACTGCAGACACCATTATAATCGCGTGTATACATTTTATACATAGTCAGATATGAGCCTCGAGTATCGTTAATATATATAAAAAATAAAAAAAAACTACTTAAAGAGGCAAATACTTGACCCACCAAACCTGTTCCTTCTTTTTCAGTACACAGCTACAGGCCCCATAAAGTTTAGTCAAGCCAATGCACGTATAATAGTCCCTCTCTAACTCCAGTCCCTTTTTTTTTTTCCCTCCTTCAAATTTACCAATGAAGTTAAAAGTATATATTTTTTTATTAAAGCAGGGAGAATTCAATTGGTTGAGAGAAATGGCGAGAGATGACGCAACGGGATACTTGGCCGGGTAGAAATGCTGATGTATGCCAAAGCAGACGTACCAAGAAGTACTGTTGCTATGAGAGAATTAGCTGGTAGAGGTCTGATTGCCACCCCCCACCCTCCCTCTCGGGTTTTTTTGGCTTGTACCATCAAGACTGCAAACAGCTCACTGTAAAGAAGGGAAAGGAAGAGTCCGGCGGATGTTTTCATTAGAATGAATAGGAAAAAAAATGGGGATACAGGTTAGTGAGAGAATTCAAGGCAAAGGCGTCTATACAGAAGGGGTGGGGGTGGGGGGGGGGGTATGGAAAATGCGAGAGGTGCAGTTAGAATGCTTTGGACTAGACATACCGAAAGATCACAGCACATCAGGCAGCCATAATCAATCACCACTGCTCCTATTTTTGGTTTTTATTTTTTTAATCTTTTTGACAAAGGATAAAAAAAGACCCCCACCTTAGTTTCTTTCAGTCCCTTCTGTGGATCTCGGTTAAGATTTGGCTTTAACTCCTTGACGTATAAAAAAAATAATGAAGTTAAAAAAAAAGTATAATAAGGGAGAAAAGAACACAAAGAGAAAAAAATATAGAACGCGAAAAACCTGGGGAAAAGCTTGCAGGAATTTTTTTTTTGTCTTGCTTCTTCGGCAGAGAGAGAAAAAAAAAAAAAAGTTTGTTCTGCTGAACTTAGTTGAGCTGCCTTTGGAACCGATGCCAAAAGAGGCAGGATGTTCTCCTTACAATAGCCGTACAGTGATCTGCCACAAATGGAAAAAGCCAAATGTTGGTCTTTGGGAAAGAAGGGGAAAAAAATGTCATACACTCGCTCCCGCTCGCTCGCTTTCTCTCATGCTTGCCGTCCATCTCTGAGAAAGTGTAACATCTTTGCTGCAGGAGGAGGCAGTGCTTGCACAAACGAAGGGTTAAGGAGCTGCTGGTCTTTTTGTGTCATTTTTTAATATCTGGTAGCGAGGAGGGTTCTCTTCTCACAGTCGCTCTCTGGTTTCCTCAAGTGTTTTTTTTTGTAGTTACTATCTCATTGGCTTTTTATAAACCGAGGGACGGAGGGGACGTTTATTTAAAAAAAAAAAAATAAATGTTCTGGGTAACCAGCAACGTGACATTTGGCATGATTTCTGCAGCTTGTTTGAGGTTATACAGGGGGAGGGAGGGCAGGCAAGGCTGCGTTATGAGTTCGGCAGTGAAGAGAGGGGAGAAAATGGAGGGCAGACACTTTTCTCTCTTCCAGCATGGTGGATCTTCGGCAGAATCCTCTGGCATTTTGCAGGCTTTCTTCTGCAGCCTGATTTTTTCCTCCTGTAAGCACACTCAATCAAACTGCAATCATGGCAGCTGGTTTTTTTTCCAGCCCAGCAGTTGAGCTGTGTCGCCCAAGTGCTTATCAGCTTTTGACTCTGTGCCAAGATCATAGCTCGAAAAGAGCCAAGCAGCTTCGGCTCAGTTTTTGCAGATGGTTTTAAAGTGAAGGCAGGGGAGTTACTGTGGGACAGGAGAAAGAAAGAAGGGGGGCAGGGCACCCAGTCGAATAGAAAACCGAATAGGGGAAATCTACGTGTCAGCTGGGTGTTAACAGGGTGAGAGTTGCCCAAGGGAACTGGGGTGCCATTGTATGCTTACATACGGGTACACAAGTCATTGCATCTATCTATGCCATATCTATCCATCTCATATCTATCTACCTATCTAACTATCCATACCATACTATCTATCTAATATCTATCTATCTATTTATCTATCTATCCATCTGTCTATGCCATATCTATCTATCTCATATCTACCTATCTAACTATCCATACCATACTATCTAACTATCCATACCATACTATCTAACTATCCATACCATACTATCTATCTATCTATCTAATATCTATCTATCTATCTATCTATCTAACTATCCATCTGTCTACGCCATATCTATCTATCTCATATCTACCTATCTAACTATCCATACCATACTATCTAACTATCCATACCATACTATCTAACTATCCATACCATACTATCTATCTATCTATCCATACCATACTATCTATCTATCTCATATCTATCTATCTAGCTATCTAACTATCCATACCATACTATCTATCTATCTCATATCTATCTATCTAGCTATCTAACTATCCATACCATACTATCTATCTCATATCTATCTACCTATCTAACTATCTATCTAACTATCCATACCATACTATCTATCTATCTCATATCTATATATCTACCGATCTAACTATCCATACCATACTACCTATCTATCTCATATCTATCTATCTAACTATCCATACTATCTATCTATGTCATATCTATCTATCTAACTATCCATCTATCTATGCCATATCTATCTATCTAACTATCCATCTGTCTATGCCATATCTATCTAATCTCACTATCTATGCCTGGCTAGCTATCCACATTTATGTCCACGTGTTCATACATGTTTGTGTAGCATATGTTACGTGCATACGTGTGCATATATGTATTAGTAAGTATTAAGGATTATTCAGAATCCGATCCGCATTTACTAGCGAATCCAAAGATGAAATCTGTAGCTGACACTGGGCTTCCGTTCTGGATCCTTAGTTTCATGTGCCGTGGATCCGCATAGGGATTTGCCTTATGCAGAGCTAATCCATGAGGCTTTCTGTGCAAAATCTGCAAGAATAATCAGCCTCGAAATCCCAGACCCTAAGTGACAATATAGCAAATCAGTTCCTATACAACAGTATGGGCCTAAGGTTATTTTAAATTCCCCCCCCCCCTTTGCAGGACATTTTAGGAAGCCAATACCTTCCAGGGGATACGGTAGTATAATGTAAACCATCGAGTGAAATAATAAAAGGTATTGGCGATGTCAAAATGGATCCCAGAGAGGGGGGCGGCAATGAGTAGCAGTATTACACGGTGTGTGCACATATGGTATGTATACATACACCTGATCGGGGCGCTATAGTGGTGCACATGCATGGGGCTGGAGTCACATGCTAGCTTTGTATGGCTGCTTTGTGCCTGGATGGGATTGTACAGTAGTGAAGGCAGTGCTGGCTGTTGTCTGGGTTCATGCAGTATGTGTTTGTGAGGGTACGTGTGTTCACGACGAGCTTGCTCACGCAGGGCCGTGCCTCTATTTCATCATCAGCCCTAACCCATCTCTTTCGCTAGCTCATGTACTCCTCCTCTTTCTAAAAGGCAGACTGCTCTAGTCACTTGCAAGGGGGAGATGGAAGTCTGCAAATAGCTACTGCTGCTGGTTGCATTCCTGCTGCAAGGGCCTCCCCTTCAGATGGCTTGTGCCAGGGCACAACTTTTCCAGTTGCAGCGAATAGGATCATTTTTTGCCTTGCTTTTCACTTTAACCCTCCGCTTCATTTGCAGACTAATTTGTGCTTCTTTTGTTATTCGCAGCTTTACTTTTTTATCTCGCGTTTTCTCTGTTTATGATTGAAATTGATTTTTTTTCCCTCCTCGGTGTAACAATGAGCCAGGCTGTGCCAATTTGATGCCTGTACAGTCTATGGCTTCCCTCCCCCTTCTTTTTTTTTTTGCGCTTCGTGACGCATTTGCCCATCGAGCAAACAAAACGCCCTTTTCAGTTTTTTTCTCCTTCTTACCCCCCCATCAACCACGGACCAACGCCACCTAACTAAAAGGATGGATAGTTCTGCTTCCTCTTTTAATCTGACAGTGGCTACAAAGGGAATACTGCTTTTTTTTGTTTTGTTTTTTCAGCTTTTCTTCCCCCTGCTTTCCTTCTCTGACTATTTCAGGTTTTTTAGGGGGTTTGGGAGGCATTTGCGTGTGCGTAGTAATGCACTGGCTGGGACAGGTGCCAGTTTAGAGACAAAAGAGAAAAAAATAGGCGGCAAAGATGGAAAATGGCAGTAAACAACAACAATTTTTTTCGAGAGAAAGACCCAAAATTGGCATGGCACATGCTGCTACCACTGCAGCCAAAGCGCCCGTATATATATATATGTATTTGTAGAATTTTTCACATAATTAAAGGTGTGAGCTAGCGTTAGGGGGCGGGGGTCATATATATTTTTTTTTACCTGCTGAATTATTCATAATTAAGTAGTGGAGCAGGACCATTAGCATGCACCAGATATGCTGTTTGCTAACATTCTTCATTCAAGACTTGTTAACTGCCAGACATGCTTAACACGCTTCTCTCTGTCTCTTTCTCCCTCCCTGCTTCTCTGCCTTTCTTTGCCTTTCATGCCAGCCCTCTCAGCCTTCTGTCGTTGCTGGGTGCTGGTAGCCAAGGGGTAGTGGTGGCAGGAGGAACGCACGCTGCCGAGAATCTGAAGCTAGTTGCTAGGTAAGGACCGCCTTCCAGCCCTTACAGGCCTGCAAGCACTTGCAGAAACTGAGCTCTCAGTCTGCTCTTGTCTGCTTTCCACAGGAGCAAGGCTGCAAGGTGAATGCATTCGAGCATCTGTCCGCCCTTTCTTCTGCGGCTCGGAGGAGGCTTTCCACTTTCACATGGGTAAGAAGAATATTTTTGCATACAGATACTTGACTCTGCATTTTCAGACTCAACAACGTCTAGAATTCTTGGCCACTTTAACACAAAGCAGCGAGGTTAACCAGCTTCTCAAAGGTTTGTATTTGTCCCCCAGGGGGGCAGTTTTATTTTATAGCATTTTCACACCTTTTTGCATTTTTTCAAGGTTGTTCATATTGATAGGATTTTAAGAATTGCTAGGATCTCTTAAACATCCTGCTGTCTCCAGGACAGATAACATACAGTTAACATACTTTCATTTTCACACAGCAAATGGCCATAGAGGAATGGCATGCTAGGAGGGAGCCTCAGCTTACGCTGCTTGTAGACTTTCATGGCAGAGTCAATTATTCGCAGGGGGCTGCTGTGATTTTTTGGGATTTTTTATTTATTTTTTGCTTTAAGATCATTTGTATAATTCTGGTTGGCACATTGAGGAAACCTCACCGAATGAACGAGTGGTAGAGAGGTGTTTTATTGTGTAGGGTCCTCACCAGTTCCTTGCTTGATTCCTTTTTATATCAATTAGTTGTGTCCGTTTTTGAATTATTATTATTCATTTTTTACGTCTTGTCCGTAGATTTATAGTTCTTATGCAGTTTCGGCCTAGTCATTTGCGGCTTATGCCTTTTACTGCTCATTTATCGAGATATAAAAAAGAGGAAGCTTATGTATATATTAAAAAGCGTGAGAGTGTATAGATCTTTGTATATAGTCTGCACTTGTCTACTGTACTATTTTCAGGAGTTTCTCTTCTCCATCTTTGAATTAGTACAAATTCTAGTTATCGGGAGAAAAAATTTTATTTTAAATAAAATTTTTAGCTGTTAGTTCATCTGCTGCATATATACGTAAATCTGTGTGTATAATATATATATATATATATACACACACACACACACAATACTAAAGATATTCTATAACAGTACCATATATAAAAGTGCGCGAATACCTTCCACCCCCCCCCCCCCCCCGTTTTCATTTCTCCAAATTAGTATTTCCGCCTATAATATGGCCGTAGATTATTTTGGCGCCAAAAAATACTATGGTGTATGCCGATCACCGTGAATTATATATGCTGCTTTGCCAGAAGTACACACAGTACATATTACAGTCAATAATATAGGGAATATATCACGTCTTGTTATGCATTATGATACACCCTATATCTTAACATAAAATTGATCCTCATACTAACCCTACACCCTCCTCTATAGACATGCAAAGCTTTCCCACTGTGGGCTCATATATATAGGGTAAAATATGGTATAGTCCTCTACGCGTTGCGCAGAATGAATGCAATTAAAGTCATTTACAGACGAAAGTCAAGGAATATTAGGAAAATCCAATTAGGACATGGGAAAACATGTCGATAAATGGTCAGTTATTATCTGGGCCTTGTGGGCTGCTGTTTGATGCAGCACGATGTACACGACTGACAGTATACTCAAGCTGCAGTCACTACAAACTCGTGGACATCTGCCTTGTTTTTGTGGTAGATTTTAACCTGTCATTTTTGGGTGTTTTGTCCTCCATTGCCGCTCTTTTTGTTCTACTGATTTTTCCCTTCTGCTCATTTATTATAAATGAGTGAGGCTGCAATTGTCATTGGGCTACTCATCATTGGGCTGAATAAAAATAAAATAAACCGGTAGTTATGCTGTAAATTTCCATTCCAGATTTTTTATGCCGTCAATTTTAGAAATGATAGATTAACATTTCATTTTATTTCTTACTTTTGTATTTTTATCTCATTATTTTCCCATCAAATTTTTGGGGAACTTTTCCAAAATGATTTAGGCCGTGACATTGTGTTTTCAAAAATGTGTATATTAGTTACAAATATAGATAGATATAGATAGATATTAGTAAAACAAACCAGCTCAACTGATCATTGTAGCCAGATACTAATGGAGAAATGTTGGCACATATCCAAAGTCCGCAGTGGATTAGGCTTTAGGATTTTTTTGTATTTTATTTTTCTCATTATTAATGCATTTTGCATTGTGTTATAGTTGCAATCCCCCCCCCCCAAATTATACTTTCCCTCTGCTGCTCTCTGTAGCCTCCAAAAATGGCGGAAAAAAATATCATTTTTAATTGTATTTTTTTATTGTGCAGAAAGTAAAATACATAAGGTGTAAAAAAAATATTGTAGTCCGTGCACTGGGAAAAGTGTCAGTTTATGTCTTAGAGAAACAGTAGATCAAGAAGTGCATTTGTAAATGTACATTTCAATCACTTTTGTAGGTATAAAGTATGAACCTCGTTTTGCCTGGCAGCCATCTTTGTTTCAGCAAGGGACGTGTCACTCTCTAATTCTTATAATATTATATAATAAAATCGATGAGACTGCCCTGACTGTGAGAGGTAAGGGTTAATTGGCCACAACAAAACCAATGAAACACAAAAACCGTATCTACAAGGTCACATTGAATTTGTGGGCTTCGTTGTGCCGTCAACAGGGGGTTAAAAATTACAAACAACCCAATTAGCAGTTTTTATAGATATCTAGGAAGGCCTTTGTTTTCGTGAAGGTTATCTGTATGGTAAGTTAGTGTATTCTCATACAATCCGGAGAAGGTTCTCCATTAGGGTACAAGACGCAGTGGGCGGTGTATTCAGCGCTTACCTCTGTGCTGGTTTCTATGGGTTCGCAATAGGTGTCATTTTAAGGGTGAGTATGAGGTGCCCAATTTGGTTCTGTGAAAGTCTTTTGTTATAGCATATAATGTTAATTGACAAACTCCTGGCATCAACCAGATGTTTATGGGGATTAATCGATCGACGCAGGTTTAGAAGTTATAGGCCTTCATCCTCTTTTCAATCCAAAGCTGCATCATTGAATACAGCACTGTTTTCTGGTGTGATCTCTGTGGATTTCTGTACGTAAAATTTTTCTAATCCAGACTGACGATTTCTATCGTGATTTTTTTATTTTTATGCTCCAGCCGAAGTTATGTTTCATATTTCAGTTCCGTGCAAATTGCAATGATCAAAAATAGCCTAGGGTTAATATTTCATGTACAAGTGAATTCTACAATGGAATACTTTCTATGAATATTCAGATTTTTAATAAATATAGCAAACTCACCAGCCCGAGTGAGATGAAATGGATTGTTAATCTTTCATTTTCTGTACTTTTCCAGCAGATATCCTTCGGTGTAAATATATTTCATAGACATATGGTCTGATATCGTGTTCTTTAATAATCTATATGAGCACCTTTTTTACTACAGTCCATTTCTCTCATACAACCTGAGAGATTCCCCATGTGAATACATTTTTGTAAAATAAATATTATTTTATTACTATTATTATTTGGGGTTTTTGGCATTTGGAGAGACATTTTGCCTATGAGCATACCGTACTTTCATGATATACGGTATATTGTCCAGCATCACCCACTGTATAGAATGCATGTCATTGACTGATATATTGTATATAACACCTATAGCCCATGTTTTGCAATGGCCAACTTCATGATAATAATAATTTTTTTTTTGTTATACTAGACCATTTTACGTTGAGTCAGACACCGTTAACCCCTCACAATCTTGAATTAGGAGGCATTTGTGAATATCGGCACCTACAAATTACATGACATACGCTTTTTTTTAAGCAAGTTGACAATTATGTGGCAAACGCAAGCCCAGAGAGGGTTAAGCGATGACTGCAGTGCACGGCACCTGTACACAAGCCGGACTGATTGGAATCAGCAAGCACCCTTATGCCTGGCATTTTGCAGGGTATGGGTTAGCTGTGTCCTGTGCTTGCTTAGCCCAAGTAGATTGACCCCTGCTTGAAACTCAGGGTGAAAGGAAGGGCAGGACTGGAGTCGAATGAACGGGAGTGCAGGCTCAGAATGCTGCAAGGTGTAGGTCAGCTTTGTAGCATGTGTGGCATGATGGCGCCATTATGCAGTATGCCCACTGCAGCGACTGCCTCTCTGCATGATGCCAGTGGGTATTGCTACAGATTCTCTTTTAGTTTGGTTGTAGATGCAGCTGCACAAGATCTCATTTGTTCAGCTCATCTCTGCACATTTTAATGTGCTAATGTTTTATTCACAACACAATTACCATTAATCGTATTAAAATGTTCCAAAGAGGGTATTTTCAGCTAGGTACGCAAGACGTGGCACCCTTCATCTCAGGTTAATGAAATCATCAAAGAGGCCTGATCGGGCACAGAAACCTTGCATTTTATCTTTGTCTTATCAGTATAATAGCAGATATTTATGTCCGATGAAAATGGCAGCCATTTAGGGGGCGCTATCAGGGCAATCTACGAAAATATATATCTAAATATGTGTAACGGGCGGCCAATGGAGGATCAAGGGTAAAACTGATAATGGTATTGAATTTGTAGAAAGTTTTAGAATCCTTGGCATATTGTGGGGTGGCACGCCTGGCGCCGATATATAGTAACCTTATACCAGCTTGGGAAATGATGGTGGTGTACCATACAGTCTGTATATTAATAAATAAATGACTGCACTGAGCATCACGGGGGAGTCTCAATGAATTTCAGGTTGATTTCATGAAGTGTGTGTTTTAAAATATATACTTGGAGAACGAGACCCCAGTGGGCATATACATGTTGGGAAATGGTGGCCTTGTATAGCAAATTATATTTTGTTGTATTCCGGTTTGCACTGAAATCTACATGATAGCCTTGAGAGGGAAAGCAAAAGCAGCCTGCCGTTCTTGTCATCCATTTTGCAGAGTTAGAAGCACTGTCTGTTTCAGCACCAAATAGGCACTAAATGTATCATTTAAAATGTATAGGCCAAGTCCGTCTAGCTCAAGCAGTAGGGACCTCCATTAATATTTTTTTATTATTATTTTGACAATTTTTGAGAATTTTGAACTGCTAAAAAAAAAAAAAAAAGAGGTGTACAAGCCGATAAGAAGTGATAGAGAGTATAAAAATAACAGAGTTAATATTTCCAAAGATTCCACATTGACCAAGGATGTATTTCTTTATAAGTTTAATTATAAATGTAATTGGCCTCCCTTTTCTTATGGTAGCAGTGACATTACCCATTTTTTGGAGCAGTTCGCCTAATTTGTAATTGGCTTTTATTAAAGTTTATTAAATATACTTTCAAACGATGTTCATGGGGCATGAGGAAGATTGGAAATACATTGTGATCCATTCCTCTGCAGCATTCAAAATGAAAGGCCCGTGTGAACGGACCGTCCACTGAAGCTAAACCCCTTCTAAGCGGCGCAAAGAACATGTGGCTATTATAAGGATCATTGGCCCAGCTTCTGTCAAATGCAATGGCACACACTGACCATGGCAAGAATGTCAATGATCCATGGGACATGAATATTTTGAGTGTCTCAGAAGCAGTCTGCTGCATTGAACACACCATCGGTAAGGGCCCCTTAGGTGAGACCATCATCCAGTACATAAACATTGCTGCAACCAGAGTAATCAAAACCATCAGGGATAGAAGACCAATGTCCTCCACCTGCTGCATTTCCCATATTAGCTTGTACAACTGGGCTAAAGGGTCGAGCTCACAGGTAGACGGCCCCAGGAGCATGCACAAAAAAAATGGATAATGACTGGTCAGTTAATGTTCCTTATTTTTTTAATGAAACTTATGAGGGCCAGTTTCAGCCAGATGCCAGGACCCATTTGGCTTAAACAGCCCATGGAGATCTACAGTAGATATTTGTGAAGTCAAAAATTGGATTAAACAATGGGCCCTGTGTGCCCAAAGGCCCACATCGAACTGGGGTTAACCCTGATCAGTTCTGTCTTAAAATGTTTGGTGGCTAGATATTCCCACTGCTCTGTTATGAGGACCTGGCAGACCTCCAGAAATGTCTCTTTTAATAAATACTTGTATTCCCCATGAAATAACTAACTTTGGGCCTATTTTAACTCTTTCTTTGCCAGTACGCTGTTAATTCCTAAAAGAAATGGACATTACTATTCCTCTACGCTATAGGGTGTGTGCTTACACAGTCTAACACCGGCAGTATTGATTGGACAGTGTATAGAGACACACCCTATTGACAAGGGGAGAAGTAATACCCAGATTTTAATTTATTCATACATTTCTAGGAGGAATAATAGAGGAAAGATGTGAAAGCGTTCTAAGACAAAGTGCGGAAAAACTGATATTTTATAGGAATGTAGTAAACCAGACCTGTCATACAAAGTAGAGGTCCTATTTAAAATGAAGTTCAAGTTAATGGGGTGATTTCTCTCTGCCACTAAAGGCATTGTGGCACTGAGCTCTGGGGTCCATGAACACTAGCCTCTTGTATCTTTTAAGATGACAGCTACAGAATGCTTATAATATAGCTGTTACTCTTACATAGTCACATAGGTTGAAAAACGACATAGGAGCATCATCTTCAAGCTTTCACTAGAACTGGCCATACACAAGAGAATTATGATGGCCAAAAATGCTGATTTAGACCATTTTTCACTGATCATTGGCACTTTTTAGAGACAAAGACGAGCATGACAGATGCATGCTGACCATTGACAGATATCTGTCTGGATTTTTTTCAGCCATTTTAGGGTGCTGTAGTAAAAAAGATGTTCATGCCTAACAACAGGTCTGCATCTCATCCATGGAAGCTCAGAGTAGGCCACAGATCAAGGCAGAAATCGATCAGTGATTTGGCATTTTAACTTATGGCATTGTCATCTAGACGACAACCTGCATAGACCAACCTTAAATGTCAAGTGATTCATAAAACAATGTGTTTAGTCCCTATTGTATGGCCAGCTTAAATTATAAAATAGGCAAAAGGGGGGGGGGGAGGGGGGTGCAGGTGAAAAGCCGCAAATCATTAATGGCTCCACAGTCACGCCTGGGCCAACAAGCGAACTGTCACACCTAGATGCAAGTAGAACCTTATTAACAACTTCTCTGGTTTCGTGGAAAGTCAGAAAAATGTCTAAGTCAGCAAAAAGTAGAGAAAATGTCCTGAGGTATCTTACTCATGTTTCTCCACGTGCTCCCGAGTAATTGTAAAAGCCAGATGAGTTTTGCAGAGCAGAGCTTGAACTTTTGTCACTTATGTAAGAGCGAACAAAGACTAGGGAAAATTTTTAATTTTCATTCTCGGTTTAGCACCTGGGATGAGTCGAATACAGAGAATCTAAACAAGATAGGGAACATGTTTCTCATTTTTACTAATATGAAGCCAGGTTGATATCCGATCTTTTAAAAAAAACTGACATAGGAATACTTTTCTATTCTGTTCTTCTGAGTTTTTATGAAGGCTCTATACTTAATTACCACTAGGGGATGAGCTGGCAATAGTCTGTAGTCTATATTCTACTTCTAGATATGAAATTGGTATTCCATAGTATAATGGTGGCACTTGGATGTGTATGGTTTTATAAAATGGATCATGATCTATGGATATTTTTGCTTCTTCTCTACCTGGCTTGCGTAGGTGAATTAAAAACCTTAAAGATGGTTGCCTGGCTTAGAAACCGTGCTTTCAAATACCCCATTAGGGCATTCTGAGTGACAAGGGGGGAGTCCCTGGTTTGGGATGTTCATCCATCAGTTAGCCTGAGCTAAGAAGGCCTACTAAAAGCTTCTCTCTTTCTAGAGGACCTGCCATGTCTGGGCTTTACATGGATGGCATATTCCTTGGTGAAGCTGTAGAGAAGCTGAATTCCCAGCAGATAATGGCTGATCACTCTGGGTCTCATCAGGGGGTCAACCTCAACCTGTGATCAGGTTATATTTGGGGACCTTTAAAAAAAAAAAAAGGATTATTAAAAGAAAATGAGCCCTTGAAAAAATTTAAGAGACTATCATTACAAAGTCAATAGTGAATTGCCATCATCCCACATAAAATTATTTCTAGATCCTGGCACTACAGTTTTATGTAATTTATTACAATCCTCATACAGTATCTTCACTAAGTTCAACAAGTGGTTTCTGTTTCTACTCTCTGTAAACCACTTCCCTTCATATCATGGTAATAAACATGCAAGTTACAGTCATTCCGTATTATCACATGAGTGGACACTTCCCCCAGCAACACACTCTCCTCCCTTGCTGATGAAGGAACCTGCTTCTTCCATTTCATCTACCATCTCAAGCTATCTTTCAAGCTATCTTTACCGCTCCATTTTACTTCAAGAGACTGCCCCATCACTTGCAACCTTGTCGTTCAATGGCCCCACAAAATTAACATAAAAATATTGTGCTGTGCTGGGAATCCCAAGGTAATCTACTACCTGTCTATAACTGACCACTTCCCTATTGATTATGGCCCACTCTGAGACGCATCTACCTACAGATAGCAACAGCAAACCTTGAAATGTGTTTTGTCTGTAAGATAGATGGTTACTCCTTTAATACTACTGCACTAAGTATAGATTGGAGGAGATACATTTGCATGTTATAGTACATGTGAGAAATGAGAACCATCATTTTTCTGTGTAGCATATGTATGATTTTGCATACGGATTGGACATCATTTCCCACTGTAAAGATGGTGCTCTTGTTTTGGAGGATTTGTCATGACCATTAGATCACTGACTGTATTGGATGGTGTGCAATACAAGATATCACACCAATTCTAAAAAGTTTAATTTGAACTACTATGTAAGGATCAGAAGTATTTAAAAAATATCTGATTAATATCCCAGACTCATAGTATGGCATAATGTAACTTCCTGCTAAGGGAATCTGCCCTTCTCCACCTCCAGCAGAAGACCAAATTGGCTATGACTAATGTCAGTAAAGGGGCAAATAGACAGTAGAGAACACCTTTATAACTCTTCTACCACAGGCATAGACACGAAACATGTAGTGTATGTATGCCGAGTAAACAAGAGAAACCAGACATGTTAGGGAACTATGTGCCACTATATTCCAATTTATCACCTATAAATACCTCTGTCATTACCTCTATTAAAGTACCCAGACACGTTAGTCTAAAGTTGATCAAAATGGACAGTGAAATTCAACCACTAAGGATCCTTTTAGACAATGGATGACATCCCACCATCATCTTAAAAGAAGTCGCCATTTTTTGAAATATTTGTCTTGGAGAGTTGGACAAAAGATCCTTTGTTCGTGGACAAAAGATCGTTCTTTGAAAGTACATTGCCACTAAGATCGTTGTACTTCACCTAGTGTCACTGAACATGTATGACCGGTTAGAACAACTGTAATGGCCAATATGGGTGTGTTTGCGAAAAACAATCATTCACCAGATAATCATTGCTTCAACGGTTATCCAACCATCTAACTTCTGTCTAATGTTTATGTCCACCTTTAGACTCAGTGTTAAGAGCTCCACTTCACAATGATTATAATAACTTTGGTGACAAACGTGAGAGGCAAGAGGACTAGGAACAGTCATATTTCACCATCGAGAGTATCTTGATGCGTTGGCCTATTCCTTAAAATTCCTTTACTTTTTAAATCGGCAAAGGAACGCATGACCAATTTCTTTGCCATGTGCTTAAAGTAATGTCTACTAAGTAGAACTTTCATAAACCATGTGCATGGTTTATGTGTTTCCAGTGGTGTACATAGAGAAGTAAGTGCCCCATAGCAAGGATCAAACCAGGCCCCACACACAGGACAGAAAGGTTTCCACCTAAACCCTTTTAAATGACCCTTGGGCCATTTTTACACTTCTTTATTTGCTAAAAGTTGTTCCATTAGAGGGTAGAGTCCTAGCCAAGTTTTCACCTCCAGTAGAAGAGGAGATAATCCCAACTAAGACTGGGCCCCCTCTTGCCCTGGTCCCCATAGCAGTCGCATGGTCTGCCGTTATGGTAGTTATGCCCCTGTGTGTTTCATAAACCAAGTGTATGGTATGGTTTCTCTGTATACATTGACACAGGCATGGAAGACAGAGATCTAGTCTGTACAGTTACTTATCTAATAATACTGTAATCTTGGAGGAGTATAATAACATAATTATATTATGGTCATGTCCAGTGGTTGGGTTATGTTAGGAGGTGTAGTGTTCTGTGTACAGAGTTGTATTGAAGATGTATCCAGTTGTTGGGTCACTTTGGGAGGTGTAGTGACTTTAGCTCTTGTTGTAGCCTATTAGGGTTTGTTGAGTAATTACATAGATAGTTAATACGGTTGAAAAAAGACATAAGTACAAGAATTTCATTATTTTTTTTGCAAGAGCTGAGAGCATTTGAGGATGACAATCAATCAGATTTATCCTTTAACTTTCCAAAGGAGCTCTGAGAAATGAAATGTGGAATCTGATTGGTTGCTGTGCGCAACTAAGCAAGTTTTCCTTTGCACCAGGTGTGATAAATCTTCCTCCATGTGTGGTAAGACTCTCGGCCTAGGGGGACTGTTGGTGTGCATTGTAAATAATGTGCAATACTCAATTTTACCTGCAGGGCAGCAATGACACAACTGCTGATTGCAGGGACTCTTAGGCCTCCTGCACACGACCGTATGGCTTTTTCAGTGTTTTGCAGTGCGTTTTTCACGGATCCGTTGTTCTGCTTTTTGTTTCCGTTGTGTTTCCGTTTCTGTTCCGTTTTTCTGTATGGCATATACAGTATACAGTCATTACATAGATAAAATTGGGCTGGGCATAACATTTTCAATAGATGGTTCCGCAAAAAACGGAACGGAAACGGAAGACATACAGATGCATTTCCGTATGTGTTCCATTTTTTGCAGACCCATTGACTTGAATGGAGCCACGGAACGTGATTTGCGGGCAAAAATAGGACATGTTCTATCTTTAAACGGAATGGAAATACGGAAACTGAATGCATATGAAGTATATATATTTTTTTTTTTTGCGGAACCATTGAAATTAATGGTTCCGTATACAGACCGTATACGGAACGCAAAAAACGACCAGTAAACGGGGGAAAAAAACGGTTGTGTGCAGGAGGCCTTAGGCTGTTGGAACCTCATAGCAAACCTTCTGATATATAGAACAAATTGTAACTGCTGACAGTAAAGAGTGGAGTGGGCCACAGCTTTTATTTTGATGGAGGACCTTGCAAAGCATTTACTACCAGGAATGTCAGGCCACAGATCAGAAGATGGACATGTCATAGTTAGGGCTTGTTCACACGACCGTTGCCCCTCCGTGCCCATGCTGTGGACCTCAAATTGAGGTCTGCAATGCCAGGCACCGGCCGTGGGGCTGCCGCATGCGGATAGCAACCCCATTCACTTGAATGGGGTCCGTGATCCGTCTGTTCCACAAAAATATAGATCAAGTTCTATCTTTTTGCGGTGCGGAGGCACGGAACGAAACCCACAGAAGCACTCCATCCGTTCCATACAGCATCTCCGAATTTGCGGAATGCACACGGCCGGTGCCCCGTGTATGTCGGACCGCCGTATGCGGGCCACAATATGGCAACGGAGGGGCAACGGCCGTGTGAATAAGCCCTTACTCTGATTTGGTGCTTACTAGTGACTATCGTCCACCAAATACAGCGTCATCCCTTCATGCCAGCTGTGACAGTAACTAAAGAAGGACCGTCCTGTATGTGACAACTTTTCAGACTGACTGGGGAGGTGGTTCAGAGACCATGCCCAGCTCTTCTCAGAACCTAGCACATTTCTACTGCTGAAAGGAGGGGACTGGAAATAAAAGTGAAATAGAATTTTCATCTTAGGTCTTGAAGAAGTGTGTGTTTCTTATACAAGATGTTTTAAATGCAAGCAATCCCCCTATAAAGAACATGCTTAAATGTAATGAAGTCCTTAATAATCACTACTGTATAAAGAATTATCATCACAGTAGGATCATTTCTGTTTGGATAGCATCTGGGGAGATGGGAGGATATTGGATACTAATGTTGTGGCAGGTTGAAGCATGGAGTATTCGGTTCCAACAGACTTTTAGGACCTTCTGTTAGATAACTGTACATTATAAGATTTAGAGAGTGGTGTTTAGATGGAACACATCTTTATGTTGTTTCCATAGGACTTGTGTCACATCCTTTCATGTCTGGCCTCCACAAAGGGACCGATTGGCTTCAAAACAGCAGCTGTGTGCTAAAACCAGCGTGACTGCTGTATTTCTGACATCAGTCGGTTTCCAGGCTGACTGATTGCATCAATACTATATCTATCTATTTTTACATGGGTGGAATGAACAGACACCAGTCCTTAAAAAGGTGTGAAGTGGTCCTCAAATGCATATTATTAACCAAACCAATGGTCATCAAGGTTGGTAATGGCCCATCAAGATCTTTCCTGATGAGGGGCCCAGATCATCCTTAGTCCGCATATATAAATCCCTATTGATAGAATTTAGTATCATATTAGTAGGTAGATAGACTATAGTATTCAGGGCATTTAACAAAAATCTAAAGCATTAAAAGGTTTATCTGCCTAGACATCAATATCAGATTGGTGGAGGTCTGACTCTCAGCACCCACTCTGTCAGCAGTTTCAATGTGGCTGCCATGGTCATTTGAGCTCTGCAACCTCTTCACTGGTTACATCACTCTCCGAAATATTTGCATTCGAAACACCATAGCCAGAACAGCTCCTCTGCAAAAGTGCCAAGAATCGGACATCCACCAATCTAAAATTGTTACCTACACTGAGGATAGGTTATCAATATTACAAAGTCTATCTATCTATCTCATATCTATCTCATATCTATCTCATATCTATCTACCTATCATTTATTTATCTATCTCATATCTATCTGTTATCTATCTCATATCTATCTATCTAATATTTATCTGTCTGTTCTATCTATCTAATTATCTATCTCTTTATCTATCTATCTCATATCTATCTATTATCTATCATCTATGTATATATCTCATATCTATCTATCTATCTATCTATCTATCTCTCATATCTATCTATCTATCATAGCTATCTCATATCTATCTCATATCTATCTATCATAGCTATCTCATCTGTCCATCTACCAATTTCTGTATCCATCTGAATACAGTAAATTTCTATATCTATATATTTTTGGTAAATATCTATCATTATTAGATTCACGTGTGTTGTTTTACTCTGCATTATGGATGACATCTTAGTCTGACTTCTATTATTGCAGTAAGTTTTGGGTATTGAAAAGATTTTACAAAAGCAACAAATTCTTCTACACATGACTTAACTGTGATAACAAAGGTGATTTGGGGTAAAATTTCACTTCATTTCATCAAATCACTTCTGACTGAAGAATGTCTCATTTATATTTTCCATTCTGCCCAAGCAAAGAGGACTTTTTAAAAAAAATATTTGAAGGCTATGCCCGCCCTGGCAACCAATTTTTCTATCTGCAATAAAATAAAAAAGTACAAATGGTCTTGATTAATAGTCTTGATTAACAATTTCCATTTTGTGTCTACAGCTCCTATGCAAATCTATGCATCTCCACAGTAACAGACTATAAACCTGTGGTCCGATACTATAGTCATAACCGCTTCCATCCCCTACGTCTTACTAACTTAACAAATGGATGTTAAAAGGGTTATCCAGGACTTACTGCTGATGACCTATCCTCAGATAGTTCATCAATATCAGATCAGCGGGGGCCCGACACTCCATGAGCGCCAAGGCCTCTTCCTAGGCCATGTGACATCACCATATATCAGTCACATGTCCTAGTTGCAGCTCAGCCCCATTCAAGTCAATGGGGCTGAGCTGCAATACCAAGCACTGCCACTATATGAAACAGCGCTGTACTTGGTAAGTGCCCGGGAAGCCGCTGTGATCACCAAAGCTTCCGAAACAGCTGATGGGAGGGGGGTACCCAAAATCACACCCCTGCTGATGTGGATAGGTCATCAAATTTATTTCTCAGATAACCCCTTTAATAAGTATTAGGGAACAAATGGAATGAATTATGACTGCAGGAACAGAATACACAGGGTTTGTATGTAGTCTGTTATCATGAAGAGGATATTTTTAATTAAACCTATTTGAACGGCTACAAAAAGTATTGCAGTGATGGGTATGAAGAAGGCTTGAACGACACATTTTATATATGCTCCCCATAGACACACACACTTTCTATTGTGGCAGGGTTACGTTTGTCAATCAATGTAGCTGTATAGACTGATATAAGGCACAGTGTAGTTTGACGTTCTTAGCACAGTGTAGAAGGGTTAATATACACTGCTGGTTCCTGAATATAGCACACAAGGCTATTTGACATCCTAAAATATGTGAGCAAAGCAAACAAACCACAGTAGTAAAAACACACAGTGTGCCTCCGATCCAAAGGGGTTAAGTGTGCAAAACCCTGCGCTGCATGCATGAATTCAAGCCCTAAACTGCACATTTTACATTAATGTAAGTGCACACTTCACATATTAAGTTTCCACAAAGTGAGCACATTGTCCAATTAACTACTGGGGATGAAGGGGCCTGCCAGGAGCTTGGGCAGATCAGAATGAGCATTTTATCATTTTTATATATTGCTATTTTGTAATATTCTTATTTTCTGTAGTTGGTTATTTTTGTCATCAGATTACAAATGGGCATACCCAGTGTTACCCAGTGTTGGACAGTGTTGGACTGGCCCACCAGAGTACCAGAGGATCCTCTGGTGGGTTCCTGCTCTGATGACAAAGTTGGTCCCAAAGGTCCAGGAGAAAAAACCCTTTCGAGACAATCATTTGCCACTAGGGTGTGTATTTGAATCAAAACCTATTAGACTTTATTAATGATATCAGGGTTGGTCCTGGGCATAATTTTCTCTGGTGGGCCCGAGGAACCCCAGTCCGACACGGGGCATACCGACTGTCCTGAGCACTGGATCATAAAAATGTGTGTATGTGTGCATGCACATGAAGACGTTTGTATATGCAATTTTAGACACAGTTTTAGAGTGCAACGGGACAGGGCTTGTATATCCTAATAATTGTAATTCAGAGGTTGGTAGTTACCCATATGGGTATCTATTTAATGCTGACCGCCAGAAGTGTTGCATGCTGGAAAACTTGCTGCCACCGTCTCTCTTTCTGATAGAAAGACTGGATCCCTGTTGTGCCCGCTATGCCACTGGACCAGTGGTAGCTGAGAACAAGGGCTATCCTACTCACTGTAAAAGTCAATAGATCAAGTTAGACTGAGAAATTAAAAAAGTTTTTCACTTTCTTTTTTTAGAACATTAAAGTTCCCAGAGGGTTCTGTGATGGTTTCCCGAGTGCATTGTCACTTTTGGTGATATTGTATTACATTGACAAAGCCTCAAAATCTGATCATCCATTGGAAATGTGACTGATAGACTTTCATTGGGTAAAGAAGAGCTATATGTTTAGCATCTCTTTGTTGGCTGCACGTACATGATCATGCTGGATTGCTAGAGTAAATGTGGTATGTAATCTGTTTCTAGATAGCATTACCTGTGAAGTGTTGTATACACTCATTGACCAAAAAGTATAAAAAATAAACAATAAGGTCCCTCTGCACCTTGTCCCACTGTCCGAGCCTAACTTGGACGATCTCCCATGTGCTGTAGCAATTTAGAAAAAAGAAAAGTCATGGGGAAAAAAATATAAAAATGTCATGGCAGAGGTTTCAACAGCATTTTTTAGCAGGATAATGCTTGCCCACACACAGCACTTTCTTGGCCTGCCCCTTCACCAGATTTATCGACACCAGCTTCGGCAACCTACGAGAGTGCAGGATCTACAGGTCCAGCTGCAACATCTCTGGGCAAATGTGCTGCAGGATACCATACAGAACCTGTTTGCCTCCATACCCAACCGTATCTCATCCTGTATCCTGGCTAGAGGTGGCCCAACAGGGTACTACAGCCTCCTTTCAATTGAACAGCTTTTCCAAATAAACTTCTCCTTTCACTCTAGGGGGTCATTCACACCACTGTATGAATGGGTCCGCATCTGTTCCCGCAATATTGCGGAGCGGGTGCATACCCACTCATTTCAATGCGGA
This sequence comes from Bufo gargarizans, assembly GCF_014858855.1. Taxonomy (NCBI): domain Eukaryota; kingdom Metazoa; phylum Chordata; class Amphibia; order Anura; family Bufonidae; genus Bufo; species Bufo gargarizans. The sequence goes on along the minus strand of NC_058081.1, from coordinate 484,001,141 downwards.
TGCAAAAGATGTGGACAGCACACATTGTGCTGGCCGGATCTGTAGCTCCGTTCCGCAGGCCTGCAAAAAATATAGAGCATTTCCTATTCTTGTCCGCAGTCGCGGTCAAGAATAGGCATTTTCTATATAGGGCTGGCCCTGTGCATCTCGCAAAATGCAGAACGCACATGGCCAGTATATGTGTTTTGCGGATCCGCAATTTGCGGGGGAGCTTCATGTATAATAAGTTCATAGCAATACCATAGGAGCTTCAATGGGATTAGGCTGTATTAGACAGGGTTTGTAGAAGTGTGTGTTTGACATATACATCAACATTTTTCCAGGCGCATATGTAAAACATATTCATAGCCCCCCCCCCCCCCCCCCCCACTTACCCAATTGAAAAGAGTATCAGGCTGGTCTATTCCGACATATCTTCTTTTTGCTGTATAGAATAGTGTGGTCGACTATGCTAAAAAAAAAAAGGATACCGCATAGTATACTGCATTGTTTTAAACAAGGGAGCCTATTATAGGAGACATATGGCACTGTCTGCCATGTGACCAAATGCAGTGTGAAAGCACCCCAAAATATGTAGCGTTACATACTGGCCAATAGGAAATTATACATCGTCCTATAAACACTGCGCACTTTCCTGGAGTTTTTGGGCCCATTGGCATTATTTTAAATGCTCAGAGTGTGGCATATTTATTGGGCATTTTCCCGCAGACTTCTCTATAGGAAAAACAAAACTTCAGGAAAAAAATAAAGTAAAATAATATAAAAGGACTGTAAAAACACCACTCCAGAAAAGGACTGTAAAAACGGATCAACTTCAGGGTGTTTTTTTAGTTTTTTGCATAATCCTTGACAGAAACAACTGCTGATCGCATGCAGGTGATCAATTTGAATGCTACGAACCCTGTCTATTGACTGGAGCTAAACCATGGGCAGAAAGACACTACGGCTTCGGACACTGTGCCAAGAGGGGACATGTCCCTTCTTGGGGCAGTCACGGCTGCTGCCTCCTATTGAAAACATTGGGAGCAGAATCCGCACCAAAATTGTGCCGGCATAAATCGCTGTGTTAACGTCACCTAAGGGTACATGCACACAGCAGTGTAGTTTATGTGCATTTTTCCGTGTGGGTTTTCGCACCAAAGTCCACATGTTTTAATTGAACATTTTGTTACAGATTTTGACAAGGATTTGCTCCCATTCTCATCCTCTTCATCGCAAAGGATGAAACCTGCACTGAAAATTTGCACAAACAATCTACATTTCCGTGCATAAACATATGAACAGTGTACATGAGATTTGGTAAATTTTCATAAATTTGCTGGCTGACGATTTTCCGTACAAAATACGCATGCGAATATACCCTTGTGGGGGTCATTTATCAAACTGGTGTAACGTCGAACTGGCTTAGTTGCCCGTAGCAACCAATCAGATTCCACCTTTCATTTTGGACAGCTTCTTTGGAAAATGAAAGGTGGAATCTGACTGGTTGCTATGGGCAACTAAACCAGTTCTACTTTGCACCAGTTTGATAAATGACCCCCATTAAGGTATATATTCACACTGCAAAAATATGACAGTGTCCCCGTTCATCTCCATTGGGTTTTACAGAAATCCATTCACATGCTGCAGAAATGACCCCATTCACATGTATAGACTGGATTTTCAGACGCAGGAATTTCAGCAACAAATTTACCACGTGTGAACCTAGCCCTATAGATTGCGACACGCGCTCCTCTCACAATGCCCTCTAGTATATCCAAAGACATCATCTGATTTCCTGACACATCATGGCGAACACAGTTACTACTCCCACCCAACAATGAGGAAATAAATTCAGTTTAATCTAAGTCAAACTACTCACGTGGCCAGCTAAGATTGTTCCCTGTGCATTTTTTAGTGTGTGTCACTTTAAGACATTTTAGGTTTCAGGGGACAGATGAAAGCATATCCTACTGGCGGGGTATTATGGCGCTTATCTCGAGCAAGCTCACAGCAGCTGGAGATCCCAGTTCTTTCTCCAGGCCAGCACACCTGTGAAAACAAGGCACAAGGGGTAATGTGAATTGGCTTTCATGGGCCGGGCAGGCGCTCAGTCTTTACTGCTGCTGGTAAATTGTCAAGTCTTGCCCCAGTTTTCCCTCCTTCCTGTATGAGACAAGCAGACTGTAGCCAATTACCACTGAAAGCACGTTAACTCTTCCTAGCCTGAAACCATTTCGGGGGCCTGAAATCGTCAGCGTTGTACAGCAGGATATTTTCCTTGCTCCCATCTGCATTTTTTTATGACTTCCCCACTGGAGAAAGCTGAAAATGTTGTTATTGAGCAGTCACAAGCCAGCTCAATGGTTTGGCATGGAGAGGGTTAACACCGGCCGACTGATTATCTCATCCCTGCAGCCAGACACTCATCTAATGCTGCTCATGATGAAGTCATTTCACTAAATTGTTTTGAGTTTGAACCAGGTCATCCTTCATGTGACACACACATATATATATATACTGTATATGGCCAGGCCAAGCATTTCTAACCAGACATATGACATTCAGGCGTGGGTAACGTATCCGCCACAGAAATCAGACGCATATGAATTATGCATACTTCAGGCTGGCACTGCAGCGTTCACTTGCAGAGCTGCAGTTTTTGCTATGTAAAGATGACCTCAATTCATGGACAAGTATAACTGGCGGGCCAGGATTCAGATCTTAGAGAAGACCAAAAGTCCTCAGATGGCTTTTGCAAACGTTCTTACATGTAGAAAAACCACAAGGTGCTCCATAATGTAAAACCATTTGTAAAAGGACCCTGGAGCAAGATGAATAGCCGCTTATCAGATATATGGGCATGCAGTGAAGCAGCCACTGGGACTATCGCCACGGTTCAAGGTGGAACGCTTCCCTCTTCCCGCTGGTGACATATCATGCTTTTACTGTGTAGAATAGTGTGTTCGGCTATGCTATTCTGTACAAAGTCCTGGAGTAAAAAAAAAAGTATACTGCATAGTATACTGCATTGTTTTAAACAAGGGAGCCTATTATAGGAGACATATGTCACTGTCTGCCATATGACCAAATGCAGTGTAAAAGCACCCAAAAATACAGATGGTACATACTGGCCAATAGGGAAATTATACAACGTCCCATAAAACTCACAGCAGTAAGGTCTCTCTGCCACAAACGTGTACAATACCTTGCTGACTGACTCCAATGCAGCCTCGTACATTCTAGACCTTATGATTTCCTTCTCTTTGAAGCACTTTGATAATAAAGTTGCTTCCTTGGCTGTAGAAGTCTCAGACACAAAGGTTCCTTGAGCTCCGAACATTTCACCTAACATCATAACATACAATCCAGGTTACTGGGTTCTTATTTGACCAGGGACACTGGGTCTCAATAGGCATTGCATTTTCGGTGAATCCTATTGATATTGGTATGGTCAAGCTACAAAGATCTGCCATTTGTAGAATATTGTGTAACTTGTGTTGAAACTCCAGTTATTCTGTGGTTCAGATGTGATTATCCACTGCTGGTGAACTTGCCTTTAGATCAAGAACAACAAGTAATAAACAGCAAATGTTCAGAAATGAAGACCAGGAGGACCTAATTGCCTAGAATGTTGGCAGGTTTACCACCAAAATACTGTAATTGTGTTATGGGCAATGTTTGTGTAACCACTGTGCCAACCAACTGGTTTGACTTTGGGCTATACCTAAAGCACTATCCTGGTAGTCCCCTGGTATTCAATGACCCCTATAAAGAGATCTGGACTTTGCTGCAGGGGAGCCACCAGGCTGCTACCTCTTGGAACAGTCCTGGTGTGGTTGGCTGTTGACTCAGGGGAATCAGAGACTCTGGTGCATGGCCTAGAGGGAAAAGCCAATACATGTATTGAAGAAACAGGCAGAGGTTAGGGCTGGCAGAGTTTGTTTGGATCCGTGGAACAGTCTAAAGGTCAGGGCAGGTGGCACAGGATCAGTAGGATGAATAGGCACAGTGCAGGCTCTGTAGAGAGAGAGACCTAGCAATAATTGCACGGACGAAAAACAAGCCAGGTATATATGGGGGCAGTTGATTAGCAATTGGACGCAGCAGATGATCATAATCATTAATTGGCCCTCGTTTGCACCAGCCCGATTATACAGGCCGATGCAAACTTTGAATAAGAGAGGAAAAGAGAAATGATTGCTACTGCACTGGTTCCTTCCTTATTCTCTTCTACAGATGATCTAATTACATAGGGACATGTGAAGCCTATCAGGCATGTTTTCAACTTCTATTATACGGTCCAATTATTGGGAACAAGCGTTCATATTCCCAAATTTCCAATAATTGACTTAAAATCATGCAGGAAGCAGACAATTGTGTGCACAGGACAGCAACGGCAATGAACCGCCATTGTAATAAATTGGAATTTAAGGGGTTTTTGATGTTCTGTCTTCTACTGGAAACCACCTTTTACAGTGGGAAAATTGTTTCTTATTAATCCTCACTAAGGAACTTAATCAAATTTGCTCAATGATATGTTTTATAAATGGCTGATTTACTGATCTGCTTGGACATCTTGAGGGTTGATACCATCATTCTAGATTGTACTTAGTTGAAACCAATGTGATGTCTTGACACAATGCCTCATTGACTAAACTGGAAGGCACCAGCTATAAGAACACAGGCCCTGCTCTCTACAAAGATCATGGGCAAGGTTTACCCGAGGACAGCCTTAGTTTTATGCTTTGAGGTTATGTTCTGTGTATGATTAACTGAGTCACAGGCACAGAGGCGATGACACCAGCTGATCTTGAGCTGCTGCCGTTCAACTGACAAGACCATGAAGCCGAAACATGTGCAGGGTTTAAAAAGAGGATCCATGTATGAACAACAAAGAGAATTATTCTTATCTTAATTGCAGTGGAAGGTTTTTTTATTTCCATGACTCCGTTCTGAGGACAGAGGGGGAGCTGGGGAGGCACATATGCTCATTAACATAATAATGCAGCAAGCAAATGTTTACATTTCAGTAAGTGCATGCATGTGAAATATTCTCTACAAAATATGACCACACAAATGTCCCTATAGTTCATTTTTTAGACCCTCAGCTTAGATCTGTGTTCTGCTGCATATTTACCCTAATTTTGGAACACATTTATTAACTGAAAGACAACATTTGCTATAATGCGACCATAGTGGTTGCAATGAGAAGAATTTTAAAAGCAGATCAGAGAGAGCGAGATACAACCTAAATATTACTGGTGAGATTGGTATGATCTGTGATTACGGACTAGGCATGGGGCATCTACTCACAGGGACTTTTGTTGGTGCCCAACCAATCATTTTATCTGTAAATGATCAAAATGAACAGGGTAAGCTTCATCCTTCTCATTAGGATACTGATTATCCTTGGGGAAATCCAGATTCAAGGGGGGGGGGGGGTATTAAGGCATAGGTCTCAGGGGGTAAATAGCTCTTCTATAGGTGGCTACCCTGTAAGTTATTCTCCAACCCCTTTTTGGGCAGATTTTTGTGTGGATCTGGGGTCTAATTGATTTTTCATGGGATATGACTGACATATTGCATGTGTAGCCAATTGTGACTATATTCTAAGACTGGGGAAACTTTGTGAAATTCCCATCTGCTCTGCGTTTGCAGTAATGTCTCCACTATCCAGCGTTTGAGCTGCTGATATGTTACATGTGTGTGGATTATTACTAAACATGTATTTTATTATTTTAAGCTTAAGTTACTCAAACCTATAATATATCTAGATATAATTCCCAGTTTACCATGTGTGGTGTCTTTTTGGCCAATTTCACATTGTCTCTACCACACAACCTTACAGCTTTTGTGAAGCTACAACTCCCAGTTTGCCTGGACAGCTACAGGCTGAACAATCATACTGGACGTTTTAGTTTCACAGCATCTAAAATATATGGACCATGCCCTATCACGCAAAACTATATGGTACAATTGCTTATTGTAGATACAAGCGTAATTCTAATTAGGGGAGGCAGACAAAATGAATCCCAGTAGCCATAAGAAGACTTCTCAGCCATTGAGTAGTCTTCTTCTTGGTTCTTACAAGTTGGATGGTTGGGTTTCACTCATTTTGCCACTTTATTATCACTTGGGGAATAGATACAGTTTTGCCTATTAGTCCTGCTTTGATAGGGCACCCTACAGATACTTCATACCTAAAGGTTGCATTATCTGGTGAGGGGTTCTCTTTAAATCAATAAAAGTCCATCTGTAGAGGAGGCCAACCTGGCCACTGTGTGGATTTCTAAATAAGTAAAGTTTAGGGCAGTACAAGACACTGTGATAACTTGAGACTATGGAAATCACCATGTAAACCTAGAAGCCTATGAGAACACCTGGGAACATAGCTGGCATAACGACAGGTGCACCTATAAGAATGAGTGAGTTACAAAGACGTGTAGAAATACGCAGTGCCTTTCTCCCTAATCTTTCTGTGCTCTAAATATAATCTTGTTTGTCTTCTTTCTGCAGATTCCATCAGTGAAGACATGTCAGACACACGAGGCTGCAGCAGAACGTGCAGGTATTTACAGAACATTTCTGTCATTGGACATAACATTGTAGACATGTGAGTGACAGACATGGTCATCTGAGCCGCAGCTCCTCACAAAGGCGGCTTGTTCTCTGTATGGAGTGAAGTAGGTGGCTGAACACATAATGACATGTGTGCAATGGGTGATCTAAGCCAGTGCAAGAGTTTAGCTCTTGGGCAGTTGAAGGTAGTAACACACAGTCCGTGTGTGCATTTGGAAAGCTATTTTTCATAGATGATATATCCAGAAGACACAACGTAGAAGTAAACGTTGGATAGACAACACAATAACATTTCTTTTACTTCAGCATTAACGGGTCCTGGTAGGTGGAAGATGATTCATATTCTGGAATATCAAATGGTTATAGGAAAGTAAAACAACAACAAAAAAAATTGCTTTTACATATTTGGTATAGCAATTCTGTGGTAGAAGAGAAAAGGTCCGATTATCGGACTTTCTGGATTTTCGGAGGTTAGAATATAGGAATTTCACTGTATTAGCATGTGGAGGCCACTCTTACTGCATCTGGATATACTCTGTCTAGCTGCTTCATCTCACAATAAGATTGCATCCAGTCTGTAGAATTTGCACCTTTTAAAACGCCTTATACTGTAATCATTATATTGAGTGCTGGCGAAAAAAGCTTCTAATGGAGACTTTTCTTATTAAGACTTGAAAGATGAAGATAAAAAAACCATGTGATAATCAAAGAATACAATATGCTGCAAACAGTAGAGAATATAGTACCAGTTTCGACATAAATATATATATAGTTTTACTCAAAGACTCTGTCCACCTTCCCAACCAGTTTTGGTGGATACCTGTAATCCATCTAAATTGAAAAATAAAATGACTTTCCGTATACTGTAGTTATTATAAAAATTATATAAAAATAATCTATTGTTTTGTGTATACAGCGCCTATGCAGACCATGGGTCTCTCTAGTAACAAACAAACCCTGTGTAGTCAGGTCCCCAGTCAAATCTCCTCCATTAGTTCTCTACTTCTTGCTAGAACAAATGGAAGGGAGGGAAGGGATTAATTACACACAGGGTTTGGTTACAGACTGTATCTATGGAGACACAGACATCTGCGCAGGAGCTGTAGACTCAAAACGGTAGATTTTTATCCCAGACTTATTTACATTATTATATTTCTTCTCTTAAGCACACACAGTCCATCTGGAGTAAATCAGTGGAGCTTTACAGGATATTGGTTTTACGGTCAGCTAAAAGGTGGATATAAAAGTAATGATACTTGTACAATACAGCCAGTAATAAGCCTTTCATAATCATTGTCTCTGTGGTCAGATCAAGCCAAAAGACCAGGAACTTCAAGTATTGACTGTGATACTGCCTGGATATCAAAACTGCTTGGTCACTTGCTGTTTGGGAGCACGTCACTGCTGAAGCCAATCATTGGCTGCAGCAGCGCACATGACCCCGTTCATCTGGAGGTGTACAGGATGAGGACCAGAAGACCGCTGGTATAGCAGGCTGGGGTTGACAGTTCAAAATTATGAATTAAAATAAAAAACTAAAATCCAAAGCAGGGACAAACGTGTTACTGTTGTTTCGGTTTAAAGAGTCTTCTATCAAAGCTGTGACTGAGCGTTACTAAGGGTGATGGACAGTGATAGTTAGGCCGCATGCCCATAGTCAGTGACAAGAGGCGACAGGAAGCCTCTGCATGTTACACACAGACAGAAGACAGATTCTCAGCAACACTATGCTAAGAAGGTTCTTTACACCCTTTTCTATTAGAAAGAAACATATTTCGCTAATACAGTATATTACAATGTCAAACATTCCTGTCCCTGTATAATATTAAAAATAAACCAAAACTACAGTCACACTTTAAGTAAAAATAAATAAATGTAAAATAAATAAAAGTTACTGTCCCTTTAAGAATCTTGATTTCAGTAGATAACGGTGTGGGGGGTTGATGCATACTGGATAGATGCATTTCAAGTGGAAGTTTTCAAATCTACATGACATTTCTTGTGCTTTTTTATGTTTTTGATGCTTTTGTGATGAATTTTTCATGAGTTGTCTCATTCCTGATTTTACATATCTAATGCAGTAGATGACTGTTCTGTGCGGTAGGATAGATTTTTACTTTGCCGGCGCCATGTTTTAAGGCACACTGGGATGAAAGGAACCATTGCGAATATATATTCAATGTTTGTTTTTTGCATGAGGCATATGGGAGTGCTGCGGCTGAAAAACATTTTTTTGTTTTTTTTTCTGTTCGTGATAAATTATTCTATCCTGAATGCTAAGGTTATTTGGAGGGATTTTGCTATCTGACACATATATGAAGACAAGAGGACAGATGGTGTGTGATATATGCATCAATTATGCACAAAATATCTGAAAAAATCTATGCTTATTACATCAAGGTAATCTTTTATTTAATTCTATATTCTCAAGAAACAGACAATAGAAAAAAGGACACAAAAATACATAGGAGTGACTACTACCATAGTACATATCACAGCCAAGACTGCACCTCTTAGGTTAAAGGTGTTTTCCAGGATTATAATACTGATGGCCTATTCTTAGAATAGGTCATCAATATCTGATCGTTGGTGGTTCAACTTCCGCCACCCTGTCATTCTGCTGTATGAAGAGACCACGCCACTCAAGTGCTGCAGGCTATTCCTAGGCTAGTGACTTTCACTGGTTACATGGACACTTATAAGGCTGGGTTCACATCTGAGTTGAAGGCTCCATCAAAAATGGCAGACAAAATAGCGCAGCATGTCCTGTAATACAACAATCACCATGATGGAAACAAGATATAGTCAATGCGGTCTGCCAAATGCAGATGTGAACCCAGCTTAAAATAATCCATCAGTAAGAAAGTTATGTCAACAATATTATCATAAAAAAGTTCCACAGGCAGGAGGTCATTGCCACAGATCATGGCGTTTTCCTGTTGTGGACATCATATGACACCTGTATATTCCACCAAATTATATTAAATTACCTGATGGAGAGAGCCCAGCATGTACAAATATCCACAATACTGCCCAATAACTTGTATTAAAGGACAGCGTTCTAACCTCCTCATTGTGTGTATATATGTGAAAATGAACAAAGTATTACATAAGAAGCAAATACACACGCGTGGCCTAAAATCTCAGAAAGCATATACACATACGCCGAATGAACAAAGTACACCACAAATACAGCTGCTGGCCGATTCTCGGCACATTTGCCGTCTGCCAGTCCTCATTATAGTTACTGGGGCCAGATGCATTCATGTAGCTTCTGGCAATATCGAATCCTGCCGGTACAACCTGCTGCATCTCCCGAATGTTAGTGTGAAACTAGCCTAAGAGGAACTGTATTGGCTATGATGACAAGTCATGATAATAAGAAAAAATTGCCATTCAAATATCAAAACCAGTTCTTTGTGAGCTTCATGGCAATCCACAAAAATGAACACACTGTACATATGTAATGTTTTGACCTAAAATATATGCCTTCCTGAGACATTGCCAGGCAGTGCTATGAGACGTGGTCACTACCATTTTTATTAAGAAAATCTTAATTGTCTTCTTGATGTAATGAATTATATTTTTTTTTCTGATCTATTTGCAATTGATGCATGTATCATACACCATATGTCTTCTGCTGTATTGTTTTGAGTGTGTAGCATCATTTACATTACCCAATTTGTGGAGCCAGCCCTATATTTTTTTATTGTATTATGCTATATATATCAGATTACTGGGGGGTTCAACCATCGAGCTCATGCTCATCTTTTTCCATTACTGCCAAAGACTATAATGGAAAGTCCATGTGTGGTCACCTTTGTGACAGGAGTAGAGGACCACAGGACCATACACCCTGCTGAGGGATCAGTCATTTGTGGACTATCCAAAGGAAAACCTATCATAAAAAATAATATTCTTTAGACAGATGTGTATCAGATATAATGCAGCCAAAAATGTGTCCTTGCATATTTAGGATATTTTCCTCCTTTTTACATTAAGTTTCTACAAGCTTGTCGGGTGGCCAGGCTCTTCTAGTGTGATAAAAGAGCTGTGCAGATTGCTCAAAACCAGCTGCCTCTGGCCTATTGCTTCACCTCTTCTCTCTGTAATTCGAGACTGTATTATGATCCCTCTCCCCTCTCACAGCAGACGCAGATTCAGATAGAGATACTTCTGCAGCTGCATCTCCCTCCTCCCTGCCTTGGAATTACTGTAATTCTCTAGAGAACACTGAAGAAGGAAGGTGCACTTTTGGTTAAAAATATCAGCTTTATTGTAAATTATAAGTAAAAATCACATATATTTGGTAAAGACAAAAAACACCTAAAAAAGACACCTACTAAGGTTAAAAAGAACATGGACCAATGCAGATACACCATAAAATGCAGGTAGCATAAGTAACAAGGCCACAATGGAGGGATACAGATGTACAAACCCAGTAGGAACCTCAAACACCAGCCCCCTCTGTATTACTCTAGAGTCTAGACCGAATATTTTGGGAATGAGCATTCTGAGCATTTAAAAAGTGCCTGCTGGCAGGGAAAGGGATGCTGCAGGTTGCCGGAAGAGATACCACCTATTAACAATAGGTGCACTTTATAGAAGCATTTTCAAATGGGTACAATTATGGACAGCTCTCCAAACATTTTTTGAATCACCACATTTTTGTTATCTACCATTTCATATCTCCAGTGCTGAGAAGTTCTAGAAATGTGCACACACATACGCATGATGTTTTTCTTTTAAAGGGTTTGTACTTTAACTTTTACAACCCTTTAATTATTTAGCATGACCCATCTTCCAGAAGACTGTCATACAGCGCAGGCAGCGCCATGTACAGTATGCAGCCAGTGGAAATATTAATATTGCAGCCACATAAAAAAAAATTATAATTTTAAGGTGGACCGCTCCTGAATGTTTCACAAATAAATACTTGTGAGTAGCTGTTTATTCGGTTTTAATCCCATTTCCACCTCCATCATTTCTGAACAGAAAAGACAGAGGGAATACATTAAAGATTAAACATTTGGTGAGGAGCGACCCTGTTCTAAGTTTCTCCTTCCTCTTGGCGGTTTACTGCTTTTTGCACAGGCTAAGGCTGCATATTTTGTGCACTCCTGGGACTGACACACAGCCCTCCTATTATGTCTTATTAGAAGGTCTGACAGCCTGCAAATCTATGATGAAAGCAGAGTCTACAGACACGGTAGATGACTACGTCTCAATTTCAGAGCATATTTCTCCTTAAGGGTCGGATCAGTCTTCTTTATCTGGATCACTATATAACCTATAGAACAAAATCAATGAAGTCTGGTTGATAACCTCACGGATAGAGATGAAGACAGACGCATCACCTGAACTACAAAGATGTTCTCCACCATAATCCATATTTCCCTCAAAATAACAATATTAAGAGGGACAACCTCTGCCCATATGCCCTGTTGGGGCATATGGATATTATATATGGCTCCCCCACATCAAGACCCCTCTATGAGCTAGAGCAGAGAGATGCTCAGAGGCAGCAGCCATTTTACAGCATGTTACTCAAACATTCTAGAACATTTGAGTGACTGCAAAGATACTTTTTCATCTACTTTTCCAAATAGGAAGACATATAAAATAACTTTCAAATGTGCATTTCTAACGTCTCTGTGATTTCTCTCTGTGCTCCTCATCTTCAGGTTGTCAGTCCAAAAATGTCCATCTCTGTATGGGTTCAATGTGAAATCGAAGAGCAAGGTTAGGACGAAAATAACAGAGTAAAAAACATTGTCAAAAGTGCTTGGGTTTTCTGGCATCAAGGCACAGTGAGATGAATTAATTCAGCGAAGAACAGACTGATTTTTTTGGTAGGATTTCTTGTACTTCAAAGGTTTTAAGCACAGTGATAGCGGAGGCTGCTGAGGGGATAAAAAATTGTTTTAGCAAACTCGTTTACTGTGCAAAAGACATGTCACGTAAGACTGGTTAAGGGCTTGTTCACACGACCCTATGGCTTTTTCAGTGTTTTGTAGGCCGTTTTTCACGGATCCATTGTTCCGTTTTTTGTTTCCGTTGTGTTTCCGTTTCTGTTCCGTTTTTCCGTATGGCATATACAGTATACAGTAATTACATAGAAAAAATTGGGCTGGGCATAAAATCCATACAATACATGCCTCTCTGAGTCTCTTTCTAATTATAATGATGGCATATACCATTTTAGCAGTGAACTGCAGTACATTACAGCATTAACCCTTTTAGCAGTGACCCACCGGGTCATTGCAGAAGTATATTACAAAAATGTTACCATTCATGTCCCTACACTATATTAAAAATAAACTGAAATGACAGTTACACTTAAAGGGATTTGTCTGGGACCTTATTGTAGCCCACCAATATAGGGTCATGAGATAATGGCAGTGGGAGACATTTTTTTAACATTAAGTATATCAGAAAATCTCTTGATTTCCAGATGTTTCTAGCTATTGAGTCAACCAGGATTGACTTCCGCAAATGGTTCCACAAAAACTGAACAGATACGGAAGACATACCGATGCATTTTCGTATGTGTTCCGTTTTTTTTTTGAGGACCCATTGACTTGAATTGAGCCACAGAACGTGATTTGCGGACAATAATAGGACAAGACTCAAAATGTGGCGGAACGGAAATGGAATGCTCATGGAGTACATTCTAGTTTTTTTTTGTGGACCCATAGAAATGAATGGTTCCGTATACGGCCCATATACGGAACGCAATAAACAGCCCGTATACGGAACGCAAAAAAAACATTCGTGTGAACGAGCCCTAATACTCATGGGCAGTCAGTGGCACCACAGCAAACGTTCCTGACTCCTCATGAAAGGCACCTCTAAATGCATGAGGCTGGTGGTTCTCAGACTTCCAAATGCCACTGAAACTACTTTTTTGGAAACTGACTTGCCAAAGTAATTGGGGTTGTCCACAGTCTCATGTAAAAGTTTGTGAAAATCCTTGGGCAATGCATTGTATGGACCCCAATACCCCCCAACAGAGATTTTAGGAAAAGAAGGGACACTAGCTGAAAAACTGGTTATACAGCTACAATATAGTAAAAGATTATAAACCGCTCAGAATAATAGTCTTTCACAAAACCACCACAAAAATGAAATATGATCCCAATGAGTTTTTCAAATTACTAATCGTACAGTGCCCATGTTCTGAGAAGATTGGTGGAGGAAGATTGGTAGTGGAGGCCCTAGAACAGTGGTGGCGAACCTATGGCATGGGTCCGCGGCTCCGGAAAAAAATAGAACATGTCCTATTCTTGTCCGCAATCTAGGGTTACTCATACAGTACGATATTTAGGCAACTGTCATATGTTTTGCAGTATAGTTAAATATAAATAAAAAATATGAAAATGTGTGGTAGGGGCATTTGAGGAATAACCTAGGGTCAAATAGTTACCCTATGTTGTCTTAAGGGTGTGATTACAGCCTGATGAAGAACATGTTCTTCCTGTTATTTTATTGTATGCCTAATGTAGCATACATATCATAGAGTATAGAATATGCCCATGCAGAGGACATGGGCTCAGGGCGCGGGAATGATAGTGAGTTTTGTGACCCTCGACAGAACAGCCTGGTGTTAGTTTCCTCTTCCATACCTTCCATGATCATTGGGTCATTTCCACACCCTTTATATGTTAACTACCGTATGCTATTCCTCTGGAGAGCATAGTCCTGCTCGGGTTCTCACTACCCAATACTAGGGGAAATGAGACCAACTAGGGTGATCCCCTCTCTCCAAGGGCCCAACAGAAGATAAATGGTCTGACACTATGTAATATACATCATAAGTTAAAGAGAAGGGAGTCCCTGCTCAGGATTTCTACATCACCATTCCCTATGGGCTCCTCACCTCCACAGGCACTAGAAGATTATCAAACCAAGGAGGAAAGAACCAGCCTGGAGGTCATGCCAGAAAGTAGATGAAGCAAATACTACGGTAACATCAACCTGCACAACAGAATGGCTGGCCAACTGACGCCATGTTTACGGACCCCCTATGCAAGCAAGTCCTCTTGTTTTGGGTAGACTTCATCTTTCCATGGCAGGTTTCTGACGTCCAAAAACTATCCAAACCATCTGTTTATTCCATTCTGTGAGCAGAATGAATACTTTAAAGGAACAGGAAAAGGTTGATTAATCCAAGAGATCGAGTCCTTGGGGGGTGAGATTATTAGACTGGGTAAATGTTTATGACAAGAGTAAATGTTTGGCATAAGGGTGTCGGAAATTGAAATTTGATTTAAGACTTTTTCTTAAGCTATAACACTTCTTTGGGTCTTTTGCTGTTATATTAATACACATCCGGTACAAAATTACTATTAAAACAAAACCTTATACCATGCTGAAAGAAGTGTTTTATAGTGCCTTTAACACTCTGCTTTCCTATGACTGCTGGCAGAAAGGTCCAATATAAATATATACATATATACCCCTGAACCCCATCTGGAATCACAAAATATATGTGTACCGTGCCTCAGGTAAAACACTAGTTAAGTTCACTCACTGCCATCAAGGACAATAATACTGTAATTTATTACAGGGATTTACAATAGTTTCATTAAGTAAATAAATTAAAGTGGATGCAAGGCCTAAACAAATATGATTTTTGGGCTGAACTAGTATACATTTCACTGAGGCATGAATAATTTAGTGCTTCATACCTCATCAGGTCGCTGGTTCTACAAGTGATAAGGTTGGGTGTTGGTTCTCTATACAATGAGGTGTTCACACAAAGAGGAAAATGAGAATTTTGCCAGGAGAAAAAAAAAAAACACAAGAATTGGGTACAAGCCTTCATTAGTATTTTCAATAAATGTAAAGACCAAAGACCTTAATTCATTTAGTGCATCATTAGTCATTGCTGCATTTACATCCATCACTTCATTAAGCTTAAAGTCTATGGGCCAGATTTGTCATTAGCTCAAGTCAAAATAATGGAGCGAAAAAGTTGCACATTTTTGCGACTTTTATTGGCTCTGCGCCAGTTTTCTGAAAGTGGGCGTGTTTTCTTATGTAAATGAATCTCTAGACAGATTCACTATTGCGACTAAATAAAAAGTTGCAATTTCACTCCAGTGAGGACCATGCTCATCTTATGCAACTTTTTAATAGAACATGCGTCTTTTTCGTATAGACGTGCGACTTTTGTAAAGCCGCTTACTGAAGGATAAATTTCTACCGTCAAACCACATTTATTACAGTATTAAAGGACCATAAAAAAATCTGACTTAGCCAAAAGGGACTTTGGATATACAGACGTGGACAAAATTGTTGGTACCCTTTGGTCAATGAAAGAAAAAGTCACAATGGTCACAGAAATAACTTTAATCTGACAAAAGTAATAATAAATTAAAATTCTATAAATGTTAACCAATGAAAGTCAGACATTGTTTTTCAACCATGCTTCAACAGAATTATGTAAAAAAATAAACTCATGAAACAGGCATGGACAAAAATGATGGTACCCCTAACTTAATATTTTGTTGCGCAACCTTTTGAGGCAATCACTGCAATCAAACGCTTCCTGTAACTGTCAATGAGACATCTGCACCTCTCAGCAGGTATTTTGGCCCACTCCTCATGAGCAAACTGCTCCAGTTGTGTCCGGTTTGAAGGGTGCCTTTTCCAGACTGCATGTTTCAGCTCCTTCCAAAGATGCTCAATAGGATTGAGGTCAGGGCTCATAGAAGGCCACTTTAGAATAGTCCAATTTTTTCCTCTTAGCCATTCTTGGGTGTTTTTAGCGGTGTGTTTTGGGTCATTGTCCTGTTGCAAGACCCATGACCTGCGACTGAGACCAAGCTTTCTGACACTGGCTAGTACATTTCTCTCTAGAATTCCTTGATAGTCTTGAGATTTCATTGTACCCTGCACAGATTCAAGACACCCTGTGCCAGACGCAGCAAAGCAGCCCCAGAACATAACAGAGCCTCCTCCATGTTTCACAGTAGGGACAGTGTTCTTTTCTTGATATGCTTCATTTTTTCGTCTGTGAACATACAGCTGATGTGCCTTGGCAAAAACTTTGATTTTTGTCTCATCTGTCCACAGGACATTCTCCCAGAAGCTTTGTGGCTTGTCAACATGTAGTTTGGCATATTCCAGTCTTGCTTTTTTATGATTCGTTTTCAACAATGGTGTCCTCCTTGGTCGTCTCCCATGTAGTCCACTTTGGCTCAAACAACGACGGATGGTGCGATCTGACACTGATGTTCCTTGAGCATGAAGTTCACCTTGAATCTCTTTAGAAGTCTTTCTAGGCTCTTTTGTTACCATTCGGATTATCCGTCTCTTAGATTTGTCATCAATTTTCCTCCTGCGGCCACGTCCAGGGAGGTTGGCTACAGTCCCATGGATCTTAAACTTATGAATAATATGTGCAACTGTACTCACAGGAACATCTAGTTGCTTGGAGATGGTCTTATAGCCTTTACCTTTAACATGCTTGTCTATAATTTTCTTTCTGATCTCTTGAGACAGCTCTTTCCTTTGCTTCCTCTGGTCCATGTCGAGTGTGGTACACACCATATCACCAAACAACACAGTGATTACCTGGAGCCATATATATAGGCCCAATGGCTGATTACAAGGTTGTAGACACCTGTGATGCTAATTAGTGGACACACCTTGAATTAACATGTCCCTTTGGTCACATTATGTTCTGTGTTTTCTAGGGGTACCATCATTTTTGTCCATGCCTGTTTCATGAGTTTATTTTTTTACATAATTCTGTTGAAGCATGGTTGAAAAACAATGTCTGACTTTCATTGGTTAACATTTATAGAATTTTAATTTATTATTACTTTTGTCAGATTAAAGTTATTTCTGTGACCATTGTGACTTTTTCTTTCATTGACCAAAGGGTACCAACAATTTTGTCCACGTCTGTATGTAAAAGTGGAGTAAGATGTAAGTGTAATGATAAATCTGTCCCTTTGTCTACTCCAGGACACAAATCCAAAATGATGTGCAGATAAATCTCTTTAATATATCTTTAGAGTGGTCAGAGTTTAGATTTTTTCTGACACAAAGATCAAATCCCCATGAACATAGAATTAAATTAAGTTAAAAAATTCTGCCTTTCTGCAGCTGCCAGTAGAGGGAGCTTAGGAGCAGACTGCATACAATGTATACATTGACCACTGTATACAGCGGCTGGCTCTTATAACTATTGACTGTAGGATTGTGGTGCAGAAAATAACCATTATACAGCGTACAGTTTGATATAATTACACTGTAATTGAAGAACACTGTGAAGAAATATTCTTACAATAAATCATTAGTATATGGTTAGATTTAGAAAATATTAATTCATTTTTAATCATTTTTGAAGTATTACAATACCTAAGCCAACATAAATAGGGTATAAATTCCTTGAGAGTTATTAATTTTGCTCTCTTCATGCTGCGAACACACAAAGGGACTGTTCAATGTCACGTCCAATAGGCTATGGCTTCCAGATATTTGTGACCAATTTTATTTTTTATTTTATTTTGAGGGCAAAAAATAAATGTTTCTATTATGAATGAGCCATATGACACGTTTCATGGACTCAAAAGCTGAGTATTTAAAGAGGATTGGATTGATTTAAGATTATCTAGGCCCCCGGTGTACATTTGTATTTTTAATGGGTGTAAACAATGTGTTTGCAAAGTGCTTGCAATTCTAATTAGTGGGGGGAGGTTTGGTATTATGTGAGACATTCATTGCACCTTATGGGAAACAAGAGGCTTTGTTAGGAATGGCTGAGAAATTATAAAAGGCTTCCCATGCTTCACGCCAGCACACAGCTCAATTTAGATTTGGGGGGTTTAACCCCTTTGCTGCCTGTGATTGCCTCCTCTTTAGCAAATGAATTGAAATATGGGGTAATATACTTTGCAGCTGCCTGTCTTGCTATGGGAGCCATTTAACTTTCTTTGTCAATTTTTTCTCATTATTACGATTGGAGGCGCCAGCTTTCTTAAAGTGCACCTGTCACCTACACATAGTCAAAGTCTTTCAAATTACAGCAAATTCAGATGCAAAACTTGCAGTGAGCATGTGAGAAATGACTGTAGCTTTTATGCACCCTGGGAAAGTGAGGCTGGGTGCTGAACTAAATAGCAATAATCACTGGGCAGAATGATCAGACTAAAGGATGATCTCTCCTACCAAAAAAATAAAATAAAATACCCCTCTTTTTCCCTCTTGGTTATGGTGTTGAAAGAGAAGGTGGACAAATTATATTCGCACAAAAATGTTAACATCTAGTCCTAGTGATGAATGATAAAGAAGACTGTGGTCAAATGTAATGGACAGCATGTTATCATAGTTTTCCTCAACATTATTAGCAGCATTCCCTGGCCATTGCCAACAATGGTGACAACTTGATTGTGGAACAAATTAGATTATTAGTCTCAGCTGACCTGCCTTATATCAGTGCAGATTTTAGAATGCCAACCATGAAGCTATAGATCCCTCTATGAACATTCGGGTGGACATGGACCCATTGCCAATGGTTAGGATTAAGACTATATGCATTCGTCAGTAGAGCCTGAAATTTTGACTACTGAATGTCTTTGAGGCCTGTCTGACATTCCTCCAAAGTCTACTGTCAACGCTAATAAGGACTCAACAGACTGGCTTTTAATCTCTTTCTCCGAAATAACAAATACTCAAGCAGTGAATGCACTTGGCACCCTAATCCGATGGGCATTTCACCTAGAACCTAGTTATTCTGGAAGGTTCAGCTACTGGAACCTTTTTGTGATAGAGCCATATTTTTATAACGGCAACAGGCAGATTAAAGGGGTTGTCTCATCATGGACAATGGGGGCATATCAATAGGATATTCCCCCATTGTCTTATAGGTGCAGGTCCCACCGCTGGGACCCGCAGCTATATCGAGAACAGAGCCCCGCAAGTGAGGGAAGGCGTACTGCGCTTGTGCAGCCGCCCTCCATTCATTTACTATGGGGCCACCGAAAATAGCTGAGCTATTTCCATAAGCCCCCTAGAAATGAATGGGAGCGGGGGCCGCGCATGCACAGTATGCTCCCATTCACTTCTATGGGGGGCCAGCTTGGTGGTGGCCGGACCGGAGTCCTCCAGGCACTATTTGCGGGGCTCCGTTCTCTATATAGGTGTGGGTCCCAATGGTGGGACCTGCACCTATAAGACAATGGGGGCATATCCTAGCGATATGCCCCCATTATCTATGATGAGACAACCCCTTTAAGCGATACACCGCAATCATTAAAATTGTCGGACGTCCATGTAATGAACTGATACCAATGATGTTTCAGAGCGATAACTGCTTTTAGCAGCCGGTCTTGCTAATCCTCCATTACCTGCATAAGCCTACTAGTACATTTGGAAATAGAGGGCAATGGGGAATCAAGAGTGAGAGCTATCAACTAAAACAGCTACTTAAGGTCTGTGGCAGCCTTCCCAATAAGAGTTTGGGTTGAGATTTCCTCTAATCATACACATAGTTTTTTAGGGTGGTGTGACCTTGAAGACAGCAAAAAAAATACATTTTCATCATGTACTATATGCACTATAACCTGAACTCTCTTGTGGACTGAAAAAACCCTGGATGTTCATAAACATTGCAGTGAAACTTCCTGAAATGCAAGACAGGAAGTTAGAACATCGCTCTCTGGCCGGAAACGGAGCAAAACAAAGTAAGTACAGACAATAGCTTCACCCTTCTCATAAAAATGCCTGTTTGAGCCCATGACAATGACCTTTTTCTCATAGTAAGTCTTCTTCATTTCAGTTCTGTCCATAGAAGAAAAGGCTTCATAGAAAATTATAGGGCCCTTAATTATAGGGCCAGGTTCTGCTCCCAAAGGAACAGCCTAGTGTGTGTTTATCTCTCCACAACCTTTCATGACCCATGGTCCAATTTCCCACCTACTAGTTTGCTAACAATGCAGTTCCTCTAGGAAGGGGAGTCCTGCACAGGTTCTTACCACCCAGAAGCAAAGGGGATGAGACTACATAGTGTAGGGTCACCTCACTCCAAGAGCCACATAACAACCAAATGATCTGGCCAGGACATTTTAGCCCCAGGTAACATTTAAAACTACGGTACTTAGAAACTCCCCTTAATGTGCAAATATACATAGGTCCCACATCACGGTGGCCAATTACTGGAGAATCTTGTGGTAATGTGTATTTAGGGGCCATTGTCCCATAACATATGCTAGGCCTTGTGATACTTAAAGGGGTTGTCCGGGTTCAGAGCTGAACCCGGACATACCCTTATTTTCACCCCGGCAGCCCCCCTGAGCCTAGCATCGGAGCATCTCATGCTCCGATGCGCTCCCGTGCCCTGCGCTAAACCACGCAGGGCACAGTTTTTTTTGTTTTCAATAACACACTGCCGCCCGGCAGTGTGTTCGGTGACATCACCGGCTCTGAGGGGCGGGCTTTAGCTCTGCCCTAGCCGTTTTACTGGCTAGGGCAGAGCTAAATCCCACCCATCAGTGCCGGTGACATCACCGGGGTTCCTGTCAGCCCTATGGAGAGCCCCGGTACGTCACCGGAACTCCTAAAAATGCCTTTGCCCTGTGAAATTTAGCGCAGGGCAAAGGAGAGCATCGGAGCATGAACTGCTCCAATGCTCCTGTCAGGGGGGCTGCCAGGGTGAAAATGGAGGGATGTCCGGGTTCAGCTCTGAACCCGGACAACCCCTTTAAGGGCATGAATTCATCCGTTGTACCGAAATGACCTGTAAAGTACAGAAGCGATATTCACAAGCATTAAAGTTTTTGATTGTACCTTGAGGCAGATGTTTGAGATTCATGAATCCTTTATGCTAAAGAGGGGCTATTATTGTCATAGAGCAGACTGTAAACATATCCTTACATTACCTGCACATTATAAAGAACGCTTCCTTAGTAACGTTCCGCCCAGGGTTCGGCTGTTTGCTTATCTCTTTATTGCGAGACGGAAAATGTTTTTCATACAAACAGAAGACAAGAATAGCATCAGCATCTGAGCAACAGACTTAACCTCTTCAGCCCAGTTCTAACAACTTAGGAAGAGAGGGGGGACTGGTTGGTCATACACATGGCAGAATAGATTCCAGTGACTACCAAAATACTTTGAGTATAATAATGATAGCTATGCAGATCTAAATTCAGCAAACCTGCCTTTACTGTAGGTCCTACATTCCTCGGGGGCTTTGAAGCTATCTCTGGTGCTCGACACCAAGTTATTGCTTGGTTTCTTCCACACTCAGAGTCCAAGCCTTCGTAAATGTTGGAATTATTCCTAAATAGGCACAGTTCAGGCTTTAGTTGCTTCTGTATATAAGTAAATAATCCTGTGATTTACAAAAGAAAAATCTGATTAATAGGGCTGATCTGCTTTTCCAGTGAATTTCTTCTATTCGCCCCCTGTCTGTGGTTTACAAAGCTTTTTCTGTTTGATTTACCACTAATGCCAGTGTTAGAAAGCAAAGCAAGTAGATGAGACACGAGGTAACCACACGAGGTAACCAAGCGCTATGCCGGTAACAGCTTGCTATCAAGTCCTGTTTTTTTTTTTATGTATTCCTTTGTTAGACAAGGTTGCATTTCAAGCTTTCTGTGATAACCTATGTTGAATGTGGGTTTCCATGGCCAGATCAACTAGAACATCCAGCATGTGAGGACCTTCTCAAATCACTAAAAAGTGGCTACAATTTGCAAAAGGTTCCCCACAAACGAGTTAAGTTGTTTTCTGGGATTTTCATATTGATGGCCTATCCTCTGCAAATGTTATCAATATAAAGATCGGAGGGGATCTGATTCCAGGCACCCCTGCCGATCAGCTGTTTGCGGAGGCTTCGGTGCCCACTGGAGCACTGGTGAGCCCTGTGGCCAAGCACAGTGCCATCCATTTGATAGTGTCTGTGCTTGGTATCGCAGCTCAGCCCCATTACCTAGAATGGCGCCTAGGCCATGTGCTTGATGAATGTGATGTCACTTGACCTAGGAAGATGCCGTTGCAACCCCAGAGCACTGCAGCCTATTTATATAGCTGATTGGCGGGGATCAGACCCCAGACAAATTTATACTGATGATAGGCCATCAATATGAAAATCCTGGAGAACCTCTTTAAAGCTCACCCTCTCTCCCCAAAGCTTTGCTCTCAGTACACAGCACAAACTATAACTATATATTTTACTTTCACTTGCTCCACTGTCTAAGAGGCAGGACGTAAACACGTCTGTGTAATGTGGTAAGTGTATTGTATAGCAAATCTAGTTCCTGTAATATGTGGGCTCCATAGTCAAATTGTTGCTACTCAGACAGACAACCTGCAAAATATACCGAGGGGTCCAGGAAAAGAAATAAAATGTAATACTAATGTAATTTATCTAAAGCAGCCATGTTTTTCTAAGCATGGACAACCCCTTTAATGCATACAAAATGCATCCTGGCTTAATTTACAATTTTGCAACTGCCTCTAATCTAATATTTTATTTCAATCCACCCCAAACCACTAAAATAATTGAATGTGGATTAGTTAAAGGAAGCTTACATAGACTATGAAGTGCTAAGGCCTGGGTAGCAACTGCTATAAACCCACACATTTCTGAACTTCCCTGAAAACTGGAAGATTTATGATAATATATGCTAAGAACTTTACAAGACAACATATGTCATCGTGGGGGTGGTAAAGGTTTGTAACAAGCACTCATTGTGTCTCATTGTGTCTGGTTTGGTGCACAAATCTGACTGAATTTCCCTGGTGGCCCTGCAGCAGTATTAGGCCGATCTCACACAAGTGTGTTCGGCCCACATGTCCCAGACCAAACACTGCTCCTCTGACCAAACTCACAGCATCATGATGACTTATGATGCTATGAGATCTTGCCTGACTGCGGGTACTTACATAATGCCATCAGTAGGGTACAGTAGACCCATGTTCAGGCAGGAGCTCACAGCATCATAAGTCATTATGATGCTGTGAGTTCAGGCCAGAGGAGTAGTGTTCGGTCTTAAAAATGCATCTGTCACACTGACCAAGTTCCCCAGGCCAAACACGCTCGTGTAAAAGTGTCCTTATTATTGTCGAATTTAGACTCTGTTCACCTCTGCGCAAAACTGCGGTCGCACATAGGTCGTTCTGCAGATGATACCCTTGTTATTTTTTACCATGTGCCTGTTTCTCCATCACATGACCAGGACAGATTTTCAATCACTGAAAACAACCCAAAAAATCCCCCCCCCCCCCCAAACAGCAGCAAGCAGAGATCCTGAAAATCCATGAGGAACTGATACAGAAAATATACTGAAAACAAATTGAGAACATTTGATTCTCCAAAGATTAACCTTCATCTGCCGTGGTCGTACGTGATAAAAATACTTTCTGCTGAACTGGTTGCACTTTAATGAAGTGTATCCTTCAGACTGGATCCCTGGACCCCATATAGACTGTAAGACGAGCAGTTTGTGATCAGATATTCCCAGCTACAGCCTGGAGCGCAGTACACAGCTATTCATTAACTCTGACACTGTGCCGTTCTCAGTGCCTCTTGCAGCCACACCAGGGGTTGTTTAAGGACAAAGGGGATTTGCATAGTTTCTGCTGTGACTGCTGAACAGCAGATATAAACATGTTCTTCCGTAACCAGTATAAATAGGTTGTTTGTCCCTTTTCTACAGAGATCACTTGATAACCTTTGCTAAAGCGGGCACCATGGCTAAAATATACACTTTTATTTACATTCAAACTGGAGAGACTTTATCTGGATGAAAACAAGAACTTTCTTTGCAGTTTCTCCTAGCCCCAGAGACCCGATTTCCTCCCGCTACAAACCCAGTGACCTTAAAAAATAATAGGCGCCAACATAAACACTGGGGACTTATTCCGATTGTTTCACATGCAGTAAATGCTAATTAATACAAACAATGAGGTAGGAATCTGTAATATAGGATTTTAGCTCCTGCTGAGCTTATGGACTGCAGAGGACGTAACGTTGGCTCAAGGTAAAATAGTCGTCAGGTCTGTACTGCTTTACAAATGTAATGGAAATCATCCGCAAGAGGTACTCTTCTCATATGAAGGACATACATACCATAGAGTTAGCCAATGCAGCTCCTCTACAGCCCTGGGAGAGAAGGAGCCCAGCATAGGTTGACGAAGGCCTGATTCATACGACCTTGATTGGTCCAGAAAACATGGGCCATTTGTCAGCTGTATCTGCTGGACCGACTGCATTATAATTTTTCTCATATAGTTGAATAACTTTTTTTTTTTTAGCTTTCTTAGTGAAATAGGGACCTGAACTTCAGGTGCCTATTGTGTTTTAGAATCTGTACTCTCGTACACCACTGGAGTACAGATTCCCATGTGGCGATACTGAGCTCTGTACAGGCCGCAGCACCGATGCTCCGCTAAAGCCTCGCATTCATGGGCTAGGTCAGGCTTTAGCAGAGCAGAACAGGCAGAAGAGTGATGCATTATGCCAGCTCTAGCCCTGCACTCACTCTGCTCCTCTAATAGCCTCTATACGGTGTGGTATACAGGCTATTAGCAGAGCAGTGCAATTTCAAGGCAGGAGTTCACATAGCGCATCACTCCTCTGCTTGTTCCGCTCCTCTAAAGCCTGACATAGCCCAAGAATGGCTTTAGCAGAGCAGAGCTGGTACAGGCAGCAGCAACAATGCTCCAGCCTGTGGTGACAGGGAAAGCCGTACTCCAGTACACAGCAGTGCACGAGAGTACAATTTCTAAAATGCAATAAGCACCTGATCACCAGCTTTAATAAAAAAAAAAAGTGAAATATAAAAATTATTTTCTGCACATTTGCATTCTACTTTAATAAAGTTATGTTGTAAGTTGAGGTATACTTTAAAGGGGTTCTGCACTTTGTTTAAACTGATGATCTATCCTCTGGATAGATAATCAGCTTCTGATCGGTGGGGGGCAGACACCCGGGACCCCCGCCAATCAGCTGTCTGAGAAGGCAGCGGCGGCCCTCTCACTGTTTACCGCAGGCCGAGTGACGTCACGACTTGTATCAACTGCCCTGGGCGAGGCTAAGCTCCATTCAATTGAACAGAGCTTAGCCGCGCCCAGGCTAGTTGATACTAGTCGTGACGTCACTGGGCCAGCGGTAAATAGTGAGAAGGCCGCGGCGCTGCCTTCTCAAACAGCTGATCGGCGGGGGTCCTGGGTGTCGGCCCCTGCCAATCAGAAGCTTATGATCTATCCAGAGGAGAACCCCTTTAAGAGTATATAGGATTAAAGAGGTTACACAGTATTAGAAACATGGCTGCTTACTTCTAGGAACAGTACCACAACTGTCCACAGGTCATATCTGGTATTACAGCTCAGCTCCTTGGATTCTCACTGTGGTTTTCCAAGAACCAGGTGTAACAAAGAAACACCTGAACTGGTTTTCTACCTCCCTCACAAAAGAGAAAGCTCAGTGATTTATAATTATTAGAGAGTTTTTTTTATCCCCTGGTGGAAATTGTTCACTTGAAAGATTTTGCGGCCATAGGCTTTTATGCTACTTACCAACCTTTTAAAATTGACTTCAGAGAATTATGCAAGTGTGACATGCTGCTTTGAGACAGTCCATTCTGCAGATCACACCCCTTTTTTGGACCATGCAATTTGTGGTCCCCAATACACGGGCAACGTTCGCGCAGTAGTCGAGGCGGATCAAGACCCATTCAAAGACAAGTTAAATTTTTTTGCGATGCGAAGGCACGAACAGAAACACCACGGAAGCACTCCGTAGTGCTTCTATGGGGTTCCGATCCCTGTTTCCGTTCTGCATCTCCGTGATCACTTGAATGGGTCCACATCCAATACGGCCAATATGGCCACGGGCACGCAACGTTCGTATGCAAGAGGCCTTAGTCTGATGAAGGTCAGACCTGGTGCAGAAGACACCCAGGGTTGTTTTTTTGGGAGGTGCCACCTGGCTTCTGCAGCACATGGGAGCTTTGTCAATACATCCAGGAGTCCGGGAGGTCTCTCCTTTTTTTTCCCCAAGAGCCTCCTGTACATCCCAGGAGAGTTGGCAAGTATGCTTTATGATACATGAATCGGTCACTCTATATGCAGGTGCGTAGGTAAAGGCTCATGGGCCCCCCTTCCCTCAGTGCTTTGCGGCCAGGGGTAGGGAAGCACATAGCCGTCATGCTGCCTGAGGCAACATTTTAAAACTGCTACCCCCCTACCCCATACCAAATTCTTGACCTAACCCCTTCCCTTCCGCCAGAGGTGTAACTTGACCAGCATTCACTTTCTATAATACCAAAGTCTTCTTATGCGGTACAAGAGTCTTTGGGCCTCCTCAGGCTCCTGGGCTCCTACGCCCATGCTTGCCCACCACTGACTTTACAAGGGGTCTAAGGGATATTCTAATCTTTCAATACAATACTAGTTATCTATTTCCCCTTAAAAGAGTAGAACAGTCATGTTTTCACATCCTTGTCTCTACTGCAAAGTGATATACCCAACATGCACCGCAGTCGGTCTCCACACCACACATCACTTCTTGTTCTTACTCGCTTGACACTGATGGAGAGTCAGCAACCCTTATATATCCTGTTCAGATGCCACAAGTCTAAAAACCACAAGTACTTGTGTGCAAAGTCCTTCAGATAAGTGGATTTTTCAAATTCCCCCCCCCCCCCCACCTAAATTTTTGTTCTAAGCAAACTGGTAGAACGATTAACTGCTTCATGCAAAACTAATTATATATTAGGGCTCATGTACACAACCGTTGTCAGTCGGTGCCTATATTGCGGGTCAGCAATATACAGGCACCAGCTGTTTGTCACCACATCACGGATGCGGACCCATTCACTTAAATGGGTCTGCAATCCGGAAGGTACAGTGCGAAACTGAGGGATGGAACCCCAGAAAAGCACTATGGAGTGCTTCCATGGGTTTTCTGTCCGTGCCTCCGCACTTCAAAAAAGTAGTACATGCACTACTTTTTTGTGGTGCGGACCGTTGGATGCGGATCACACACTCCACTCAAGTAATTGAGTCCTGTTTCTTAATACGGCGGCCCTATGGTCGGTGCCCGTGCATTGCGGACCACAGCACAGGCCCGGCCGACACACGTTCGTGTGCAAGACCCCTTAGGTTGTAATGTATGGTCTTTGTCTGTGAGATGGTTCCATCAACCCAAGCTCTATCTCATGGCAAGTGACAGGGCCAAAGTAAGGTAGCTATTGACTACAGTTATCGAGCTCTATCTGCCTCTAAACATCCACATTCACTGTGCTGTAGTAGAGATCTCCTTATCTAGTCCTCGTCTAGTTTACAGTGAAGCACGTGGTGGCTGTGAACACAGAGCAGTACTATCATGAGACACTCCATAGTCAGCCCAACATTTATTATTTCTATTGCTTATATAGTACTGACATAGTGCACAGACATCATCATCACTCACTTGCCCTCAAGGCCTCACATCACAATCTAGATTACCTATGACTATGTCTTTTGGTGTGTGGGAAGAAACCCAAACACGGGAAGAACATAGAAACTCCATGCAGACGTTGCCCTTGGTCAGATTTGAACCCAGAACCCCAGCACTGGAAGGTAAAAGATCAACCATGCTACCTACTGACCTTTTTTTGCAAAAAAAAAAAAGTAATCTGAGAGCACAAGGCTTCAGTTTACTGCAAGAGGGAACCCTACATATTTACTAACCTTCAAGAAAGAAGGTCCAATTGTGAAACAGCGTTTTGGGCATACTTTGGGTAGGACTGAAGCTGAGAACCACTATATGGGTTCATGTAATGTGTACAGCTCCAGTCTCGATCTTAAAGATTTTTATTTAGATCTTATATATTTTCTCTTAACTGGTATGAGTATATTGCATTTGGCTGTGCACATTCCAATCTACTGTATAAACACAAACACAATGGAGGAGATTTAATTAAAAAAAATAATGGTGTAAAGGAAACCTGGCTTAGTTGCGCACAGCAACCAATTAGATTCCACATTTCATTTTTCAGAGCTCCTTTGGAAAATGAAAGGATCTGATTGGCTGCTATAGGCAACTAAGGCAGTTTTCCTTTATACCAGTTTTGATAAATCTCCCTCAATGTATGCATTATGGAAGCAGGTAGGGAGAGCCATAGTTCAAAATGGTGGTATGATGATGTTGAAACTCAGGGATCCCAGCAGCTTCCAGAAATCTAAAAAAAATTGGATAATTGCATTGCATCAAATGTTCAACCAAGATTTGAACCCTTCTAATTGGGTCTTCCCCATATTCTGGTAAAAAAAAAGGTCTGCTTTTTCTCAGAATGAGTGCCTATCTTGTTCAGATGCCGTGTCTGGTTCATCCCCATTCATTTTAAGTGTGGCATTCATACTGGGAGACAGCAGCCATTTGATTTCATTCCATAGGTTCCCTTAAGGGTCCATTTACCCGTCCGTAGTAAGAATAGGACATGTTCTATTTTTTAGAGGAGCCGCAGCCCAGAGGTTCGGGCCCGCGCTCCGGAAATGCGGATACGGAGAGCACATAGTGTGCTCTCCACATCCATTTCTGTGCCATTGAGAATGAATGGGTCCGCACCCGTTCCCGATATTGCGGAACAGATGCAGACCCATTTGCGGATGTGTGAATGGATCCTTAAAGGAAATGTGTCACCAATTATTTTATTCTGCCAGTTAGAAACAGAAAGTAGCACATCCCCTTTTTTTGTAATCTATTTTTATTTCGCATATTTTTTAAATCTATTTCCTGAACATGATTATGGGAGCTGCCATCTTACCTGAGCTGTGCATTTAGAAAGCATTACGAAAATTGCTTTACGGCAGCCCCAAGGGCCATAGACACAGTGGACAGGAGGGGACCTTACTGACTTCCATGGGAGAGTCTTCTAGGCATGTCTGTGACCTGTGCAGAGCTCATTGTACAAGGAAAGAATACATACCTATCGTGAATGGTGGTTCCTGTCTTATCTATACAAAGTGGTGATATCAGTACAGGCAGCATTAGAATGACAGATAAGCAGATAACTACAGTAAAATGATCTCTACAGACCAAGAAGTGCTGCCTGTTATTATTCTTAGTGGCCAGAGCGAAAACTGCAGGATTTTATGTTTTTTGTTTAAATATAGATAGTGACATGGAAAATGAAAAATAACATCACCTTTAGGCCTCATGCACACGACCATTCTGTTTTTTTGCGGTCTGCAAATTGCAGATCCGCAAAACACGGAAGCCGCCCGTGTGCCTTCCGCAATTTGCGGAACAGAACAGGCGGCCCATTGTAGAAATGCCTATTCTTGTCCGCAAAACGGACAAAAATAGGACATGTTATATTTTTTTTACGGGGCCACGGAACGGAGCAACGGATGCGGACAGCACGCGGAGTGCTGTCCGCATCTTTTGTGGCCCCATTGAAGTGAATGGGTCTGCACCCGAGCCGCAAAAACTGCGGCTCGGATGCGTACCAGAACAACGGTCATGTGCATGAGGCCTCAAAAGTATATTAAATATAAAAACGTGATTTAAAGAATAGGTAATTTTCTGATGACACGTTCCCTTTAAAGGGAACCTGTCACCAGGATTTTGTGTATAGAGCTGAGGACATGGGTTGCTAGATAGCCGCTAGCACATCCGCAATACCCAGTCCCCATAGCTCTGTGTGCTTTTATTGTGGCAAAAAAACTATTTTATACATATGCAAATTAACCTGAGATGTGTCCTGTACGTGAGATGAGTCAGGGACACGACTCATCTCAGGTTAATTTGCATGTGTAGCAAATCGTTTTTTTGACGCAATAAAAGCACACAGAGCTATGGGGACTGAGGTATTACGGATGTGCTAGCGGCAGTATATTGTCCCAGGCCACTAAGTCGAATAGGTACATTTCATGAGATAGCATGAGTGCCTGTTTCACGAGCATATGATTGTGGATTGAAACACCAACAATGTTGTTGATGTGATGGCAAAGTACAATAATCATGATGTGTAAGGGACCTGGAGTAAAGAAAGTCAGTTTTTCATTTTAGGCATTGGCTGCAGGAGGTTGTCTATATAGGGGTTAATATTTTTCCTGACAACCGGCATGTCTAGGGCTATGTAATGGAAATAACCCAGGTGCGCTGCAAATGTTCAGCCATTCTTTATGAGAGGAGGGAAAAAAAGTGGCTGCCTCTAGGTACATGCAACCTGGCCTTTAGAATAGTATCACGCAGCCTGTTAACCTCCCACTGCACCCCGCTTCTGTACAATGGGGATCCCCAGGAGAAATACATCCTCCATACACATGCATATGTAGTTAGATACAATAAGGTTGTGGAATGGGTCATTGTTTTATAGTTTCCGATAATCTTTTACATTACAAAGACATTTTTTATAAGATACATATATATAAAATATATACTTAACTCCCCATAGTCCCTTTTTTAAGGACCTATCCTTTAACAGGACCACAGAGAGGTGGGACATATATATACATTTACATAAAGTGGTGTTTCTACATCAATTAGAGGAATTTTGGGGCTTAAAAATTTCCCACACTTTAGGATTCAACACAATTTGATTAGATTTTGTGATATTATTAACCTTACTGCAAGTGTCCCAAAAATGTTTTTTAAAGGAAATGTGTCACCAAAAAATGTATCTACCAGTTAAAATCATATTTTCCGATTGTGGATTTTTTTGTATTCTATTTTCTGAACATGATTATGTTGTTCAATCTCTTTATTAAGGACAAAAAAAAGTAGTAAATGCAAAGGCATACAACCACAAGACATAGCAATATACCATTTCAGGAATTAGCTTCTGAGCATGATTATGGGGGCGGCCATCTTCGCTGAGCTGTTCTTAACAGCATTTAGAAAGCATTAAGAAAATTGCTACGGCAGCCCCATGGGCCAGAGACACAATGGTCCTCATTGAATTCTATGGGAGAGTTTTCTAGGCATGCTCTGTGACCTGCACAGAGGGAAGAATAGATGATCTTTAAGAATCACCTATTGTGAATGGTGGATCCTGTCTTATCTGTACACAAAGGTGATATAATTACAGGCAGGATTGGAATAATAGTTAAGCAGGTAACTGCAGTTAAGTGATCTGTACAGACCAAGACATGGCGCTTGTATGGCTTTTGTTTAAGCATAGATATTGACATGAAAAATTGAAAATAACATCATCAAAAATTCTTTAAAACTATGTTAAAAATGAAAACAATAGGTTATTTTCTGATGACACATTCCCTTTAAAACCGATAACACACTGACCTCAAATCAATGGAGATGAGCTCTAAGTTTAATATCCCTCTTGCTTAGTGTCCAAGAAGTTGTGCTATGAGTAGGTGTTTGGCCCAACGTCCAAGAAGTTGAGCTGTGAGGAGGTGTTTGGCTCAAATTCCAAGAAGTGAGCTATGAAGAGGTGTTTGGCCTAACGTCCAAGAAGTGAGCTATGAGGAGGTGTTTGGCCTAACGTCCAAGAAGTGAGCTATGAGGAGGTGTTTGGCCTAACGTCCAAGAAGTGAGCTATGAGGAGGTGTTTGCTGTGGTCCTCATGTTAAAGAACTGTTTCTTCCAAGCCAAACCAAGCGAGATGTCCATGAGGAAGATTGTCCATTGCTGATAGATATGTGTTTCTTTACTCCATGCTGCCGCATATGCATCTTACTTTGCCTGACATTAAAAGGTTATGTCTGGGTTCTAGATGTTAAAGATGTATCTTTCGATATCAGATTGGTGGGAGTGCCCTCCCTGATCAGCTCTTCTCAGCTGCTGCCCGGGGCCAGAAAAAAACATGGTGGATGGGGCCGGAAGCAGAAGGCTCCGTCCGCTGCATAGTGGTCAAACCAGTGTACTTCAGGTCAGCTCCCATTCATGAATGCTGCAATAACCCAGCACAGCCACTACACCAGAGGTGCACAACCTGCGGCCCGGGGGCCACATGCGGCCCTCGATACCATTATGTGTGGCCCCCAACCATCTGGTAACAGACATTTATGTCTATGTCTTGTGGCTGCTCACATGTATCTTTCATGTATTACCCCATTAGATGGGAGTCCTGATGTACAATATGCCATAAATATAGTATTTCAGTTGGTAATACCCCATTAAGTAACATTTTTAGCTCTTGGAATTGGCTCAGGCTGACAATGTGACCCCCTAAACAGAAAAGGTTGTGCACCCCTGCACTACACAGTGGACAAGGTTTTTTGCATCTGTCCACTGTGTTTTTTGCGACACCAGGAAGCTGCTGAGAATAGTTGATCAATGGGGGTTCCACCTGTGGAATCCACCCTCTGATCAGACATTGATGATCTATCCCAAGAATAGGTAATCAATATCTAACCTAAAAAACCTCTTTAAGCTGATGACATTATAAACATTAGGGACAGCACAAAATACATTACAATTTTTTAAATAATGACATTTTTAATACACAGCTATACTTCTGTTATTGTAGTATGCTCCAGCACAACATATGTTATACTCCTGGAGAACTACATCCCTGGTCTATTGATTGCCTGCAGTATTACAGTGATACAGGATGACCATTAGACATGAGTATTGGGTATTTGGGTTGTAGGTTCAAGTTCTGTTAGGGGTTAAAATGTCACTAACTGATATCAGATAAAACTGAACTCAGTGAAGCAATCATTCCCAGTTATTGTAATGTTGTCTTTTTAACCCCTGGATGACAGAGTGATTGGTCATCAGTGACGGCACATTTTAGCATTTTTTGTATTGAGCTACCCAAATACATTTTGTATAATTTTTGCGTTGTGGCACTTAGAATTTTCTTATCATATACCATTTTATAGAAATAATTTTTAACGTATTATAAATATATACAATATATATATATTAAAAATAGTAATAAATATATAAGGGTACTTTCACACTAGCGGCAGGACAGATCTGACAGGCTGTTCACCCTGTCGGATTTGTCCTGCCGCTATTTCGCCGGACAGCCACTCCGTCCCTATTGACTATAATGGGGACGGGGGCTGGAGCTCCGGCGCAGCACGGCAGTTCGCGGTGAGAAGCCGCCGGACTAAAAAGTCGGACATGCAGTACTTTTAGTCCGGCGGCCTTTTGCCGTGCACTACCGTGCTGCGCCGGAGCTCCAGCCCCCGTCCCCATTATAGTCAATAGCGGCAAAATAGCGGCAGGACGGATCCGACAGAGTGAACAGCCTGTCGGATCCGTCCTGCCGCTAGTGTGAAAGTAGCCTAATATATATATTTTTATAATATATCATTTTATAAATATATAATATAATCATTTTTAAATAAGTGCATAGCAGTAATGCAGTTTACTTCTTCATATATTCACTGTTCACCTGCGTCTTTGTGCATTAAGCTGCTACTTATTGTTCTTCATGTTGTAGCCAAGGCAGCGTGCACCTGTGCCTTTATTTATATACATTATGGAGGTGCTATATAGATATATAGATATATATATATATATATATATCTTGGCCATCAGGTGCCCAACCTGCTTCAGCAATATTGTACAGTGAGTAGATTAATGTTGCCATAGTACATATCACAAATCATTATCATTATTATTATTGTCATGTTTTATGTATCTAGTATAGTACTTTTTAATGGTTTTCAGCAGTCAGCCCATGTGCTGGCTGTTTGAAGGGTTAACTGCAGCAAGAAAGCCTCGAAGCGCTGAAACTTTCCATTTCTCGTGCTCCGCTGCACCGAGAGTGTTAATAATAAAAAAAAAAACACGACAGCCAACTCAAAGCTATTATCGTAGTTCCTTAATACCAGTAACACCGTGAAAAGTTACC
Source organism: Bufo gargarizans (assembly GCF_014858855.1). NCBI lineage: Eukaryota > Metazoa > Chordata > Amphibia > Anura > Bufonidae > Bufo > Bufo gargarizans. The sequence continues at coordinate 483,966,801 of NC_058081.1, read as the reverse complement.
CTTGGCACAGGTACAGTTAAAACTCGCCCAGCGTGCCTTATCGTTTTTGTGAATCTCTGCCAATCTTCCAAAGAGAGGCAGCTACAAAATGTCCGCCGCTACTCATCCGCCATTTTGTCGATGGATCTGAATTCCGTTTTTTCTCGCCCCCCTTTTTTTTTTGTCAGCCCGGACTGCAGCTTCTGCGCAGCATAGGCAATTTCTGAGAAAGTAAACAGGCTTGAATTCAGAATCTTCCTGTTTTATTTCGCCGGATGATTGTTGCTGACTGACTACTCAGGAGGAGAAAAAAAAAAAAAAAAGCTTACAGACGTTTGGATAGAAACCAATGTCTGCTTTCGACAAGCTGACCTTGGGGCAGTGCCATTAACTGTTCTCTGGTAATACGCACAAGTAGCGATACTGCCAGCATCAGCCACGCACTGTGACCTAGCTCACAAACAAGCAACGGTATGCACCGTCTACCCTGCCATTCATTGTCGGTTACCTCCCTCCCTCTCTGCACGCAAGGGGTTAACTGGTTACCCACCCAGTAGAAGATGCTTGATGACAAACAGTGACAAAAATTTGCAGTTAGGATTCACATTTTCAGGGGAATTTTTATAGGTTCTTAGTTTATATATGTATAATATGCATTTGTTTTATTTTTTTGTATTTTCTTTGTATTTTGTATTTGTCTTTTTTTGCACTCTCGATGTCCCTGTTCATGTTAGGGTGGTGTCATATAGTCTTTTTTTGGGGCATTCTGTAGGCATTTTATATTTATTTTTGTGCAATTTTCCTACTAGTGGTTTTTTCTGTGTTTTTTTTTAAGCAAAAATTGCCAGCTTCAGATGTTACATGGAAGTCTATGGGAATTAATAAACATAGCAAACACGTGTCTTTTTGTAGTGGCGCATTTTAACATTTCAGGTGCATTTTTGGGTCAATGGCATTTTCTTTTTACATGCTCTGGGTGTGCTGTTTTTACCTCATTCTCAGGGTTTTTTGACCCTTTAAATATCTATTGTATTTCTGTTTTTTGCCCTATTTAAAAAAATACAAGTACCAGTGTGTGTAGCGTTTTCTGCATGGTATTTCTTTTTATCAATGCATTTTTAGCATACTGATCTACAGAGGAAATGACATTACAGGGGAAGTACATAGGGGAAGATTTATCAAACTGGTGTAAAGTAGAACTGGCTTAGTTGCCCATAGCAACCAATCAGATTCCACCTTTCATTTTTGACAGCTCCTTTGGAAAATGAAAGGTAGAATCTGATTGGTTGCTACGGGCAACTAAGCCAGTTCTACTTTATACCAGTTTGATAAACCTCCCCAATACTTCCCTAAATAAAAAACGCAAGGACAACAAAAATGCACACCAAAAAACTGGGAGGAGATTTATCAACACTGGTATAAAGGAAGACTGACTTGGTTGCCATAGCAACCAATCATATTTCACATTTCATTTATCAGAGCACCTTTGGAAAATGAAAGGAGCAACCTGATTGGTTTCTACGGGCAACTAAGCCAGTTTTCCTTTCGTGTGGCCAGTTTTCCTTTCGTGTGGCAGCACATTCACAAATCCGTAGAATGTGTCCACACCCGTTTTGCAACACATTCTGCACCGAAAGTCCACACAAACAATTAACATGTTATGGATTTCAAAATACACCACAGGTACATTTTCAAGCGGAGACATCAGCAGGCCCTTGATCGAAACAGAGACTTGGGAATGGGCCCATTCTGCAAATTAAATTTTTGCAAATTACTCCTTGTGGTTGTGGTGGTCTAGGTGGGGGCTGGAAAGGCAAACAGCAAGGATGCAGTTGACAGATAGATTTTCACAATTTTCCCCACTTTCGGCTGCTTAGTGTCAGGGCTCATGCTTAGTGTGCTGGCTGGGCCCATGCTGCGGACCGCAAATTGCTGTCTGCAATGCACGGGCACCGACAGTGGGGCAGCCGCATGCAGATGCAGACCCATTCACTTATCCGCATCAGACGGTCCGTAGTGCATGCACTACTTTTTTTTTGCGGTGCGGAGGCACGGACAGAAAACCCACGGGACACTTTGTAGTGCTTCTGTGGGCTTCTGATCGGTGCCCCCGTTCCGCACCGCATATCCCAAACCCATTCAAGCTAATGGGTCCGCTTCCGTACGCAGCCGCTGCCCGTGTATTGCCGACCCGCCGTGGCAATGCTATATTTTTACGACATTTCCTAGTCAGCAAAACTGTACTGTTACCATCATTCTTAGGCCTCATGCACACGATCGTATTTCCTTTCCGTGTCCGTTCTGTTTTTTTTTCCGGACTGTATGCCGAACCATTCATTTCAATGGATCCGCAAAAAAAAGGATGGTACTCCGTGTGCATTCCGTTTACGTATATCCGTATTTCCGTTTCGCAAAAAAATAGAACATGTCCTATTATTGTCCCCATTAGAGACAAGGATAGTACTGTTCTATTAGGGGCCAGCAGTTCCGTGCTACAAAATACGGAATTCACATGGACGTCATCCGTCAAAATACATACGACGTCAAAATACATACAGTCGTGTACATGAGGCCTTAAGATCAGAATGATTATAGTGATACCACATTTAGTTTTTCTTTCACACTCGCATTTGGTGCGGATTAGTCATGGATCTGCACAGATGGATCCGCACCGATAATACAACCGGATCCGTTTGTATTATCTTTAACATTTCCAAAACTGATCCGTCTTAAAAGTCAATGGGGGACGGATCCGTTTTCTATTGTGCCGTATTGTGTCAGTGAAAACGGATCCGCCCCCATTGACTTACATTGTGTGTCAGGACGGATCCGTTTGCTTCCGCATCGCCAGGCGGACACCAAAACGCTACAAGAAGTTTTGACTGCGATTGCGTTCCGTTGTTCAGTTTTTAGCGAACGTGTGCAATGCGTTTTGCACGCTCGTGATAAAAAACTGAATGTGGTACCCAGACCGGAACTTCTTCACAGAAGTTCAGGTTTGGGTTCAAGGTTGTGTAGATTGTATTATTTCCCCTTATAACATGGTTATAAGGGAAAATAAGGGAAAATAATAGCATTCTGAATACAGAATGCATAGTACAATAGCGCTGGAGGGGTTAAAAAAATATATATATTTTTAACTCTCCTTAATCCACTTGTTCGCACAGCCGGCATCTCTTCTGTCTTCTTCTTTGAGGAATATTACCTTTGATGACGTCACTACGCTCATCACATGGTTCGTCACATGATCTTTTACCATGGTGATGGATCATGTGACGGACCATGTGATGAGCGTAGTGACGTCATCAAAGGTCCTATTCCTCAAAGAAGAAGACAGAAGAGATGCCGGCTGCCCGAACAAGTAGATTAAGGGGAGTTAAATTTTATTTTATTTTTTTTAACCCCTCTAGCGCTATTGTACTATGCATTCTGTATTCAGAATGCTATTATTTTCCCTTATAACCATGTTATAAGGGAAAATAATAATGATCGGGTCCCCATCCCGATAGTCTCCTAGCAACCGTGCGTGAAAATCGCACCGCATCCGTATTTGCTTGCGGATGCTTGCGATTTTCACGCAGCCCTATTCACTTCTATGGGGTGAAAATTGCACAAAATAGAGCTTACTGCGATTTTCACGCAACGCACAAGTGATGCGTGAAAATCACCCCTCATGTGCCCCATTGAAGTGAATGGGTCCGGATTCAGTGCGGGTGCAATGCGCTCACTTCACGCATTGCACCCGTGCGGAAAACTCGCCCGTGTGAAAGGGACCTTAAAGTAGCCTAAATACTATTAAAAAAAACGGATTGACCCACAACTTTTTTATAGCTACCTCTACAGAGCTGTGTGGGGGCTAATTTTTTGCGGGGCAGACTGTACTTTTTATTGATACTATTTTGGAGTGTGTACGGCTTATTGATCACTTTTCATTCAATGTTTTGGGAGGTGAAGCAATGAAAAAATTGCAAATTGTCCATTTAGATTTTTTCCTCATTTATTTATTTATGTTTATTCTTATTATGGGGAAAGTGGGGTTTATTGACTTTTTATATTTGTAAAATATATTAGTAAGTCCCCTAGTGGACTTGAACATGCGCTTGTTAGACTGCTTGTCCCATAGACTGCAGTGAATTACCCACTGCAGCCTAGGGGAGTTTGAGGCAGGGCTCCACATGAACTATTGTTATGGTTGCCACGGATCCTTTAGAAGGCACGAGGCTACCACAATGCACAAACAGCTCCTGCAATCTCAGCATGTAGGAGCCATTCGGACCTCAGAAGTGCAGCGCTCCTGGGTAAAGCCACCTCCGATGATGTGTGAGAGGTTAAATGTCTGTGGTTAGCGTTATTGGCCATTAGCTCCAGGTGTCTCCTGTTTAAAAGTACCCGGCAGCTATGGCGCCCACTCAGCTTCTGACTGGGCGCCATGTTTAAAGACCCGACTTGCGCTGTAATTGTGTGGAGGAGGCCGGGAAGGTATTGAAGAGGTTGTCTGGATTGGAAAATCCATTTTAAAATACCCAATATGGTCATTGTGAGTCAATAACATTCCATGGAGGAGGCCTTAGCACATGTGTGCATACACAAAAAGACCAGTGGTTTCAATAGATACTGTGCAATACTTAAGTTCCCCTGTGGAGGCAGTGTAGGGAAATCAAACACTCGCTGTTGTCCGATTCTCCCATAGAACATTGCTGTGAATCCCAGGATTGGGATACCCTGTGATCAACTAGCAAAAAAGGGTCCTCCACACCAGTCAATCCCTTTAAGAATCACACTAAATTGCATTAGATCATGTAGGGTTATTCAGACTTACTGCAGCATGATTCCATTTTCATGACTTCTGTACAGTTTCCAGGACCTATGGAGGTCACATCTCTGACAGGTTATCACCCCCCATTACAATGAAGACTAGATCCACATGGATCTAATTCCTCTTGCTAGGGCATACGTCCTTGATCACCCTTCAAACCTTCTCCATTTTGAGAAGCTACTCAGCCATGGGATTACATATGTAGACACCCCTCTACATTTACACTGACATATTCCCTAGAAAGATGTTGCAGAAAGTATAGAGAGTATATGCTGGGGGGGGGGGGGGTTGAATCCTGAAACAAAGACACCCTCGGAGCCTGGTTTTAGGCGCTAGCTCTCCCTACAGCTGCTGGAAGGTGCGTGCAAGATTTATGGAATTCTATAAATACATTCTGAAAAAGATTTACTGTTCTTTGAGGCTGAGCTCGCTGGAGGCACTTGTCAGTGAGAATGAGACACAGGAGCCGTTAGACTTGAAATTAACTCGCTGGAGAAATTTGCACAGCTTGCTAGGCAGACAGCTTGCACCAATACGGCAAAGTTTGCCCGGCGATTAGACACTTGGGAGCCCCCCCCCAAACCATCCTCCGCCTTTGTGATTGGCGTCATATATAGCCGAGCAGCCACGGACTTAATAAACACGATGCTGCCTCCCCTTTTAATGGCACTTAGAGGATTTCTTTCAGGCTCCTCGCTTATGTAACGTGTCTTCTTCATTATGCATTTCATAACTGACTGGGGATGACATCACGAACAGTCCGGAACAAAGGGGACGTAAAGAAAAAAAAAACGCAGGGATGATAGATTAGTCAAATTAGCTGCGAACTCTCAGGTTCACAACCAGCCCTGTCAAGGGAGATAGCAACGTCTTGTGCCTTTTCAGGCGAAGCGTTTCCCATTAAATGACTGGGACGTGACAATCCACTTTATTCGTTTCCCAGCTCAGAGAATGCTGGGTAACTGGAAATCTGCATGGCAACAAATCTGATTCGAGGAACCGGCCAAGACGTTTCTGGTCAATTTAAGGGGAGGGCGGATCTCCCTTTTTTATTTATTTTTATAATAATAGGTAACGTGGATGTCTCAATTCTGGATACAAATTAGTGGACTGCTTTTGGGGACACCTCAGAAAGATAGAGGAAAAGTTTGAAAAGTTGGGAGATTTTGTTGCATTAGAGATTGTATGCAGTATTAGTATTATTATTGTTGTGCAGGCTGATCCTTGCTTCAGTGAGCTTACAGTCTAATTTCTTCACCCACAGGTACAGAAGCACTGCATAGAAGCATTACTTTCAACGATGGCCGAAACCTGGAAACATCAGTGAACCTCAAAAAAGGCAAAATGCACGGAGTGGACACCGAAAACCTCAAGGACCACTGTGCAAGGTCAGCAGATTAACCCCATGTTTTTTTTTTAGTTTTTGAACAGCAAAAAAATTGACATCAGGGAAAATATGGGGGAGTGCTCCACAATAAGGCAGGTGATGGAAAAATTGCAGAAAATCCCAAATTTCCATTTCAGACGACTATAGTATTACGACTGAGCTCTGTGGTGGTCTTTATATGGACCCTTATATGTGGGCAGGGGCATTATGTAACCAGCTGTCTCTGGTGAGAGAACCCTTTTAAAAAGCTTTCGCTAGAGTTGCATAGCTTCACAAGTGACAATCTGATAAGGTTTTCATTGAGTGGGTGCACGCCCCTTGGCGGACACCTGGGGACCCTCATTTCGCCAGCAGCTGAATCTTTTCCCATTGAAGTCTAGTCCATGAAATATGTGAAGCTGTTTGCAGTGCACTCGTGCCTTTATTATCTCTCCTAGCACGCAAATCCCAATAACTCTTCAAGTGCATGGAGCCCTTCTCCCTTTGATCACACACAGGTATAAAATCTATTTACCCTCTCGATGGCTTATGAAGCAGAGACAAGTGGATGTCTGAAGGGTGTGATTTCTCCTAAAATGTCTGGCTAAAGAGTCTCATGACTGAGAACCCCGACCGCCATGTTTCCTCTTTATACTGTAGAATGAATGAAAAAGGACCCACCGCCTCTCCTGACAATATATTCACCATCATCGAATTATTCTGGATCAGCTCTGTGTTGTGCAGATCCTCTGTTATTCCTCCTAGAAATTTACGATGGGTGTGTCCTGACACACTCTGGCACTGACCAATCAATGCTTATATTCACAGACCATATAGTGACACACCCTTTCGACAAGGGAATAGTAACACCCAGTTGTCTATTTAGAAATATTTAAGAGGAATAACAGAGGAATGGAGCAATGCTGACATCTAAGAAAAGATCATTTAGTATTGTTATTTCATGGGAAATGCAATTATTTCCTAAAATTCTGCCAATCTATTTTAGAAGCCAGGTCCTCCTTAAATAGATTGTGGGAGGTTAGAAAAACATGGCTGCTTTCTTCCAGAAACAGCACTACTCTTGTCCATAGGCTGTTTGTGGTATTGCAGCTCCGCCGTATTTTAGGGGGTTCAAGAAATTATCCCCTGAGTGGCCAATTAGTGATGTGCTCACCCACTCCATTCATTTTTATGGGAGTTTCGGAAATAGCCGAGCACTACACTCAGTTATCTTCGTAACTCCCATAGAAATTAATGGAGCAGCCAAGCACTTATCCAACCGCTGGTCCGTTCATTACAGGAGGTTCCACGGGGTACCCCGTTCTCGTGATCGGTGGAGGTCCCAGAGGTAGGACCCCCAGCAATCTAATAGTTATCTGCTATCCTGTGAGTAGGGTATAACATAATTTAATCGGAATACCCCTTTAAGGAGGAACATGCTTTAAAGTTACTTAATATAACATTTAAAGTGAGACTTTAAGGCCAATTCTAGGAAGCCACTAGGAAAGTGATCATCGTATCATGGACTCAAGCCATCCCAAAGGGTCACCAAGAGGTTATCCGGTCTGCTCGTCTTCAAAATCCCCATCCAATGTAGCGGTACTGCCAGCAGCCTTGCATATGTAACACTAGACATTTTTCAATTCGGGTTCCCAATATATACGTCCACCTGTTGCCCTCGATGCTTGCAGAGAGCCCCTGTTTCCCATTTTAAACAGTTTGCGTACCAGTCTACATTCCTCCCTGTCTACAGTTGGACATACTTCGTCCTGCACGGTACATTATATGCGATACATGCAAAGAATGCAGTAGGCAGAGGCTGGAACCGTTGTGCCAGATGGCAAGTACCAGCCAGTGGCTTGACAGGCCATGATAAATGAGTTACTGGGAATCCCAGATTCATGTGGAGACGTGGACAGGTTTTATGATACAGCTTTTTTGTGCCTTTTCGAGGTATAAATAGCAGTAGCTGTTTGGTGGATAAGGGTGTTGGATAACAGACAATTTATTTTTTGCAGTAGACCTTACTTCGAAACTCCTTGTCAGCAATTTGTCAGCATACGTACACTACAAGCCTGGACCTTTGTGATAAAGCAAGAGGAATCAATTGGCTTATGTAGTTTACACCGAATTCTAACCCATGGTACAGCAGAAATAGAGATTCATGAGATTAATCAAAGTTCTCCAGTCTTCAACAGTCCAGTTTGGTGGCCTGTGTCCATTTTAGCCTTATAGTCCTGTTCTAAAGGAGTAGAACCTAGTGAGGTCTCCTCCTGTTGTAGTCCAAGTTGTGATTTAGAGATGCTCTTTCATCCATAGAGATATCTCTCCACAGGTGTTGTATTTTGACCTACAGTCTCTGCAGACCATTGTGCTACTTGGAGATCCACCATATAATAGCATACATATAACAACATCTTAAAGGAGCTCTGCCCCTAGTGCTCAGCCCCAAGGCTATGCTATAGAAAAATGTTTTCTACTGAGGAACTTGGTTTCCCTTGGAACCTGATTAGTGGTTTCCAGGAAGACAGCAAGGGCTTCCATTTTTATAAGTGGGCAAGGTTGTTATAGGCGTTCTCCAGAAAGATAAAAAAAAAATTCAAGACTTGCCCTACGGTTAAAAGGTTGGAAATTATTATTGCCGCAGAGACAGTCTCTGCAGTTTCTATGTAGTACATCAAGAAAGAGAGACCTAAATGAGGTTGACCTGATCTCCCTCCCCATGTTTTAACATATGCAAATGAGCCTCTAGGATCACCGAGGGCGTTGACTTTATACCTAGAGGCTCATCTCTCTCTCCAACTGCCGTGCCTCCTGCACTTTGATTGGCAGTGAAAAAGTCATCACTCCTGACTCTGTTAATGAGAGTGGAGAGGGCGTGGCAGTTATAGAGAAAGCGGAGCCTCTAGGAGTAATGGCAACGCCCTCATTGCTCTTGGAGGCTCATTTTAATATAACAAAAAAAAATTTTTCTCAGCAATGCGGGGACATATGAACAGGCTCGGTCTGGCCCACAGGGGAACAGGTGAATCCCCCAGTGGACCCCTGAGCAATGTTGGTTCCCAGTCCCCCACCCTCAGCACTAGTGGCACATTGTAACAGTAGACGGACTGCAATATATATATGTTCATATGAAAAACTGGTTGGCTGAGGTGACTTGTAGGTACAAAGGTAGGCCAGTCAGAATCCTCTTTCATCAGGGAGCCGCCTTCTCAAACTCTCTGCAGGGGCCTCCATTATTAATCATCTCTAGGGTCGTGCTGCGTGAGCAAATATTTGCATGTGGCTGGACATCGGGCCCCCATAACAGATTTTACTGGTGGGCCCACATCACTCCAGTCCGACACTGCATATGAACATGAGACCAACACAGATGCCTTCAGCTGCCAAGTGCACATGTAACAGGTCAGCCAGTGTCATAGGGACAAATCTGCTGACAGAGGCCCTTTAACAACAGTTCTATCCTATCTCCAACCGCTTTTTTCTGTTGAATGTTCTTGGTATATTATGAGAGTAATTTGATCCTCCCAGTGTCCCGTACATTGCACTCAGTGCCAGGTCACTGCTATGTCCAAGTGTACAATCCCTAGATCCCTACAACAGGTGCCTCCCGCACAGACATGCTAATTGGCCGGGTTGTAAAGCATACGTGTAACCTGTCACACATTCACCTGTTTAAACAGCTATTTAGAATTGGCCACTAATCCCCTTTCACGGGTCACTTTACACTTTCTGCATACTCTGTCTCTGTCGGTAAGCTGAACGGCCCATTTTCTGCCTGACTTTTAGGAACTGGCCTGGCCTGGCCGGTCACTGGGTATGCTTGGGCGTTAAGAGTCTTTAGTTTCATGCTAAAACTGAATTGTTAATCCTGCTATAATTCTGACAAGAAACTTGATCAGTAAAAGGTCATATTCTGGCAGTTACAGTGAAAGAGCTGCAGCAGAAAGGACACCCCCCCCCCCCCCCCCCCCCATAACTGCCAGCCTGAAATAAATCTAGCAGAACAATTAGAACAATGAATGGGGAGATCTCTGGATCCATGTGAGGTACAGGGCTGGTTCTAGCCGCGTTAGAAAGAGAATGCCATGTACTATTTGAGGTCTTATTTTTTACATCAATCATGGCATAAGTCCTTTAAGCCCTCCAGTGTCAGTGCTCCATTTTTATAGATCCTCTTTGTTCTAAATCTCTATGTGGCGGTGTCCCATTGTTCTAGATCTTCCAGTGTCATTACATCACTGTTCTAGTTACACTAGACATTAGTTCTAGGTGCTCAAGTATCAGTACTCCATTGATCTACATCTTCAAACGAGGAGCTCCCCAATACATAGAGTGTCAGCTGACCCTGCCATTCTCAGCAGGTTCAGCTGGCAAAAGACTAAGGGGCACATTTATCAAGACTGGCCTGATAAAGCCCTGCACTGGCGGTGGTTCCGCCGCAGTTATGAAGAGACGCCGGCCTCTACATAAATTCGGCGGATCCACTGCCACTTCTAAATGTAAGGCAGCTTCCTTGCTGTCTTACATTTAGACCACTTTCTACACCTAAAACAGGCATAGAAAATGGTAAATGAGAGGAGCCTCCCGTCCCATCCCCTTTAACGCCACGCTCACTTTTTTAGACCTGGCATGAGCGGACCTTTGTGCTGCAATTTGCACCAGAAATACACCTAATTTAGGCATATGTATGTTTAATAAATGACCCCCTAAGAGTCCTATTATATAGGCAGATTAAGCAGGCAATTGTCGGGGAGGAAGCGTTCCTTCCCGACAATTGCCTGCTCGCTAGCAGAGGAGACTGCTGCTATTACATGCAGAGAAAGGAGCGATCGCTATGCCACCGTATGTCCCCATACTGAATCACCGTTTGCAGGCAGCAGATCGCGATTACACAGCTTGATCACAGCCGACAAACAAGGATTTTTAAATCTGATAAAAGATTCTGATTACCCGATGAACAATCGTTTGCTCGGTCATTGGGTAATCGTCAGTATTACACTGCCAGATCATCGCTAACGTTCATATGATCTGAACAATTTTCTTCAGGTGTAATACGGCCTTAATGTATATGGCCACCTTAAGCCCCTAGTGCAGGGATCAGCAACCACCGGCACTCCAGCTGTGGTGAAACTACAACTCCCAGCATGCTCCATTCACTTCCATGGGAGATCTAAGAAAAGACAAGCAATTGTACATGCTGGGAGTCGTAGTTTCACCACAGCTGGAGTGTCGGAGGTTGCTGACTCCTGCCCTAGTGCCTCACTCTTCATTTGTTCTAAGTTCTCAAGGGTCGGTGCTCCATTGTTCTATCTTCTGAAGAGACTGGTTTCCTACTGTTGTAATATCACAGATGTGACTACTCTGTTGTTCTAAAACGGCAAGTTTCAGATCAGTGTTTTCCATCCTGTTTCCCAGCGTCCAGTATGCAACCATCAGGGCATACTAAGAATTGTGGTTTTGTAGCCTGAGAGCTATTGGTTAGTGACCACTGTTCTAGAACCTCAAGTGTCAAGGATGGGAACCCCTGTTTGTTAATGGCACTATAAGATATTTGAAAAGCCCTTTGAGGAACATGTAATTCTTTGCTTCTGTAAAAACAGGGCTAGAATTCCAAAATACTGTAGCTGCTAACCAGATGGAGCTTTTTTTCTTTTAATAATAGAATGTGATAAATGTGATCCCTTAAAGGGAACCTGTCGTCACCTTTATGCTGCCCATACTAACAGCAGAATAAAGTAGAGACAGGCGAGTTGATTTCACCGGTCTGTCATTTATAAGTTAAAAGTAAGTGGTTGCCGAGAACCGACATCACAATCATTGCAGACTGGGCCTGGAAAAGAAAAAAACAATAAAGACCAGAGGTGGCCAATTGGTAAAAAGTGGAAAACAGTGTCCACCCAGTAGAACCAAAAGGACACCCGTGAATATGACTCGGTACTAGCTCCCGAGTGAAACAAGTGAAAAAACAAAACAAACAGAGCTCATAGTACCGTATATAAAAAATATATAATTTTATTATGACATGATTAAAATATAAGGCAATAAATAATATGCCGTTAAAAAGTGAAAGGAAGCAGAAAAAAGAACGGACGAAGGCACGCCGAAACGCGCGTTGGGGTAGCGCCATCCTGGGTGATATAGCACACAGTCTTTTCTGGTGAGTCTCTGCCTCCTTTTTTACTTATACAGCATTAGATTCGGGTTATTGGATACCTGGCTACCATTGGGGTCTGCCCCTATCTGGTTTACACTGCACTTGCATGCAACCCCTGTCTATTCTGCCGTGTAGGTATCTTTCTGATTGTTTACTCAACCTATATTTATATATATGATCTATTCTTGGTCAATGGCTGGTCACTGTACCACATATAACCTATTTCATTGTTCATCATGTTTTACATTTGACACGTGTGCTATCCCAGGGTGGCGTTCTTTTTTCTGCTTCCTTTCCCTTTTTAACGGCATATTATTTATTGCTTTATATTTTAATCATGTCATAATAAAATTATATATTTTTTATATACGGTACTATGAGCTCCGTTTCTTTGTTTTTTTGCTTGGGCCTGGAAAAGAGTCACGGCCACCTGAGAAGAGTCCTGGTTATTCATGAATTCCTGCTCCCCTGCCCTCCTGCTGATGACTGACAGTCTTCTACCTAGCTTTCTCCCTTCCTCTCTAGGAGAGAACTGGCAATCATCAGCAGATGGGCAGTAGAGCAGGAGATTATGGATAACCAGGACTCTTCTCAGGTGGCCGTGACTCTTTTTAAGGCCTGAGCTGCAATGATTATGATGCTGGTTCTCAGCAACCACTTACTTTTAGCTCATGAGTGACACACCGCTGAAATCAGCATTTCTGTCACAAATTTATGCTGCCCTCAGTGACGTCAGCATAAAGTTGATGACAGGTTCCCTTTAATGGCATAAAGAAGGTTAATTTCCATTTATTAATCCCAGTCCTAGTTACGTTGTGATTAACCTAAGACACAGGCTCGGACTGGCCCATAGGGGCACAGTGGAATCTCCCGGTGGGCCCCTGAGCAAGGTGGGCCCCTAGTCTACTATCTCCTGCACAAGTGGCACATAACACAGTAGCCTTACTGTACTAAATACATATATTCAATGTACAGCTCCTCAACCAGCCTGTGTTCATAATAAAAACTTGTTAGATTATTTATTATATTTGAATTTATCCGTATGGTGGGCCCCCAAAATAAATTTTACTGGTGGGCCCTAGGTACCCCAGTCCGACACTGCTAAGACATGTATAATTGCATTGTGTGCTGAACAACTGAAAGAACTCAAATTACTGCTTTTCCGCTTCTTGTCCTACAGAATGGGCATAGGCTCAGCATAACCTTAAATTGTCTATATGTTCCAGAAGAAGAATAGTTTCCCCTTTCATAAAAATTCAATTTTTGAAAAAAATATATACAGGTTGAAATACAAATTGACAGTTAGTGTTGAGTAAATCGAAGTATCCAAAGCGCACTTCAATCTGAATTTCAGGAAAAATTTGATTAGTCAAAAAGGCAAATTTCCTCTCACTTCACGGTAACAAAAACATTTTTACTGAAATGGAGGTAAAAAAAATACATACTTCCTCCATCTGATGGCGGAGAGGCAGCAAATCTCTTGCACGCCGACGTGTGGCATCATCACTCTGCCTGGTGAAGTCATCAGTTTGCTCCCCTTGTGGCAGCAGTGTCCTTCACAAATGTACAGTATACAGTGTGCCTCACCATATTCGCATGCCCATAAAAAACTATTTATGTTTTTGTCTACAGAGCTGCACGAGGGCTTCTTTTTTCCAGGGATGATCGCTAGTTTGGGGTAAATATGGCTTTTTCATAACATTTTATTCTATTTTTGGGGAGGAGTAAAGCTACAAAAAAAATGGCAAATTGTGCATTTTATATATTTAGTTACGGCATTCACTACACAGGAAAAATATTTAATATTTTAATAGTTCGGACATATTTAAACACCACAATACCTGTAATGTTTATTTTTTATTATTTATTTTCATATGTAAAATTGGGAAAGAGGATGATTTTTTTTTATTTTTTATTTATACAAATTTCTTTTTACTTTCCTTTTTAGTCCATATGGGTGACTTGTACTGTACATGCGATCTTCTGAGCACTTGTATCACAGACTGCAATAAAATATCATTGCAGTCGGTGGGATTTTACAGGGTTGGCTTTGCAGGCAGCTGACTATGACAGTGGTGGGAGCCTTCGAACAGATTGAAGCACAGCAATTTCACCTCAGGGGCTCCAATTGGAGAGCAGACAGAGCCCCCTCCCTTATCACTGATCCCGGTCATTATACAGCCAGCACCTGCTGTAAGCTCATGATCCCGCTCCATATCTCTCGAGCTCTGATGATGTACTTTTACATTAGGGGGCGCCAAGGGGTTAAGAAATCTCCCAATGAGAGAGATTAATCTACAGTGGACTCTTTAAAGAGGACCTTTCACTAATATACAAACTAAAAACTAACTCTATCTGTGGGCAGAGCGGTGCCCAGGGGTCCCCCTGCACTTACTAGTATGCCTGGGTGCCGCTCCGTTCGCCCGGTATAGGCTCTGGTGTCTCAGCTCCGTCTGTTGTATTGGACTGATTTTTTGTAGGAGGCGTGTCCCTTGCTGCAGCACTGGACAATCGCAGCACACAGCTCATAGACTGGCTATGAGCTGTGTGCTGCGATTGGCCAGCACTGCAGCAAGGGACACGCCTCCTACAAAAAATCAGTCCAATACAACAGACGGCGCTGAGAGACCGGAGCCTATACCGGGCGAACGGAGCGGCGCCCAGGCATACTAGTAAGTGCAGGGGGACCCCTGGGTGCCGCTCTGCCCACAGATAGAGTTAGTTTTTAGTTTGTATACGAGTGAAAGGTCCTCTTTAAAGTCAATGTCGCTGTGCTGTTGTAATTTGCGGCAAATTTATGAGACGTCACAAATTGTTTGATCAACGTCGTGCACCTTAAAAATAACAATTTGCCTAGAGATGTTACTTCGTCCACCCCATATTGGAGTGTGACTTTTTATGGTTCAATCTCTATTCATTAGGCTACATGCATATGAATGTTGTTTGTTTCCGTGTCCGTTCCGCTTCTTTTGCGGATAGGATGCGAACCTATTCATTTCAATGGGTCCGCAAAAAATGCAGACAGCACACCGTGTGCTATCTGCATCTGTATGTCCGTTCTGTAGCCCTGCAAAAAAAATAGAACATGTCCTATTCTTGTCAGTTTTTGGCATTGTTACAATGGGCCCGCAAAACAAAACTCATGGCATACGGATGGCATACGTAGTTTTTTTTGCGGATTCGCAATTTGCGGACCGCAAAACACATACGGTTGTGTGTATGTAGCCTTAAAGTAATAGAAGAATACACGTGCATCTATCAGAACAGTGAGGTAACAATGATAATTAAGGTAAACAGTCATAAAATAAACACGCTAAATAGGACATAGACTCACAGACGTACAATGGAACCGGACTGGGACAAAAGGTAAGGTGGGCAAGGGGAAATGCTTTGTGCATGACACATATTGGCTGTATAGCTTAAAAGGGGACAATGCCACTGGCCAACCAGTCCGAAAATTGCAGAGACCCACGGAACTGGGAGGAGGTTGACTTTTTAAAAAGTAGCATTTGATAAATCTGGCCCACCTACTCGTCTAGATAACCATGTCCACTCGCCCACCCACTTTTTAAAAGTAGCAAAAGCGGCATAAAATCATAAAAAGTGTAAAAATGGTGTACACAGAATTTAGGGACCTTTTTATGGCAGAAAACTGGTGTATAGTTTCATAAATTTCCTCATTGGGTGAGCTGTATGAAAACCAACACAAATGAAAATGAAAGAATTACAGTCAATCATGTTGCATCTTTATTCAATAGGGCCTCTAGATACCGTATTTTTCGCCCCATAAGACGCACCCCCCCCCCCCCCCCAAAAAAAAGTGGGGGGAAAATGTTGCTGCGTTTTATGGGGTGAATGCTAATGAGCGATTCCATTATGGAAGCGCTCATTAGTACCGGAGGACCGGGAAGCGCTGAAGGCTCTGTACTAACGGCTTCATGGTCCTTGGCCGACAGCAGAAGGAAGAAGAGCGCGGGCGGTGATGAGCGGCAGTGTCCAGGAGCAGGAAAGGTAAGTCGTTTATTTATTTTGTGATATGAGGCTGGGGGCTTTTGAATTATGGCTGGGGACTTTTGAATTATGGCTGGGGGCTGCTGAATTATGGCTGGGGGCTGCTGAATTATGGCTGGGGGCTGATTACATAAGGCTGGGGGCTGCTGAATTATGGCTGCGGGATGATCACATATGACTGAGGGGTGATTACATGTGGCTGGGGGCTGATTACATATGGCTGATCACATATGGCTGGGGGCTGATATGAGGCATGGAGGTCTCATCTGATGTCTGATTGGGGGTCTTCTTTATGTTGGGCTCTGATCTGAGGTCATATTAACATTGGGGATCTGATTAGGGCTGTGAGCTGAGGTCTGATTAACATTGGGGGTCTAATTGCTGATCTGATCTCTAATGAAAAATATTTTTTTCTTATTGTCCGCCTCTAAAACCTAGGTGCGTCTTATGGGCCAGTGCGTCTTATAGGGCAAAAAATACGGTAAATGATATCTAAATTCTGATTAGTCATGGATTTAACATTCACCAACAGTATAGCACTAGTTGTCCAGTTGCTGGGCCCCAAGTCCAAAATGTCCTTGCACTAGTGATATTGACTGGGTGCATTCTAGAATCTTTTCCTGCCCAGTATACCCTGCTTTCTATTTTTACAGAGTGTTATGTTCCTTTAATGTAATTGCATACAGACATTGTGACTGTCACGTATTTACAGCCCAGGATATCCTTCATGTTTCACTGTATTTTATGTCTGTGGTGGACAGCTGTGGCCTGATGCCAGCACTTACAGTACAGTGCCAGTTCTAATGAATATCAGTCAACATGTGGCTACTCTTACGACAGGACTGGCTATAAAAGTTACGACATGGGAACGATGTGAGGTTTAGCATCAAACATCAATTCCCTCTAGAATAAAAATTATCCATTAAATCCTTGCTCTCTCCTCTTTCAGCAGTTTCTGGGAAAGTTGGGTGACACGAACTTGACAGTGCCCACAGGTGTTGTCACCCAGACTTCCTAGGGAACTAATATCTCCTGGATCCTCATCTCCTGGACAGAGAGCAGAGTGACTACAAAGAATCTCTCACTCTGGAGGACTGGTACTGTGTAATGCCGCATTTCTCCTGTGGTGGTGCTGCAGAGAAATTAAACACTTACTGCCAGGTTTCTAACAATTAGAGACTGACCAGTCAGATGTATAGAAATCAAATACCACAGTGCAGCACAAAATACTGTCACCCTCGCCACAGTATTCAACTATATCACTGTACTGAGGACAGCAATACAGTTTAATTCAGAAGGGCACCTGCGGCCGGTGTACCTGATGCTCCTACATTAATTAATGGGGAGAGCATCAGATCATTATGTACCCAGCCAGTGGCCATTAGGAGGGCTCAGGCAGCCCCTTGGGCGTCTGCTCATCAGGAAATTTCCCTGGAGGATCTATGTCCAACCCTGCCTGAAATGCATATGAAATATATGGATATATTTCTACTATGGATATAAAGAGTTTAAATATGTTTTTAGAAAAATTCACATTGTTATCTAGATAAGGCCACGTTCACATCAGTGCTAGCAGTTTCAAGCTTCCGTTAGAGCAGAACAGCAGCTTTATTTTGTGGAAAAAAAGTCCTGCATGCAGGACTTTTTTGCTGCCTCTTTTTTGGCGGAATGTGTGACAGAGGCCCCCAATTGAATCTCCAATGCAGATGTAAACAAGCCCTAAGAAAAGCTTCATTTTGCATATATTTTACTGTTGGGGTCCATTCACACGTCCGCAACTGCTTTGCGGTACACAAATAGCGGATCCGCAAAATGCTGACACCGTCCATGTGTGGCCATAATAGAAATGCCTTTTCGTGTCCGTGAATGCGGACAAGAATAGGGCATGTTCTATTTTGTGTGTGCTGTCCGCATCTTTTGCAGCCCCATTGAAATATAATGTGTCCGCACCCGTTCCGCAAGATGCAGATGTGTGAATGGACCCTTATCTTGCAGACTGGTGACTGGGGGAATTTCCGGATAACTCAATGCTGACATGCTTATAATATTTTTACAATTAGACAGCACCCCGACTGGTTGGTATGATACTTAGTGAATTTATTCAGCCAGACACGATGGTGCCGGCGCCTCTCTGCTCGTGGTCACAATCTGGCCTGATGAAGGGCTTCTTTCCAGCCTGAAACGTTGCCAAAACTGTACAGTTGTGCACCAGCATGTCCGGCTGAATAAATTCACTAATAATCATACCAACCAGTTGGAGTGCTGTCTAATTGTAAAAATATTATAAGTGTGGATCCTGAGGAACAGATACCTTGACGAGCACCCAGAAATTGGCCAGGCTACTGTTGAGTGCTGTGATCATTTGGGATTATACTACTCAATGCTGACATGCTGCCGTTACATGATATTACAGAAAGCTCCATCTTTGAGCACTGTTTAAGATATCTCCCCAGCTCTGGTCCACCTCCACATCATAGCATGCAGTATCACAGGCACACATAGAAAGTGCAGCTGCACCCCCTACTCTCCGTCTTCTATGTGCTGTATTACAATGGATTGCCTCATGCCTAAGGACTCCTTAGTCCAAGGCCAATACAAGTTGACAGGATCATTAATACCATAGTGTAACACAGAATACCATACCACAGAACGAAAGACCACAATGCAGCACAAAATACCTCCCCAGAAGCTGTCCCTCTATAGCTGCCACGTTCTGTCTTCCTCTTCTAATTGTCTCTAATATAGATATGGAGCAGAGGTGAGATGTGGGCCACAGCTCCGAGTCAGCCCTATCTTCAAAATGCTGCCTGGACTTCCTCTAAAGTTCACCCAGTAGTATGTACCCAACCAGCGTCAGTGAGGTGGGCTTGGGTGGCCCAATGGGGATCGGCCCACTGGGAAAATTGATATGGTCTTGAGTCTGCCCCTATATTGAGTCTGCCCCTGCTCCTAAAAAGCTACTCCCTATCTTCTATGTGCTGTATTACAATAGATTGGTGACTGTGAAGGGAACAGAAATGCACATGTTTAAAGGGAACCTGTCACATTAAGGGTCCATTCACATGTCCGCAAATGGGTCTGCATCTGTTCCGCAATATCAGGAACTGGTGCGGAGCCATTCATTCTCTATAGCGCCAGAAGAGATGCGGAGAGCACACTATGCGGACAAGAATAGGCAATTCTTTGGACGTGTGAATGGACCCTGAACATGGTGTCAGAGCTGAAGACAGAATAGTATAGAGCAGGAGGAGCTGGGCAAATTGGTATTTAGTTTTGTGGGAAAAGATTCAGTATAACTTGTGTTTCATTTCTGCTTATTCTGGGCTTTGGAGTCCAGGAGTCGGTCCTATCAGTGATTGATGTCCTTCCCTCTATGACTGTGTATACAGAGAGAGCTGTCAATCACTGATAGGACCGCCTCCTTGACTTCACAGCCCAGAAAGAGCAAGAATTTGAATGAATAAAACACAAGTTTTACCGAGTCTTTCCCCACACAATTATATATCAATCTGCTCAGCTCCTCTTGCTCTATAACATGTTGTCTTCAGCTCAGACATCAGGTTAAATGGGACAGGTTCCCTTTAAGCACCCCTCTCATCCATTGAGGAGGAACGAGGGACTCTGACCCCTGTTCAGGTGATCTGTGTGGGTTCAATCCAGCAGAATGACTACCTGACAACTGTCTAGTGTTCTGGACAAGAACAGTAAGGACAGAGCTGGCAATGATTAACCAAAAGCGCACGGATAGATTATTTCTGAGGGATTAATGCCTCATACAAAGATAATGATTAATCCTTCATCTGCTGTACGTTCAGTTCACTGTTTACATTGCAATTATTAGGACTTCCTCATTTGCTCGGTCTGGAAAATGACTGACGGAAATATAATTAGACATGGATAATGACACTCAAAAATCATTTTGTGCCTCTTGTTGGGATTTAGCTTTTAAAGGGAAACTCAATTTATCATATAATGTAACATTAATGACCCTGTCCCCTTCCTGTAGGATTCCAAAGATTATAGATAGTCATACGGCCCTCATGTGTAAAACTGTTCTAATATAATACGAAACGTTACCCATAGTAACCGATCTGATTCCACAATTTTTTTTTTTTCAGGCCATCTGATTGGCTAATACAAGCACCGCCGCTTTGATGCATCAGAGCCATTACATGTTAGCCTAACCCTGTCATTTTGGGAGGAGCTTTGCAGTCTTCATGCAGAATCTCCTTACAGATAGGGAAACATTATGAGGGGGTGGAGCCTGACACTTATTTTGATGTCAGAATCAGGTGTCATTCAATTAAGAATTAAGGGATCACAGAGCTTTCACAGGGTGCGGATAAGGTGCACATACATACACTGTTTGAAAGTAGACTGTACATTTTTGGCTGGAGTTTTCTTTTAACTTACAACAAGGATCATAACTTGAACATAGTGTAATGGGGACAAGCACCACCCGATACAGTACAGAGTTTATTTATTACTTTTCAGGACATGTATCCCCTATATGATCTGACAAGAGGGCAATTCCCCGAAACAGCAGGCCCTTGTCCGTGGATCTTATTCCTCATTACTCTATGTTGATGCTTGGAGATCAAACTGGCCTCTATGGCATTTCCACCGTGTATTAAGCCAGTGAGCGGCCTACATGTACAGCTGTTGTGACTATGGCCTTATGCATACGGCCGTGTTTTGTGGTCCGCAAATCGTGGATCTGAGCTATGAGCATGACGCCTTTTTTTTCCCCCATCTAGAAAAAAAAAAAGTCCTATTCTTGTTCGTGAAACAGACAAAAATAGGACATGTACTCTGCTGTCTCTGGTGCACACATAGAGAATAAATGGAGCAGCAGAGCACATGCTACTCCGTCAGATTTGGGGGAATGGGACCTCCAGCGATCAGCCAGTTATCCCCTAACTTATATACTTGGCACAACTCCATTTAATAACAGTTAGTAAAAATGTAGGTGGAAAACCCCTTTTGGGAATCACTTGCTTTCATTTAGTCATTTTACCAGGTTATTTTTTAATGTTTTTTCCTGGGTTCTCGGTATTGTAAATTGCGGTGTAAAAATAGGTCAGTTTACCGTGTGGTATGAAACAGCAAACATCTGAGCTGGATTTATTCTGTATACAGTCCTGTGTCAGGAAGGTTATAAAAAAAAAGCCCTAGAACCCAGAAATACAGTGAGTGATTTCTGCTCATGGTATGCTGGCTGCACCCCACAGGAATTTACAGAACCACAGAATAAACGCCAGATTAGTCAGACGAGAGACCATTAACTTTGTCTGAGCCTCCAATTGGTTCCATCCTCAGAATTTGCTAATGAAACTTTGCAGGTAGCTGACAAGACAACGAGGAGGCAGAAGGGGAAGAACAACGACCTTGTGGTTGGGTGGTCAGTCCCTGAGGAATGGTTTGTTCTTCTGCACCTCTTCAATCCAGCAGCCTCTCTAATAGTGTTACCAATTGATCTGGAATGCAGATTTGAGTGGTGTACCACATGCACGGCGCCCGTCCTAACACTGTCATCAGAGGGGAGAGGAGAGAGGGGAGGGGGAGCAACCACAGACTGTTTACCACTTCTGTTAATCCAAAATATACGACACCACTCAGCCCCCACATATTAGTGTAACAGGAGCCGGCACAGGTACCTTCACCGCTGCTGACGTATCATCACTGGTGGAGAATGCAGACGATAAAAAAGAGATGTCCTGTCATCATCCACTTTATTCATTCCATTCAATACAATGGGCAATTATTTTTCATGACCTTGACTGTAAAATCTAAGGATTAGCTAAAATAGACCTGAAAGTTATGGAATACCTGACCAATAGTGGTCATTGCTAGGGTTCTGGGCCCATCTGTTACCATGTTTGACATGTCCCAAGAGATCGATCATGATATAATTATGCGTTAGTCCCTTTACATGATGTTAGCCAGGTACCAGCTCCTTGGTTGTTTTAAAGCTTGATGGTTATAAGCCAGTGTGTGGTGGCCCATAAAGTGGACATTACCAGGAGTGGAGCACTATGACAGTGAATGGGCATGGTGCAGCAGGTAACAGACATACAGATTCTGCCACCAATACCTATGGTTGGTTAGATACCTGATTCTGGTGGCATCCTCTGAGCTGTGGACACCATCCTTATTATTCGAAAGGCACTGCCCTACTGTAAAGTCATGGATGCAGTAGATAAATATACCAAAATGGTTGCAAGGAGGTCTTTCTGCTGTACAAGAGACTGCTTCTTTATGCTGCACTCATTTGTTTAGGTTCCTTCCCAGAAAGCATTTCAGCATAGCTCCAAAAAGCCTGGTCATACTACTTTAGGACTAAGGACTCTTTCACACGAGCGGAACCTGGTGCGTGGAATCCGCCGCGTGGAAGACAGCAAAGCCCAGTTCCGGACAGCATGATTGATAATGCTCCGTGCCTCTCTGTGATCTTTTTACTACAAAATCACGGTGACAACTTTATCTCACCGTGATTTTGTAGTAAAAAAGCTCACAAAGAGGCACGGAGCATTATCAGTCATGTTAATGCTCCGAGCCTGCGCTGTCCGGAACGGGGCTTGGCTGTCTTTCAGAAAGAGCCCTAAAAAGCAGATGAAAAAAGAGAAGAGGCAAGTAAGGCTGAGAGCTTCATACCCCACAGGCCAGAGTGGAGCCCCCTACGTATCAATAAGTGCAGCATATGTCCAGAAATAAGACCCTGCGATCATGTTACCCTAGCTGGCTCTCTAGTCATTTGGCAGCCATTTTGAGTTCTCTAGCAAGAGCCCCGAGTATTGAGTATCCCTAGAAATCCGGGCTTCTCCGAGCTGAGATAATGAGGTGCAGATGCATTGTCCTTTTGCATAATAGCTCGCAGTTCCCACTGCATGAAATGGAAAACTGCAAACATGAAAGTCTGTTTAATGGGGGCCACACAACACATGATCTCCTCGCTCCAGTTCATTGGTAAATATGCGGGATTTTATAGCCCCAGCATCTGGAAACAATAGAGATGACTTCTTAATCATTGTAAGGATAATTCTGCTTAGGGCTCATTCACACGACTGTATCCGATTTTTCTGGTATGCAAATTGCGGATCCGCAAAACACGGCCTTTTGCGGATCGTATCGTCTTTCTCCGGTGTAAAAATGCCTATTCTTGTCTGCAATTACGCACAAGGATAGAAAATGTTTTGTCTTTTTTAAAGGGCCATGGAATAGAAGTACGGATGTGTACAGCACACGGTATACTTTCCGCATCTTTTGAAATGACTGGGTCCACATCCGATTTGCAAAACTGCGGTACGGATGCGGTGTGAATGGGCCCTTAGAGTTATAAACTCAGTATATTATACCCCCTGTCCTCCCCTTTACCCCAAACATGCTTATTTGACCGCCCGACCTAGAAGCTTGCCTTTTTAGGAGCATTTCTTAGAATTTGATTCTGCAGGACCATTACCGGGTTTGTCACCCAACTTTTCCATAGTTCTGACCCGCAAATTCAGTTATTTAGGCAGAAAAGGACATATTTCTGTATAACCAGGCAGAGTTACCATTCAGTAAGGCCTCATACACATGACTGGATTTCTCCTCTGTGTGTTATCTGCATTTTTTGCGGACAGCACACTGATCCATTCATTTCTACGGCACCAAGCACACATCCATATTTTTTGCGGATCAGCGTGGACGTTCTGCAAATGATAGACTGTGTCCTATTCTTGTCCATATTGCGTTCAAGAATAGTTCTTTCTACTGATGGGAGTGAGAAAAATGAGGAATGCACATGGAAGGTATCTGTGTTTTTCAGAGAACGAAATCTGGACACAGCCATGTGCATGATCCCTAAAAAATGGCCATCACCTCTACTGTCATACCTGTGTCAATAAATATTTGTATTCTCCGTGAAATAACAATTCCGGCATCTTTTTTTAGAACTTTGCATTGTCCATTCCTCCATTCTTCCTAGTGGAAATGTATCAAACACGCATTACAAAACTAGAAACTGTGTGTTACCATTGTCTGTAGTTGTCCAGTCAGTGCTGATAGTGTCAGATTGTGTAGACAAGGCATCCTCAAACTGTGGCCCTCCAGCTGTTGCAAAACTATAACTCCCAGCATGCCCGAACAGCCTACAGGTATCAGCCTACAGCAGGGCATTGTGGGAGTTGTAGTTTTACAACAGCTGGAGGGCCGCAGTTTGAGGATGCTTGGTGTAGACATTTACCCTACTGACAACAAGGGGAATGGTAATGCCCAGGTGTCAAGCCAATTATAGATTTCTAGTAGGAATAACAGAGGAACACTAGAATGCAAAGAAAAGGTGCCACAGAATTGTTATTTCAGGCAAACTGACTTGGTCCTTTTTAAAGAGGTATTCTCATCTCACCTGTCGTATCCAGTGATTAAAAGGCAGCAAGCCATGAGAAAGGAGGCTCTGCACTCCGGGACCATGCAAATCCCACTTTTTTTTTTTACAAACAGCGGAAAGAGCTGAAAGTGCTGTGATAGGCTATTTCCATTAATATCAGAAGTTAATGGGAGCTACAAAAACCGTACAGCACAATGCGTTATGCGGCTTCTGTAGCTGCCATTCACATCTATGGGCGTTATGAATGGCTTGGATGGCAATACCCCTTTAAGTAAAATGTTAGCTCCCTACCAATTTAATATATAGACTGCACATTACATTTTAGTCAATTGTCCTTCTTTTTCCCCCCAAAAAATACAAACTGAAAGCTCTCATAGTCATTTCTGAACTGATGGGGTTAGTCCTTCTTTTTTCCCCCAAAAATACAAACTGAAAGTTCTCATAGTCATTTCTGAACTGATGGGGTTAATATTATCCCAGGCCGCTGTCACTGGGACTATTCCAGTAGATGATAAAATATGGTGGTGCGACATCTAGTGGTCAAATGCTGGTGCTGTACCCTAGATGTAATTAAAAAAAAAGGGGGCAGCGTATCAAGGGCTACAATTCCCAACACTAGGGTACTTCATGAACACCGGGTACTTCTGATGCTTGTAGTGCCACAATGGTTAACATACGGACACGGCTGTGTGCCCGAGTATTATCAGGGCGTGCTAGGAGCCTTATTTGTTCAGTGAGGAGGAGACCAGTTGAAAGGTAGAAGCAAAGTGCAGATGGTAAGCAGATTCTCCTCACGGCGAGCGCATCATGTACATCTCCAGCAGTGAATTAAGGACAATACCCCAGAGGCACTGTCACGCTTTGTTGTCAAGGTGTATCACCTGCACCTGGTCCTCCCTGCTTGTGAAACGCCAATCTCGTTCCACGCCATTGGTCCCCTGGTTAACCTACATGACTCTCATAACGCAGCCTTAGTGCAGACGTGCATTCTGTGATCTGCCGGCTATGTAGACATCGTGTGGTGCGATCTATGGCGCTATTACTACCTCTCTGACTTATGTGATGTTTTATGTTTTTCAGGTCACCTCAGCGAGGTGCACGGGGATGGATACTGACAGTTCACGGTAAGGTAACCCGTGGTTGACTACGGTCCACCTGTGGGGATTTTACAGGTAATATCTCCAACCTTATTCTATATGCCATTTGTATTTCCATCCTCATTAGTGTATGTGCACATGGGAGTGTAATTTGTCTGGATTTTCCACACAGATTTTTGTGCGCTTTTTGCTGCGTTTCTGCACCAAATCTGCACCAATTTTGACTAAGATTGGCCACAGATCCCACCCTTAGGCCTATTTTCATTCCGTGTCCATTAAAAAAAATTTAGGGCCGTACACGGAACCATTCATTTCAATGGGTCCGCAAAAAAAAAACCTGAAGGTACTACGTGTGCATTCTGTTTCCGTATTTCCGTTCTGTAAAAAAAATAGAACATGTCCTATTATTGTCCGCATTACGGACAAGGATAGTACTGTTCTATTAGGGGACAGCTATTCCATTCCGCAAATTACGGAATGAACACGGATGTCATCTGTATATTTTGCGGATCCGTTTTTGCAGACCGCAAAATACATACAGTCGTGTGCAAGAGGCCTAAGGGTACCACCACACAGCATGGAAACGCAGAAAATGACACTGTTGCGTGCATATACCCTAAGGGTACCTGCAAATGGGTGCATGTGAACGCACAGAAGATACGCACAAATCCCCTGAGGGTACCTTCACACGTTGCGAAATACGCGCAACCACAAAATAGGGACCATGGACCGACTGAAGTCAATGGGCCCGCAGGAAATGCAGATGCAACATGGACGGTATCCGCGTTTTGTGGATCTGCAAATCCGCACAGATAATACAGTAGATATCACCTGCAGTCCTATGTAACAGCACAGATAACAGTCATGGCTATCTGAGTACAGAAACTGTAGTAGTGTTACCTGCAGTCCTATGTAAAACTACAGATAACACTAGTGTAGATCATGTGGTAGTGTTACCTGCAGTCCTATGTAAAACCACAGATAACACTAGTGCTGATAATGTGGTAGTGTTACCTGCAGTCCTATGTAAAACCACAGATAACACTAGTGTAGATCATGTGGTAGTGTTACCTATGTCCTTAGTGTGCCTTCCTGTGCCTTTCCCACGGTCTCCATGGTGGCGGCGCTGCCTCCTCTTCCATCTTCATCTTGCCCCGCACAGAAAGTCCTGATGCAGCTGCATCAAGACATAGGAACACTGTGCGCATGGTGATGGTGATACACACAGGGACAGGGACAGACAGACACACACACACACACACACACCTAGGCCTCACCACATTCCAGCCAGGCTCCTGTCTGTACAGGAACACAGCTCTCTGCTCCTCCGGCTCCTCCCCCACTGGTCACATGGGCGGATGACATCAGGAAGGTCCTTTAGCCCTGTAGGAAACTCCATCTACCCTGTTCTGAGTCCGGGGGCCGCCCACCCCAGCAGTGCACATGGGGGAAACTGTCTGCATTGCTGGGGTAAGCTGCCCTAGACTTCAGAACAGGCAGTTTAATGAAGGCCAGGACCCAGCTGCAGGAGTGAGGGGGCACACTGGGCCCCAGCACTTGCCCTGGTATGCCAGGTGCTGATGTCAGCCCTGCATGAGGCCTTAAAGGGATTTATGGCTAGGGCTCCACATGGCTGCTTTTTCCAGAAACGCTTTTGGAACTCCACCCCATTCACCTGAATACTGGAATACCGGCCACAGCTGAGAGCGGAGCACTGTTTCTGGAAGAAAGCGGACATCTTCTACACCTCAATCAATAGTTGGCTAGTGATTGTAGAAATGCATTCTTGCCTCTGTAACTGAGTGTATATTTTAAAGGGGTTTTCCAGTATTAAATACTGATGACCTATGCTCAGGATAGGTAATTAATATCAGGTTGGTGGAGGTCCTACACCCTGCACCGCCACCAATCAGCTGTTTGAATAGGACATGGTGCTCTGGTTACAGCTTACCAAGCACAGCGCCATCCACTGGATAGTGCCTGAGCTTGGTACTGCAGCTCAGCCCCATTCACTTGAATGAGACTGAGCCATATGACCGATGAACTCGGTGTGACAGGAGAATCGTGGTCTCTTCAAACAGCTGATCGGTGGTGCCAGGAGTTGGACCCATGCTGACCCAAGGATAGATCATCAGTATTAAAATCTCAGCAAACCCCTTTCTTGAATTTACCATGACAGATGTGTGATATATTAATAATATTTCCTAATTCATTATTTCAGGCCGAGGATGAGTCTAGCAGCAATGTACCCTCCCCCACTCCCCTACCCTCCATTACTTTACCACATCTTTCTATATTATGCAATTTTACTTAAATGGCTGTGAATAACATTTGCGGTTCTTGTATACACAACATTTGGAAGATTAGTATTTACTGGCCCTTTAAATATGTAACATTAGCCTCCAGAGAGATATAACAATAAATTCTGATATACATTCCTATCTCTGATGATTATGTATATCCAGGGGTCCATGAAGTAACCTCGGTCACATGCTATAAGAGCCAGATTAGCCTAAGGTCCCAACCAGTTCGAGCCTGCTGTCGAGGAACCTTGAAGATAGAAAGCAGGGACTTATACATGTTCCAGCCCAGCCCCAGCCCCGGGTGAAATGTATCATGCCGTGTTACATGTTCTCCTTACATGCCTGTCAATTGTATGTTCTAATTACTTCACGTGACATTGTGTTTCTGAATACAGTGCCACAGGGTGCCGATCGTTCCTCCTGAGAGCTCTCGTCCAGGCTAACTGTCCTTTGGGGTGAGGTAGTAGGTTGTTTAGTTTTGGGGTCAATCCCTGAGTGTCAGATAACTATACAATCTACTGTCTTTCCTGAAGTGGCTGTAATTTCTTCAATGGAAGACCAGCATTTGCGTTGGTGAGGCGTGGACTGCATCACTATTTTTTCCAATTATGCGCCGTACCCTGTTTATGTCTTATTATTTCCTAGCATAATCCACAGCGGCAAGGTGAGGGAAAATTAGTTTTGAAAGTTTTTTTTTTCTTGGGATTCATATATTGATTAACTATCCTTAGGATAGCTCATCAATATCTGATCGGTGGGGATCCGACTCCTGGCACTACTGACAAGCAGCTGTTTAAAGAGGCCACTGTACTCCGATAAGATCTAGGCCAGTGATGTCACATTCATTGGTCACATGGCCTATGAGCTGCTCAGTCCCATTCAAGTAAATAGGTCTGAGCTGCAATACCAAGCACAGCCACTATACAGTGTACGGCGCTGTGCTTGTTATGCGGTGAGGAGGCCACAGCGCTCATTGGAGCACCATGGCCTCTTCAAACAGCTGATCAGCGGTAGTGCCTGGACTCAGACCACCACTGATCAGATATTGATGACCTATCCTGAGGATAGGTCATCAGTATAGGAGTCCCCGAAAACCCTTTTAATCATCTGTAATTTTTTTTTTCTTTACAAAAATAAAGCTAAATTCTGTATTTTCCACTGAAAAAAATATAGCGTGTGTATGTTTGGGCTTCATGTATCAAATCATGTTCAGAAGTAAAAAGAGGTCTTTTGAGGCGCGATGTACCAGCTGTCCTGTCTGCTGTGAACCAGTCACGTACCCCCCCCCCCCCACAGTATCCCTTTACCCTCTCACAGCATGCCGTCTCAGACTGTGCAAACCAATCAGATGTCTCTCCTCTTCTGCTCCCTCTACCCTCTCACAGCATGCCGTCTCAGACTGTGCAAACCAATCAGATGTCTGTCCTCTTCTGCTCCCTCTACCCTCTCACAGCATGCCATCTCAGACTGTGCAAACCAATCAGATGTCTCTCCTCTTCTGCTCCCTCTACCCTCTCACAGCAGGTTGTCTCAGACTGTGCAAACCAATCAGATGTCTCTCCTCTTCTGCTCCCTCTACCCTCTCACAGCATGCCATCTCAGACTGTGCAAACCAATCAGATGTCTCTCCTCTTCTGCTCCCTCTACCCTCTCACAGCATGCCATCTCAGACTGTGCAAACCAATCAGATGTCTCTCCTCTTCTGCTCCCTCTACCCTTTCACAGCAGGTTGTCTCAGACTGTGCAAACCAATCAGATGTCTCTCCTCTTCTGCTCCCTCTACCCTCTCACAGCATGCCATCTCAGACTGTGCAAACCAATCAGATGTCTCTCCTCTTCTGCTCCCTCTACCCTCTCACAGCATGCCGTCTCAGACTGTGCAAACCAATCAGATGTCTCTCCTCTTCTGCTCCCTCTACCCTCTCACAGCATGCCGTCTCAGACTGTGCAAACCAATCAGATGTCTGTCCTCTTCTGCTCCCTCTACCCTCTCACAGCATGCCATCTCAGACTGTGCAAACCAATCAGATGTCTCTCCTCTTCTGCTCCCTCTACCCTCTCACAGCATGCCGTCTCAGACTGTGCAAACCAATCAGATGTCTCTCCTCTTCTGCTCCCTCTACCCTCTCACAGCATGCCGTCTCAGACTGTGCAAACCAATCAGATGTCTCTCCTCTTCTGCTCCCTTTACCCTCTCACAGCATGCCGTCTCAGACTGTGCAAACCAATCAGATGTCTCTCCTCTTCTGCTCCCTCTACCCTCTCACAGCATGCCGTCTCAGACTGTGCAAACCAATCAGATGTCTCTCCTCTTCTGCTCCCTTTACCCTCTCACAGCATGCCGTCTCAGACTGTGCAAACCAATCAGATGTCTGTCCTCTTCTGCTCCCTCTACCCTCTCACAGCATGCCATCTCAGACTGTGCAAACCAATCAGATGTCTCTCCTCTTCTGCTCCCTCTACCCTCTCACAGCATGCAGTCTCACAGACACACATAGAAACTGCAGCTGCATCTCCCTCCTCCTCATCTACTATTTACTGTATTACACTAGATGTATTTCTTGGTGACTGAGGAGGTTTTTGAGCATTTACAGGGAGCCAACAGGCAGAGAAAGAGGAACTACAGGCTAGTAGAAGGTGAGGAAGATGTTACTAATAAGATATTTCTAATTTTCATATATGATTCATATGTATTACTGATTTATGCAAAAACAATTATAGGAAGACCTAATCGGCTACTACAGGCCACTTTTTCTCTGAACCAGTTTAAATACACAAGGCCCAATGGTCTATTTCTATGGCAGATTGCGTGAGGCAGGAGCATTACAGCGTCTTATTCTCCAGGGTGTCTTTCACGTGATTGTGCCATTAAAAAGCTGCCTTAGCGGGGTGAGGTAGTAGGTTGTGTGGTTTCAGGGTAGTGTTTTTTGCCCCAATCAGGAGTTAACTATACAACCTACTGCCTTCCCTGACGGGCAGTGTGGCGTCGGCTGCACCAGAGGTCGTCTTTCAATAGAAATCCCAAAAGCTGGCAAGTATGCAACTCCGCAACATTATAAAACCCAGCGGCAGCTTCTCAATTATCCGCTCAGCCGTGTGTGATTTCAAGCCATTATTTTGTTTGCAACGTCTTCTTTGTTTCCTTCCACAATGAAAAAAAAAAGAATAAAATCAATAAAGATTTGACGTTTTACATCCTACTTGTGAGAATTGCGTGTTTCATTTGTAATAAGGAAGCTGTTTGGGCGCAGATTTAGCCATCTCTAGGGTTATGTGCACAGCAGCTTGTTCTGTAGCTACAAGGGAGGCAAAAATCTCGCTTTTGTGAAGGTACAAAATACTCCACGCCCCTGCACTGAGATGGGAGTAATATAGGCGCCTTTTAATGGCCACGTGATCCCTCTCCCATGCTTCTAGCCATATTACGTCCATCTGAATCCAGACTACATTCCTGACATGGGATTTTTATTTTTGCCAAAATCTCAACGGAAGGGGAAAAAAAGCGAAAGAAACACTGAGCCCTGAGGAAATGAGCCCTGCGTCCTGATAAACACAATCATATCATGGCTCCTTGCAAGTTTTATGAGGCCATATGTCGGTGATGTTATTCTATGGCGGTATGTCAATGTGCCATCATATGTTGGTATAAATGTCTTCTTGTACACAGTCCATCTGAAACAAAAACCATGCCATGCTCCATCAGACGCTGTATGGTAGGTGATGTTCCCCATCGAAGTCAATGGAGACCTGTAGGTACCAATTTTGTCCTAGGCATCAGTACTGTATCTGAACTCATTCACAATCACAAATATGGTACCATTTTTAGTCTGTGAACCGGTACAGTACAGAAAAGAATGCACATTGTGAATCAGTCATTCCATTTGTCTCCCATAGTAGTTTTACATAGGACTTCTGATTAACCTTAGTAATTTTTCACAATGCAGCCACCAAGGGTTAAAGAGGTGGTCTGGGATTTTGATATGGATGGCCTATCCTCACACTATAAAGTACTTTTTTCTGTTTGGCTTTTGCATAGCCTATATTATAGTACAGCTGAATTTGTAATTTAGGCTACTTTCACACTCGCGTTTTGGTTTTCCGTTTGCGAGATCCGTTCAGGGCTCTCACAAGCGGTCCAAAACGGATCAGTTTACATTCTAATGCATTCTGAATGGAAAAGGATCTGCTCAGAATGCCTCAGTTTTGTTTCCATTCCGCTTTGGAGGTGGACAGCAAAACGCTGCTTGCAGCGCTTTGGTGTCCGTCTGATGAAACTGAGCCAAACGGATCCGTCCTGACACACAATGTTAGGCTACTTTCACACTAGCGTTCGGGCGGATCCGTTCTGAACGGATCCGCTCATAATAATGCAGACGGAGGCTCCGTTCAGTACGGATCCGTCTGCATTATTTTTAGCATAGAACAGCTAAGTGTGAAAATAGCCTAGTACGGATCCGTCCAGACTTTCAATGTAAAGTCAATGGGGGACGGATCCGCTTGAAGATTGAGCCACATTGTGGCATCTTCAAACGGATCCGTCCCC
Organism: Bufo gargarizans; assembly: GCF_014858855.1. Taxonomy (NCBI): domain Eukaryota; kingdom Metazoa; phylum Chordata; class Amphibia; order Anura; family Bufonidae; genus Bufo; species Bufo gargarizans. The sequence continues at coordinate 483,934,161 of NC_058081.1, read as the reverse complement.
ATTGACTTACATTGAAAGTCTGGACGGATCCGCACGCCTCCGCACGGCCAGGCGGACACCCGAACGCTGCAAGCAGCGTTCAGCTGTCCGCCTGTCCGTGCGGAGGCGAGCGGAGCGGAGGCTGAACGCCGCCAGACTGATGCAGTCTGAGCGGATCCGCCTCCATTCAGACTGCATCAGGGCTGGACGGCTGCGTTCGGGTCCGCTCGTGAGCTCCTTCAAACGGAGCTCACGAGCGGACCAGCGAACGCTAGTGTGAAAGCAGCCTAAGTCAATGGCTCCGTCTTGGCTATGTTAAAGATAATACAAACGGATCCATTCTGAACGGACGCAGACGGTTGCATTATCAGAACGGATCCGTCTATGACGGATCCGCACAAAACGCGAGTGTGAAAGTAGCCTTAAAAGGATTGTCAGAGATTGTAATATCGATGGTCCTAAGGATAGGTTGTATAGTTTTGGGGTCAATCCCTGAGTGTCAAATAACTATACAATCTACTGTCTTTCCTGAAGTGGCTGTAATTTCTTCAGTGGAAGACCAGCAATTGCGTTCATGAGGCGTGGACTGCATCGTTGTCTTTTTTCCAATTATGCGCCGTACCTCGTATATGTGATATTATTTTCTAACATAATCCACAGCTGCAAGGTGAGGGAAAATTGATTTTTAAAGTTTTTTTTTCTCAGGATTCATATATTGATAAACTATCCTTAGGATAGCTCATGAATATCTGATCAGTGGGGGTCCGGCTCCTGGCACGCTCGCCGATCAGCTGTCTAAAGAGGACATGCCACTCTGGTGAGTACAGGATACCAGGCGCAGCTCAGGCCCATTTATTTAAGCTGCGTCTAGGCCATATGACCAATGAACGTGAAGTCACTGGCCTAGGAAGAGACCGCAGAGCTCATGGCCTCTTCAAACAGCTGATCGGCAGGGGTGTCCATAAGCTAGGATATGCAAAAAACAAACAGCAAAAAGTTATATTATAGTGAGCTAACTATTTCACCTATAATAACATGATACTTATCCAATAAATACTCTAAATATAACAACAATTAGCCCCAAATCACTAAGGCTACTTTCACACTTGCGGCAGTGTGATTGTCACAGAAGGTGTACAGGAAACTAGAAGACACAAAATGAATATCCGACTGACTGGATCCAAAACTAAGGAACAAAAGGGAGAGCCCTGCATCAGACCTGGCACTCTCCCTGACTGCTCAGCCTATGCGAAAATCCCAATGGTAGATGATCGCATATCCTCGTACCTCGACTGTATAACACCTGAACATCCTATAATAGTGAGGGGACACGGCCACCGGCTCCCTACACTTGATACGGAGGGAGTCAGGGTCACCTGGGGTCCAGCAAACAGAAAAACACAAATTAATGAACAAAACTTATCTGTAGAAGACTCAGAAGTAGGATCAGCATGCACACACTCCAGGAAGGAATATAAACCGCAAAGTGAAGCAGTCTGGGAAGGGATTTAAAGGGATGCAATCAGTGCAACTACATGACAGCTGAGAGAGGCTAACGAGATGAGAAAATGAAAGCAAAACAAAGGGAAGCTCAAGGAGGAGGTTCTGAAAGGCATCTGTCAGAGCTTCTCAGATGTCTGGTGGTGACAGTACCCCTCCTTCTACGAGTGGACTCCGGACACTCAGAGCCCACCTTCTCAGGATGGGACCTATGGAAAGCCCTGATGAGACGAGTGGCCTTAATGTCCGTCACTGGGACCGACATCCTCTCCTCAGGACCATAACCCTCCCAATGAACGAGGTACTGGAGAGAACCACGGACAACACGAGAATCCACAATCCTAGAGACCTGAAATTCAAGATTACCATCAACCACAATCGGAGGAGGAGGCAAAGACGAGGGTACAATGGGTTGGACATAAGGTTTTAATAAGGACTTATGAAAAACATTATGGATCTTCCAAGTCTGAGGAAGATCAAGACGGTAGGCAACAGGATTGATGACGGACAAGATTTTGTAAGGCCCAATAAACTTAGGACCCAACTTCCAGGAGGGAACCTTCAATTTGATATTCTTAGTAGACAACCACACCAGATCACCAACATTCAGGTCCGGACCAGGCACACGTCTCTTATCCGCCACACGCTTATGTCTCTCACTCATGCTCTTTAGATTATCCTGAATCTTTTGCCAAATAGATGACAAAGACGAGGAGAATCTGTCCTCATCAGGTAAACCAGAAGACCCCTCTCCAGATAATGTCCCAAACTGCGGATGAAACCCATATGCACCAAAAAATGGTGACTTATCAGAGGACTCCTGACGACGGTTATTTAAAGCAAACTCAGCAAGGGACAAAAAAAGAACACCAATCCTCCTGATTCTCCGCCTCAAAACAGCGCAGATATGTCTCCAGATTCTGATTGACGCGCTCTGTCTGGCCATTCGACTGCAGGTGGAAAGCAGAAGAGAATGACAACCGAACCCCAAAGCGAGAACAGAAAGCCTTCCAGAATCTGGAAACAAACTGCGTGCCCCTATCAGAGACTATGTCTGAAGGAATACCATGCAATTTGACAATGTGATCAATAAATGCCTGCGCCAGCGTCTTAGCATTGGGCAAGCCAGGAAAAGGGATGAAATGCACCATTTTGCTAAAACGGTCTACCACCACCAGAATCACAGTCTTCCCCGAGGAACGAGGCAGGTCCGTAATGAAGTCCATGGACAGATGTGTCCAAGGACGGGAAGGAATGGGTAAGGGAAGGAGAGGACCTGATGGCCGTGAATGAGGGACTTTGGCACGAGCGCAGGTCTAGCAGGCTGCCACAAAACCCTCAACCGACTTACGAAGTGCCGGCCACCAGAATCTCCAAGCGATGAGATCCACTGTGGCTCTTGCCCCCGGGTGCCCAGCAAGGACAGTATCGTGGTGTTCCTTAAAAATCTTGTGTCTTAAAGCGAGAGGCACAAACAACCTCCCAGGAGGCCAAAGATCAGGAGCCTCTGACTGGGCTACCTGAACCTCTGCCTCCAATTCAGGATAAAGAGCAGAGACCACCACACCTTCAGCCAAAATGGGACCCGGGTCTTCAAAATTCCCACCTCCCGGAAAACAACGTGACAGGGCATCCGCCTTCACATTCTTAACCCCAGGGCGGAACATGACAACAAAATTAAACCTGGAAAAGAACAAAGACCATCTGGCCTGTCTCGGGTTCAGACGCTTGGCTGACTCCAAGTAGGCCAGATTCTTATGGTCAGTAAACACGGTAATAGGGTGTCTGGCTCCCTCTAGCCAATGGCGCCATTCCTCAAAAGCCAACTTGATGGCCAACAACTCCCTATCTCCCACATCGTAATTTCTCTCTGCGGAGGAGAGTTTCTTCGAGAAAAAGGCACACGGTTGCCATTTGGCAGGAGAGGGACCCTGAGACAAGACCGCACCCACACCCACCTCAGAAGCATCAACCTCAACTATGAAGGGTAGAGAAATATCAGGTTGTACCAAGATAGGAGCGGAAGCAAAACTCTCCTTGATATTAGAAAAGGCCTTACGCGCCTCTACCGACCAGGAGGAAAAATCTACCCCTTTCTAGTCATATCAGTGAGTGGTTTAACAACAGAGGAATAATTCTAAATAAACTTCCTGTAATAATTGGCAAAGCCCAAAAAACGCATCAGCGCCTTCTGATTCTCAGGAAGCTCCCACTCAAGCACAGCGCGGACCTTCTCGGGGTCCATGCAAAAACCAGAAGCGGAGAGAAGAAACCCCAGAAATTGAATTTCTGGAACCGCAAAAACAAATTTTTCCAGTTTAGCGTACAATTTATTCTCCCGCAGGATGAGCAAGACCTGACGTAAGTGTTCCTTATGAGTTTTGAAATCAGGAGAAAAAAATCTAAATGTCATCTAGATACACTAATACAAATTTCCCCATTAAATGATAAAAAATGCTGTTCACAAAATTCTGAAAGACGGCTGGAGCATTCATCAAACCAAAAGGCATAACCAAATTCTCAAAATGGCCCTTAGGGGTATCGAAGGCCGTCTTCCATTCGTCTCCTTCTCTGACCCTGACCAGGTTGTATGCCCCTCTTAGATCCAACTTGGAAAAAACTTTAGCCCCAACAATCTGGTTAAACAGGTCCGGGATCAGAGGAAGCGGATAAGGGTCACGAATTGTGATACTGTTCAGCTCCCTGAAATCCAGACATGGTCTTAAAGAACCATCTTTTTTCTTAACAAAGAAAAAAACAGCGGCAACAGGTGACTTCGAGGGTCGTATGTGTCCTTTTCTCAGACTCTCAGAGCTATAAGCACGCATAGCGACCCTATCAGGTTGGGAGAGATTGTATAAACGAGATTTAGGCAGCTTGGCGCCTGGAGTGAGATTAATAGGGCAATCGTACTCCCTGTGCGGGGGCAAGTCCTGAACACCACTCTCAGAGAAGACATCCGAAAATTCAGAGAGAAAAGATAGTACAGTCTTAGTAGAAACCTCAGAAACAGATGTTGTGAGGCAATTCTCTCTGCAAAAGTCACTCCAACCATTTATTTGCCTCGCTTGCCAAACAATGGTGGGGTTATGTTTGGTGAGCCAGGGTAACCCCAACACTAGAGGAGTAGGCAACCCGCTAAGGACAAAACATGACACATCCTCAACATGAGCATCACTCACAATCAAACGGATATTGTGAACTATGCCCTTTAACGATTTCTGAGAAAGTGGAACGGAATCAATAGCAAAAACAGGTATATCCTTTCCCAAAGTGCATACCTGGAAACCATGAGTTATAGCAAATTGATTATCAATGAGATTGACAGCTGCTCCACTAGCTACAAAAATCTCACTAAAAATGTTCTTGCTCTCTAGTGCCACCCTGGCAGGTAGGACAAAACGGGAACTACAAGCAAACGGAAAACCTTCAATTTCCGCATCAACCTTGCCAATAGTAACAGATGGAATGTTTTTAGAGGATTTTTTTCTTTTTGTTACTTTATTACTCTCAAAAAACTGCCTGAATCTCCTAGAGGGACAAACATTTGCCAAATGATTTATACCCCCACAACAGAAACAAACCTTCCCATGAGGGCTGAATCTTCTATTGTCAGAGGTAATCAAAGCCAGCTGCATGGGCTCTTGCTCAGAAGGGATTGAGAGCGACTAAGACCCCTGTGCACTGAATGAGACCGCCGCACTGTCCTGGGACTGAGTATGACAGGAAGGAGTGATCTCTCCTCTCTCTCTAAGACGCCTGTCAATACAAACGGCCCGAGACATGGCAGAGTCCAAGGAGGTAGGTCTCTCATGAAAGGCAAATGCATCTTTCAATCCCTCTGAAAGACCATGGCAAAATTGACTTCGGAGTGCAGCATCATTCCAACCAGTATCAGCTGCCCATCTCCGAAATTCTGAACAGTATATCTCTGCGGACTGTTTACCCTGGCATAAAAGACGTAGTCTAGACTCAGCCAAAGTAATACGATCCGGATCATCATATATCTGACCCAGGGCTAAAAAGAATTCATCCACTGAATGGAGGGGCTGTGCCCCCACCGGCAGCGAAAAGGCCCAGGACTGAGCGTTATCCCTGAGCAGCGATATGATGATCCCCACCCTCCGCTCCTCATCACCAGAGGAATGGGGAAGTAGGCGAAAATGGAGTTTGCAAGCCTCTCTAAAACGAACAAAATTCTCACTACCCCCGGAGAACGTATCCGGAAGCGAGATTTTAGGCTCAGAACAAACTCCATGAACGTAAGCAGAAACGGTCACCTCAAACTGAGAGACAGTTTTCCGGAGATCTTCTACCTCCAGTGAAAGACCCTGCATGCGGTCAATCAAGGTTGAAACCGAATTCATGCTTAAGACGGTTTTGGCGGTTTATAATGTCACGGAAGGTGTACAGGAAACTAGAAGACACAAAATGAATATCCGACTGACTGGATCCAAAATTAAGGAACAAAAGGGAGAGCCCTGCATCAGACCTGGCACTCTCCCTGACTGCTCAGTCTATGCGAAAATCCCAATGGTAGATGATCGCATATCCTCGTACCTCGACTGTATAACACCTGAACACCATATAATAGTGAGGGGACACGGCCACCGGCTCCCTACACTTGATACGGAGGGAGTCAGGGTCACCTGGGGTCCAGCAAACAGAAAAACACAAATTAAGGAACAAAACTTATCTGTAGAAGACTCAGAAGTAGGATCAGCATGCACACACTCCAGGAAGGAATATAAACCTCAAAGTGAAGCAGTCTGGGAAGGGATTTAAAGGGATGCAATCAGTGCAACTACATGACAGCTGAGAGAGGCTAACGAGATGAGAAAATGAAAGCAAAACAAAGGGAAGCTCAAGGAGGAGGTTCTGAAAGGCATCTGTCAGAGCTTCTCAGATGTCTGGTGGTGACAGTGATCCGGCGGGCAGTTCCGTCGTCGGAACTGCCCGCCGGATCCGCCGATTTGCCGCTGACTGAAAGCATTTGTGAGACGGATCCGCATCCGGATCCGTCTCACAAATGCATTGCAAGGACGGATCCGTCTCTCCGCTTGTCATGCGGACCAACGGATCCGTCTTGTACATTTTTTCTTATTTTTACCGATCTGCGCATGCCGGAACGACGGATCCGGCATTCCGGTATTCTGAATGCCGGATCCGGCGCTAATACATTCCTATGGGAAAAAATGCCGGATCCGGCGTTCAGGCAAGTCTTCATTTTTTTTCGCAGGAGAGAAAACCGTAGCATGCTGCGGTTTTCTCTTTTGCCTGATCAGTCAAAACGACTGAACTGAAGACATCCTGATGCATCCTGAATGGATTACTCTCCATTTAGAATGCATGGGGATATATCTGATGAGTTCTTTTCTGGTATAGAGCCCCTGTGACGGAACTCTATGCTGGAAAAGAAAAATGCAAGTGTGAAAGTAGCCTAAGGGCCTATGGCAAAAATAATAGAATTAAACCTGCAAAAAAAGCCAACATGTGGCACAATAATAAGAAACCATTATAAACGACATCATTGGAGAGAAGTTATCGGGGATACATATGGTAATATAGCGGCTCATTACATAACATACACAAAGTGTAAATGAGGATGGTAGCTCGTATTATCAATAATATATAGGAAATGTTTGCCGATTCTGGTGAGCATGACAGTACCAGTATAGCCAAGGTCAATACAAATCCCTAGCACCATAGAAAACAGCACACACAAAGAGAGCCCATGTACAAGGAACTATATTGTAAGTTACCCGTGGTGGTCTCCGGTGTGCCTTGCTCTGGGCATGATATATATCCATATAGGATCAAATACTGAAATATAGTTGCAATATACCTATCTGTGCTAGCTCCATTGGACTAGATTGAACAAAATCACTAAGACGAATGAAGACCGGCTAGGAAGGGTTAAACCAAGTGCATGAATGAGTTGTGGAATAACAGGAGGAATATCTGGACAGACATACATCGCCTTTATCTATTGTTCTACATCTTATTATGTGTGAATCATTCTTACATTGGTACAATAAACCTCAGGAGGAAGTGGCTCGGTCATGAAATGCGTCAGTCAGTGTCACAGCAGGGAGGCCGATTCCTGTCCCTGGGTGTCAACACAATAATATTCAATTAAACATAACAATTGTCTCGACCTGTCTCAATTTTAGCTGTAAGATTTTCTATTGGATTGAGATCTGGATTTTGACTAGGCCATTCCAACACATTTACATGTTTCCCCTTAACCCTTTCAGGACCGGGCCATTTTTCACCTTTTTGCCCAGGCCATTTTTAGCAAATCTGACATGTGTCAATTTATGTGGTAATAAGTTTAAAACGCTTTTACTTATCCAAGCCATTCTGAGACTGTTTTCTCGTCGCATATTGTACCGTACTTTATGACAGTGTTAAAATTGAGTCAAAAAATGATTTAAAGAAATACAAAATTTACCAAAAATTTGGAAATATTTCAAAATTTCCAAATTTAAATTTCTCTACTTTTATAATTGATAGTAATACCTCCCAAAATAGTTATCACTTTACATTCCTCATATGTCTACTTCATTTTTGAGACGTTAGAAGGCTTAGAAGTTTAGAAGCAAATCCTAAAATGTTTAAGATTTCCAAACCCCAATTTTTTCAGGACCAGTTCAGTTATGAAGTCGCTTTCTGTGGCTTACATATTAGAAGCCACCCATAAATCACCCTATTTTAGAAACTACACCCCTAAAGCTATTCAAAACGGATTTTACAAACTTTGTTAACACTTTAGGTGTCGCACAAGAATTAAATGAAAATGGGAATGAAATTTTTTAATTTTGGCAGATTTTAAATTTGAATCTATTTTTTCTGCAACACATCAAGGGTTAACAGCCGAAAAAAACTCAAAATCTATTACCCTGAATCTGGAGTTTACAGAAACATCCCATGTGTGCTCAAAAACTGATGTATGGGCGCACAGCAGGCTTCAGAGTGGAAGGAGCACTGTAGCGGATTTAGCTAGAATGGCAATTGGGAGCTATGTTGCATGTGAAGACACCCTGAGGTGACCCTACAGTGGAAACCCCTAAAAAGTTAACACATTCCAGAAACTACACCCCTCAAGGAATATTTCAAAGTGTGTAGTGAGCTCTTTGACCCATCGGGCGTTTCACAGAATTAGGAAACGATTGGCTGTGAAAATTAAAAATTAAAAAAATTTCCAGAAAAAGTTGCTTTACACCCACATTTTTCACTTTCTCAAGGGGTAACAGGACAAAATGCACCCCACATTGTGTTCCCCATTTCCCCCCGAATATGCCAACACCCCATATGTGCTCAAAAACTGATGTATGGGCGCACAGCAGGCTTCAGAGTAAAAGGAGCACCATACGGCGTTAGGAGAGCGGATTTAGCTAGAATGGTGATTGGGAGCCATGTCGCATGTGAAGACACCCTGAGGTGGCCTTACAGTGGAAACCCCCCCAAAAGTGACCCCATTCCAGAAACGACACCCCTTAAGGAAAATTTCAAGGTGTGTAGTGAGCACTTTGACCCATCGGGCGTTTCACAGAATTAGGAAACGCTTGGCTGTGAAAATGTAAAATTAAAAATTTTCCCAGAAAAAGTTGCTTTACACCCACATTTTTCACTTTCACAGGGGTAACAGGACAAAATGCACCCCACATTTTGTTCCCCATTTCCCCCCGAATACGCCAACACCCAATATGTGCTCAAAAACTGATTTATGGGCGCACAGCAGGCTTCAGAATAAAAGGAGCACCATATGGCGTTAGGAGAGCGGATTTAGCTGGAATGGTTTTTGGGAGCCATGTCGCATGTGAAGACACCCTGAGGTGGCCTTACAGTGGAAACCCCCCAAAAGTGACCCTATTCTGGAAAGTACACCCCTCAAGGAAAATTTCAAGGTGTGTAGTGAGCACTTTGACCCATCGGGCGTTTCACATAATTAGGAAACGCTTGGGTGTGAAAATGAAAAATTACAATTTATTCCAGAAAAAGTTGCTTTACACCCACATTTTTCACTATCACAAGGGGTAACAGGACAAAATGCACCCCACATTTTGTTCTCCATTTCCCAGGGAACACGCCAACACTCCATTTGTGCTAAAAAAAAAAAGATGTATGTGTAAGAGGCAGCCCTGATCATCCAGCAACATTTCCAACACATATATATATAGCAGACTGTCATGTTTCCCTCCAGCCACCAGAGGCCACTGTGGCTGAGTAGGACAGTGTGAGGAGTTGTTTCCAGAGGACAAGGAGTTAAGTGTTTTTCCCGGGCTGAGCAGAGAGCCTGGGGTGCAGGTGTCTGAGTACACAGGAAGAAGGACGCTGTGCACTGAGAGGGAGATCCACAGGGAAGATTAGAGTGATTTCTCCCTGCCTGCTGTGATATGGTATCTGGGACATTAGAGTGTGTTTGCTCTCTGACTGACCTGATGTGTCCTGGTGTAGAAGAGAGACTGCTGTAGTGTGAGGCACTTACCAGAGGAACTGTGAGTGAATTCCAGGCCCTGCCTGATTACACGTCCAGAGCTGCTGATTATCTCTAACCAGAGTTACAGAGACTACAAAGAGAGGCCAGAGCTGAGCCACGCTGAAGCAAGCAAGCAAGCAACCAGATCGGGACCCAGACTGTATCTGCCTGCATGTGCCGGACACCGAACTGTGAGTGCACTGATGCTAACCGGAGCTAGGACATAGTGGAATAGGATTTAGTTTAGTGCACCGTAGAGGTGCACCCCGGGTAGCGGGGACAGATAGGACTACCTAGAAGAGAGTAGCCTGCTATTGTCTGTACTTGTGTTTGTGATTCATTTGTTTTCTTTATGCAAATTTCCATTATCTTTGTTGTGAATTCTCAAGCTGTTCATATTGTAAATCTGCTTCTCCGGCAGTTAGAGTTCTCCTTTAATAAAGCCGGTTTCTACTTCAGCCTCCTTGTCTGCTGCACTGTACTTGAGTCCTGCTCTACGGTCTCTTCCTCTGCTGACCGTTACATATGGGCGCACACCAGGCTTCAAAGTGGAAGGAGCACCATATGGCATTAGGAGAGCGGATTTAGCTGGAATGGTAATTGGGAGCAATGTCGCATGTGAAGATACAGGGGAAGGGACGAAGGGTGGTTTAGGGATCTGGAACAGCTGCAAATAAAAAAAAATCTGGGCGGCTATTCCAGATGTTAACTAATGCCTAACTAGGCAGTAAGACCTATCTTGACCCAGGTATCGTTTAAAACTTCACTTTTATTACTATATGTACTAAAACCTAAATGTCAGTAGATAGGTGAGTGAATTGCTTATCTTTATTAATTATACCTACAAACCAAAAATCCTAAAATTAAAATTACAGTCCCCACTTCAGCAGGAATTGAGGATAATAGACGGTGAGAAGGGCACGGGAGAGTGCACTAACTCCCACCTTCTCACTGAGAAACCAAGATTCTACAGTGTCGTCGTTTGTAGAGCTATTTCTAGCTCTATACTGCTGTCAGTTTGGCAGTGTAAAGCAGAGGGGACCAATAAAGCGTCACCCCACTGTCAAGGGAAAGCAAGTTGCTCCCATACACACAGCAGGTCAACTGGAAGCTAAAGGGCTAGAAGCACCACAAACTATTGGCAGGCACTGATAGATAAGGTGTATGACATAACTGATTGATTGATCACAGTACTGAAATCTAGTCCGAGCGGCCTAACCACAGCTTATTCACTGTGAAGGAGGAGACTGCTCATTAAAAACCACAACTGCCCCCGACATTCTGGCTTCTTCAGGGGAAATGGGCATCCCCACAGCATGATGCTGCCACCACCATGTTTCACTCTGGGGATGGTGTTCTTTGGGTGATGTGATGTGTTGGGTTTGCGCCAGACATAGCGTTTTCTTTGATGGCCGAAAATAATTTTAGTCTCATCAGACCAGAGCACCTTCCTCCATACATTTTGGGAGTCTCCCACATGCCTTTTCGCAAACTCACAACGTGCCTTTTTGTTTTTTGCTGAAAGTAATGGCTTTCTTCTGGCCACTGCCATAAAGCCCAACTCTATGGAGCGTACGGCTTATTGTACAGATACTCCTGTCTCTGCTGTGGAACTCTGCAGCTCCTCCAGGGTTACTGCCCTCCTTGCCCGGTCCATGAGTTTTGGTGGGTGGTCGTCTCTTGGCAGGTTTTGCTGTTGTGCCATGTTCTTTCCATTTGGTTATGATAGATTTGATGGTGCTCCTGGGGATCATCAAAGATTTGGATATTTTTTTATAACCTAACCCTGACTTGTACTCCTCAACAACATTGTCCCTTACTTGTTTGGAGAGTCCCTTGGTCTTCATGGTAGTGTTTGGTTAGTGATGCCTCTTTCTTAGGTGTTGCAGCCTCTGGGGCCTTTCAAAAAAGGTGTGTATATGTAATGACAGATCATGTGACACTTAGATTGCACACAGGTAGACATTATTTCACTAATTATGTGACTTTTGAAGGTAATTGGTTGCACCAGAGCTTTTATCGGCTTCCTAACAAACGCACATGCCAATTTTCTGTTTTCTAGTTCTAAAAAATAGTTTTATTTATATATTTTTATCATTTCACTTCACCAACTTAGACTATTGTGTTCTGATCCATCACATAAAATTCAGATTAACAAAACATTGAATCCAGCAATTACCAATATTCAATGTCCTATAGCTGAGTCATAAAATCTCAAAACAAATTCCAGCAAAAAACAAAAAAGACCCTTAAAATCAATACACTTTATTATGCCTTATTGAAAATCAATTCCCCAAAATATGATTCAAGTGACGGTCAATGATACATCTTCCATATAGTATAACATACACATAATCTATCAGAAAAATATAGACTCCAGATAATAATGATAAAGGTATGTATAGGGGTGTAGGGTAGGGAATTATTTTTCTGAGATCACCCTATGATGTAGCTCAGCCCATAGACCGCCCCTAATGGTGGGGACTCTCTGTCCTCGTACCTGGGCTATCACACCGTAAATAGACCTAAAGGGTCCTCATACCCCATCACACCCTAAGTGGCCCTAATGGGTCCTCATACTCCAACGCGTTTCCCCCAGACAATAGGTTGCTCAGGGGGTCAGTATAATGGGTGGATCTATATTTAAGTACAAACATAAATGAGAAAATAGTACATGTATATATATATATAGACGTATAGATATAAAGATGAAGTAAAACATCAATGAAAACGGATAAGCCAAATAATATGGGAGCGGTCAATTCAAGTCAAGGAGACCAATCAATATATAATATAATATTTAGCATAGCTACTATGTGCCAAAAGTACCGGGATCTCAGTCCCATATAGGAGGTCCAATAAACAAACAGGGCTTAACAAGAATCTGAAAATAAAGCAAAGAGACAAACCCTCAGAACAACCTAATCAGGTATAATGTGGCCCTTCATATAAAATGAAAGGGTGGATTTCACTTACATTGGCGTTTCCCACTTGTGTGCTAGCTAGTCATATATATGTAGACATGACGGACAGGGGCGTAGCTATAGGGGGTGCAGAGGTAGCAGTCGCTACCGGGCCCAGGAGCCTGAGGGGCCCCAAAGACCCTTGTACCACATGAGAAGACAACTGTTATAGAAGGTGCATGCTGGTCAAGTTACACCTCTAGCTGGAGGGAAGGTGTTAGGTCAATGTGCTTCCCTGCCCCTGGCCATAAAGCAATGAGAGATTGGGGGCCCAAGCTAAACTCTTGCACCAGGGCCCATGAGCCTTTAGCTACACCCCTGTCCTGTATATTATACTGCACCCCATGTACAGTCCTGTATATTATACTTCACCCCATGTATAGTCCTGTACATTACACTGCACCCCATGTACAGTCCTGTATATTACACTGCACCCCATGTATTGTCCTGTATTTTACACTGCACCCCATGTATTGTCCTGTATATTACACTGCACCCCATGTATTGTCCTGTATATTATACTGCACCCCATGTACAGTCCTGTATATTATACTGCACCCCATGTATAGTCCTGTACATTACTGCACCCCATGTACAGTCCTGTATATTATACTGCACCCCATGTACAGTCCTGTATATTATACTGCACCTCATGTATAGTCCTGTATATTATACTGCACCCCATGTACAGTCCTGTATATTATACTGCACCCAATGTACAGTCTTGTATATTATACTGCACCCCATGTAATGTCCTGTATATTATACTGCACCCCATGTATAGTCCTGTATATTATACTGCACCTCATGTATAGTCCTGTATATTATACTGCACCCCATCTAATGTCCTGTATATTATACTGCACCCCATGTGTAGTCCTGTACATTACACTGCACCCCATGTACAGTCCTGTATATTATATTGCACCTCATGTATAGTCCTGTATATTATACTGCACCCCATGTATAGTCCTGTATATTATACTGACCCCATGTATAGTCCTGTATATTATACTGCACCCCATGTAATGTCCTGTATATTGTACTGCACCCCATGTGATGTCCTGTATATTGTACTGCACCCCATATATAGTCCTGTATATTATACTGCACCCCATGTAATGTCCTATATATTATACTGCACCCCATGTGTAGTCCTGTACATTACACTGCACCCCATGTACAGTCCTGTATATTATACTGCACCTCATGTATAGTCCTGTATATTATACTGCACCCCATGTATAGTCCTGTATATTATACTGCACCCCATGTAATGTCCTGTATATTATACTGCACCCCATGTGTAGTCCTGTACATTACACTGCACCCCATGTACAGTCCTGTATATTATACTGCACCTCATGTATAGTCCTGTATATTATACTGCACCCCATGTAATGTCCTGTATATTGTACTGCACCCCATGTATAGTCCTGTATATTATACTGCACCCCATGTAATGTCCTGTATATTATACTGCACCCCATGTGTAGTCCTGTACATTACACTGCACCCCATGTACAATCCTGTATATTATACTGCACCTCATGTATAGTCCTGTATATTATACTGCACCTCATGTATAGTCCTGTATATTATACTGCACCCCATGTATAGTCCTGTATATTGTACTGCACCCCATGTATAGTCCTGTATATTATACTGCACCCCATGTAATGTCCTGTATATTATACTGCACCCCATGTGTAGTCCTGTACATTACACTGCACCCCATGTACAGTCCTGTATATTATACTGCACCTCATGTACAGTCCTGTATATTATACTGCACCTCATGTATAGTCCTGTATATTATACGGCACCCCATGTAATGTCCTGTATATTGTACTGCACCCCATGTACAGTCCTGTATATTATACTGCACCTCATGTATAGTCCTGTATATTATACTGCACCCGATGTAATGCCCTGTATATTGTACTGCACCCCATGTATAGTCCTGTATATTATACTGCACCCCATATATAGTCCTGTATATTACACTGCACCCCATGTATAGTCCTGTATATTATACTGTACCCCATGTATAGTCCTGTATATTGTACTGCACCCCATGTATAGTCCTGTATATTATACTGTACCCCATGTATAGTCCTGTATATTGTACTGCACCCCATGTATAGTCCTGTATATTATACTGTACCCCATGTATAGTCCTGTATATTGTACTGCACCCCATGTATAGTCCTGTATATTACACTGCACCCCATATATAGTCCTGTATATTACACTGCACCCCATGTATAGTCCTGTATATTATACTGTACCCCATGTATAGTCCTGTATATTGTACTGCACCCCATGTATAGTCCTGTATATTATACTGTACCCCATGTATAGTCCTGTATATTGTACTGCACCCCATGTATAGTCCTGTATATTACACTGCACCCCATATATAGTCCTGTATATTACACTGCACCCCATGTATAGTCCTGTATATTATACTGTACCCCATGTATAGTCCTGTATATTGTACTGCACCCCATGTATAGTCCTGTATATTATACTGTACCCCATGTATAGTCCTGTATATTGTACTGCACCCCATGTATAATCCTGTATATTACACTGCACCCCATATATAGTCCTGTATATTACACTGCACCCCATGTATAGTCCTGTATATTATACTGTACCCCATGTATAGTCCTGTATTTTGTACTGCACCCCATGTATAGTCCTGTATATTATACTGTACCCCATGTATAGTCCTGTATATTGTACTGCACCCCATGTATAGTCCTGTATATTATACTGTACCCCATGTATAGTCCTGTATATTGTACTGTACCCCATGTATAGTCCTGTATATTGTACTGCACCCCATGTATAGTTCTGTATATTACACAATAATCCACTGTATGATAAATATCTTTAAAATGTTTTATTGTAAAAATGCTACATTATAGTTAAATATCTGTAATCATCTCACACACAATGTATGTCACACCCATCATCTTGTATGTAATTTATCACTCCCACCATCTCACAATGTATCACTCCCGTCATCTATTTCTCATACACAATCTATCACTCCCATCATCTCACAAATCGGGTCAGATTAACAGTAAAACCGTCCCTAGCAACCAATCACAGCGCTGCTTTCATTTGTCTAAAGCAATTTTATTCGTGAAAACTGAGAGGTTGAGAGATTTAGATGGAGATTGGACAGATGTGGTGAAATGGTCAAAAATAAAAACAGTCCTTGTTGCCCATAGCGACCAATCACAGAGCGGAATACAAAATTAAATCTGCACTGTGATTGGCTGCTACAGGGACCAAAGTCCTCTGGGTCATATATCCCACCCCTCATCCCAAAATCTATGTGAAAAGAATGAAAAAACATGAAGAAAATTTTAGACAAGAACATGTATGTACATGATGTGATATTAAAAACGTGAGTTCAGTACATCCAATATGGCCGCTCTCATGCTAAGGCACTTCTTGTGATGTCATCAATAGATGCTTGTCCCCCTGGCCCCCCCTCCTCTGGCATGACCTTTTTACTTGTGATGTCATAATGGGCATGACTCATTACTTATGACATAATAATCAGGGGGTGTGGTCTAATCCCATAAATTGGGGTCACGCCCTTACAGCAGTGTCAGTATCTCTAGCTGTCTCTCACCATGGGGAAGTCCTGGAAGAAGAGGAGGTTGGTGCCAAAGACGATTCCTGCGGTGAATGCTTTAGAGAAAATGGATGTCGGCCCTCGACAGTATCCCCATGATGTAGATATGAAGTCTGATCACGGTGATGATGAGAAAATGGATTTTGGCCCTCGCCAATATCCGGACGATGTGGAGATGGAGGACCTTCCGGGGAACACCACTAACATCAGGGCCTTAAGTACCCGGAAGAGAAAGCGGCCAAGCTGTATCATCTGCCGCCGGCTATAACATCTGCCGATAGGCCCTTACTATACCATCTGCCCCTTGGCCACCATATAACATCTGCTGCTTGGCCCCATTTACCATCTGCCGCCTAGGGCCATTTACCATCTGCGGCTTGGGGCCATTTACCATCTGCAGCTTGGGGCCCACTTACCATCTACCCCTTGGGGCCCACTTACCATCTACCCCTTGGGGCCCACTTACCATCTATAGATGGTTTCTGCCATCCAAACCATCTGAAATTCCAGTGAAGACGAGCAGAGCACCACCAGGTCCAGTAAGTTTGGCCGCTTCCCTCCGTCTTATCCTTGTGTTTTTGTAAACCGTTTTTTTATTTGGGTATTTTCTCTTCTAGGGTCCGACTACAAAATAACATCAGGAATCTCTGGTGCCAATATTCTGTCGCTGAAAATCTGCCAGAGGTGCGACCCCCGACCTCCTCTCTACAAGTTAGCGGACCTGAATCCAGCCAATCCTGAAGACGGAGCCAGAGCTGCAAAAGAATAATTTAAAACCTAAAACCTTTTACAAATAAAAAGTGTTTTTTTAAAAGAAAAAATTGTTTTATTTCTCTTAATTATCAAATTGCATAAATCGTACTCAGCATCTATTTTCTATGGGTATCCTAAGGGTATATTAAGTAAGCTCAGAGCTGGATCCTGAAGGGGCGCGTTACCAATATTTAAGAGCGTTATATTTAAAGTCACACATTTTTGCACACAATCTGCATGTGCTAAAGTTTGTGACTTTTATTATAGCCGGAAAACTAGTACAAGTCTCAAAATAACTGATCCCCCAGTTAATACTCCATCCACTAGTTTTATCTCCATTAAGGGTATGTTAATAAAGTGTGAGCCCATTACATTCAAGATGGCCGCTCTGATGCTACGCCATCCTTTGTGATGTCATCATTAGAATCCTGGCATGGTTACACTTTATGTGATGTCACCATTAGAATCCTGGCACGATAACGCTTCTTTTTTTCCTTAGAAACACTATCTGTGATGTCATCGGCTACAGAGTCTGAGTGTCATAATCAGTGGCATGACTGCGGGGCATAGATAGGGGGTCAGCACTCGTCACCTGAGTGGCCCCCAATCCAGATAATGCCGCACCATGACTACTAGTAATACAGCTAAATAGTGACTGAATATTTCCACCGTACTGTTACTAACAGACCACTGTAGGAAGATCAGTATTACCCCCATACATTAATAACATAGTAATATAGTGTGTACGGCTAGGGCTACACTGCGACTTTTTGTAGCGCGACTGATTGATTTTAACTATTGAATGACAGCTGCAGTCCACAAGATTGTATTCAACTGAATGCATTCATTTGGATTGCAGCTGTAGTTCAATAGTTAAAATAAATTAGTTGCGCAACAAAAAGTTGCAGTGTAGCCACAGCCTAAGGCCTCATGCACACAGCCTTCCATACATTGGGGACCGCAATTTGAGGTCCCCAAGACATGGGCACTATCCGTGCGACTCCCGAGATGGATTCAGACCCATTCAACTTAATTGGGCCCGTGATCCGTCCACACCACAAAAAATAGAACAAGTTCTATTTTTATGCGGCGCAGAGGCACGGACAGAAAACCCATAATGCTTTCATGGGGTTCCGTGCCTCCGTTCCGCACCACACCTTCCGGATTGCCAACCCATTCAAGTGAATGAGTCTGCATCCGTGATGCGGTGAACACATGGCCGGTGCCCGCATATTGCGGACCTGCTGTTTGTGGACCGCCATAAGGGGTCACGCCTGGCAACGGCCATGTGCTACATACGTCCATCTAGTTCAGCCTGTTATCCTGCAAGTTGATCGACAGAAAGACAAAAAAACCTACAAGGTGAAAGACAATTTTCCTTATTTTAGCAGGGAAAATTCCTTCCAATTAGGCATCAGAATAACTCCCTGGATCACGGACCCCTCTCTAGTAGCTATAGCCTGTAATATTATTAAGCTCCAGAAATACATCCAGGCCCCTCTTGAATTCCTTTATTGTACTCACCATCACCACCTCCTCAGGCAGAGAGTTCCATAGTCTCACTGCTCTTACTGTAAAGAATCCTCTTCTATGTTTGTGTACAAACCTTCTTTCCTCCAGACGCAGAGGATGTCCCCTCTTCACAGTCACAGTCCTGGGGATAAATAGATGATGGGAGAGATCTCTGTACTGTCCCCTGATATATTTATACATAGTTATTAGATCTCCCCTCAGTCATCTTTTTTTAAACTGAATAGCGCTACTTTTACATTAGCATTTTTTTGAGATCCGTCATGGATCTGCAAAAACACTTCAGTTACAGTAATACAACCTCATGCATCCGTCATGAACGGATCCGGTTTAATATGTCTTCTATAGCCATGACTAGGGTTGAGCGAACCCGTGGAAGTTCGCGTTTGCCGGGTATTTAAGTCAATGGGGATCCGAACTTCAATTTATTATTTTCGCATGTTGAGCGCGGTGACATCACTGCAGGTCCTTCTATCTTCATTCAGCAGGACCTGCGGTGACGTCACCTGGTGAGCGCGGTGATGTCACCGCAGGTCCTTGCAGGTCCTGAAGAAAAGAAGATACCGGCTGCGTGAAGTGGATGAGGTGAGTTTTTTTTTTTTTTAACCCCTCAGTAGACATTTTATTTAGCATTCTGTTTTAATAATGCTATTAACACCCGAACACCGAACCCGAACTTCAGTGAAAAAGTCCGGGTTCGGCTCCGGATACCCGAACTCGCAAAGTTCGGTACGAACCCGAACTTTGCAGTTCGGGTTCACTCAACTCTAGCCATGAGGGATCCGTCTTGAACACCATTGAATGTTGATGGGGAATGGATCCGTTTTCTATTGTGTCAGAGAAAACGAATCCGTCCCTATTGACTTGCATTGTGTGTCATGATCCATCTCGTTCCACACCACATGGCGGACAGAAAAACGCTGCAGGCTGTGTTTTGGTGTCCGCCTCTAGAGTGGAATGGTGACTGAACGGAGGCAAACTGATGCATTCTGAGCGGATCCTTTTCCATGCAGAATGCATTAGGGCAAAACTGATCAGTTTTGGACCGCTTGTGAGAGCCCATGATGGAACTCAGAAATGGAAAGCTGTCCACTAAAATTCCTCGGTCCTTTTCCATGTCAGTGTTACCCAGTGTTTTACCATTTAGTATGTACAGGTGACTTGCATTATTCCTTTCCATGTGCATAATCTTACATTTGTCAGTGTTAAACCTCATCTGCCACTTATCTGCCCAATAGTCCAAACTATCCAGATCCATCTGTAGCAGTATACTGTCCTCTGTAGTATATATACAGTATACTGTCCTCTGTAGTACATATATATATACAGTATACTGTCCTCTGTAGTAAATATACAGTATACTGTCCTATGTAGTACATATATATATATATATACAGTATACTGTGCTCTGTAGTATATAGATACAGTATACCGTCCTCTGTGATATATTTACAGTATATACAGTATACTGTGCTCTGTATTATGTATATAGTATACTGTCCTCTGTAGTATATATATATATATATATATAAATATAAATATACAGTATACTGTCCTCTGTAGTATATATGTAATGTCCCGAAGTGCTACTACCACTCCTTTGAACACCTTGCTACTGTCTCCTATGTGCTAATGCAGCACGCCAGACCTGCAGGGTATAGCGACAGTGAGGTCACGGTATGGGCAATCGAGGGTTACTCACTTTTTGGAGGACCCTGGGCAGGCATGCAACAGTGAATGAGAGGCAGACACTAGTTCCTCTGGGGCACACTCTGGGTGTAGAGACCTGGCCTGATGTTGGGTGAGGTGCCCTGGTTGTTGCAGGTGTTTAGAGTGCCTGAGGTAAGGTCCCTTTAAGGATCGTGACGCCAGTGCCTGTAACGGTGGCACACCGGTTGGTAGGAATAGTAATTGAGGTACACAGGTTGTATGGTGAACCAAACGTTGCTTTACTTGAAAACAGTCCAACTTTGTACAGTCAATTACAGTGGTTAATGATGATGATGCAGTCCCTTGAACAATACGTCCCAAGCAGGCTTACTTTCAATGATGGCAGGTATTTAATCATGCAAGATACTCGGAGGGCAAACAGTTAATGCTTTGCAGTGCAATGCTGCTCTATCCCCTCAGCTATTCTAGCTGGCTGGATCCCAAGGCCCGGATACCTAAGTGATGGCTTATATCCTTGGTATAAATTCCTTCCTCCAGTATAGACCCTTGCTCTTCACTTTATAGTACTTCTGCCCATCAGGTTACTTATCTGTACTTGGTTGTATGATCCTCTCTTGGTAGGGAAACTGCAGGTTGCTCCCAGGAGGTGCTCTCCTACTACTGGGGTATCTCAACTGAGCTAAGTTTAGCCTCAGGAGCTTCAGGCTGACGAGGTAACTTCTCTAGTCCCCTGGAATACACTCGGTCTCCAAGCAGGCTGTACTCCTTCTAGCCTCTTGGTGCAGCTAGAAACCAGGACTATCTAGCTGCATGTCAGGAGGAGGCCCTCAGCATATCCTGGGTTGGTGCCTTCTCACTTCTGTTTCCACAGACTCCTGACTATGAACTCCCTCCTCCCTGTCTGTGCCAGGACATTTATACTAGGGGCTCCCTATCTCACTCTAGTGTCTGGAATGTCTAACTACACCCTAATAGGCCTGCCATACATAATACAGGGGGAACATTGCATGAAAAAACACATAGAAAATGCATTAAAGTGCACACTCAAATGTAACATCACTGTCCCTTGTGAGTAGAAGTAACACGTTACCAAATTGACCCTTGTGTAGTGCCTAGTGGGACACTACACTAATACCTGTAATCTAATGTATTTTATGTCATCTCAGAATAATGTGCATATTTTTTCCATGTAACTGTTATAGTTTATGTAATGTGCCTGTTCTGCCAGCAGGTGGAAGCAAACACTTCGCAGAGCCTTAGCAGAGTCTGGAACTTTTCCTTCCAGTCCTCAACCCTCTCTGAGAGAGAGGGGGAGTTTAGTGTTGGTGAGTCAGTCTAGCCTACCCCCTCCTGGGGAAAGGTTCTATGTTGGCTAGCAGATCGCTGCCTGCTCTGCTAGGCCCAGAGGCCCTGCCTCTAAAGTGCATTTTGGTTGCTTGTCCCCTCCTAGGCTTGCATTGCCTTAACCCCTTAGGGACCCATGACGTACCGTTATGGCATGGATCCCGAGTCCTTAAGGACCCATGACGTACCAGTACGTCATGGGTTGTTCCGATCACCGCTGTCCGGTGGGCGGTGACCGGAAATCATTGAGCAGGCACCTCGGCTAAATGCGGCGATTGCCACAAACCGCAGGTCAATTTAGACCTGCGGTTTGCGGCTTTTTATTGTGCGGCGGCGGTGCCATCGGGTCCCCCCATGTACAGTCCTGTATATTATACTGCACCCCATGTATAGTCCTGTATATTATACTGCACCCCATGTATAGTCCTATATATTACATTGCACCCCATGTACAGTCCTGTATATTATACTGCACCCCATGTATAGTCCTGTACATTACACTGCACCCCATGTACAGTCCTGTATATCATATTGCACCCCATGTACAGTCTTGTATATTACACTGCACCCCATGTATAGTCCTGTATATTACACTGCACCCCATGTATAGTCCTGTACATTACACTGCACCCCATGTATAGTCCTGTATATCATACTGCACCCAATGTACAGTCTTGTATATTACACTGCACCCCATGTATAGTCCTGTATATTACACTGCACCCCATGTATAGTCCTGTACATTACATTGTACCCCATGTACAGTCCTGTATATTATACTTCACCCCATGTATAGTCCTGTATATTACATTGCACCCCATGTACAGTCCTGTATATTATACTGCACCCCATGTATAGTCCTGTACATTACACTGCACCCCATGTACAGTCCTGTATATTATACTGCACTCCATGTACAGTCTTGTATATTACACTGCACCCCATGTATAGTCCTGTATATTACACTGCACCCCATGTACAGTCCTGTATCAGGGGCGTAGCTATAGGGGATGCAGAGGTACCGGGCCCAGGAACCTGAGGGGCCCCAAAGACCCTTGTACCACATGAGAAGACAACTGTTTTATAGAAGGTGCATGCTGGTCAAGTTACACCTCTGGCTGGAGGGAAGGTGTTAGGTCAAGAATTTGGCATGGTGGGGGGGGGTGCAGTTTAAATTTTTGCCTCAGGCAGCAGGAAGACAATGTGCTTCCCTGCCCCTGGCCACAAAGCAATGAGGGATGAGGGGCCCAAGCTAAACTCTTGCACCAGGGCCCATGAGTCTTTAGCTACGCCCTGGATGACGGATGAAAAACATACAGAGCAAATGCTACAACCTCGATGATTGGATGGAACAAGAATCCGTATTAGATCAGGCCGGATAAATGCCTGTCACAAGGCTGTTGGGGAGTCCATCTGGCAGCTATGGTAATATAGATGCCTATAAAGGAACAAGTATACTCTCAAAATAACCCACGGACAAACATGTCCCAACAATGTATCCCAGTAGTCTCCTGACCGCTCCTATGATTCATTCAGTGCCGATAAGCAATGTAGCCTAGCAGGCCATGTTCCATTTAAATATGACCTGATACATGGGTGTGTTCCCGCCCTCCAGCGCCCGCAAATGAAGCACGGATGCCGGCCCGGGTATTCCCAGTCACGTGATGCGCCCAAACTACCTCCATTTCCAGTAAATGGAACGCAAGGGCAGGAACCGGAAGTCAACCAGCCTAGTTGTCATGCGTGCTCACAGTCAGTGGAACGCATATGCACTCCACCTGATATCTGATCGTACAGCAAGGTAAACATAGCATTATTAGGCCGATATACTGTCACGGATGGTGTTGCAGAAAACTAGAAGACAACAAATGAAGATCCGACTGACTTGATCCCAAACTAAGGAACATAAGGGTAAGCCCTGTAAAAGCCCTAGAGCTCTCCCTGACTTCTCAGCCCATGCAAAGATCTCTATGGTAGATAATTGCATGCCCTCGTGCCTCGACTGTATGACACCTGAACACCCTATAGTAGTGAGGGGACACAACCACTGGCTCCCTACACTTAATACGGAGAGAGTCAGGGTCACCTAGGATCAAGCCAACAGGAAAACACAAACAAAAGAACAGACTTATCTGTAGAAGCATCAGTTGCAGCATCCAGCATGGGCACACTCCAGGAAGTTGAATAAACCGCAAAGTGATGCAGTTTGGGAGGGGATTTAAAGGGATGCAATCAGTGCAACTAGATGACAGCTGAGAGAGGGAAACGAGATGACAAAACGAAAGCAAAACAAAAGAACCTCAAGCAGGAGGTTCTAAAGAACATCTTTCAGAGCTTCTCAGATATCTGGCGGCGACACATACAAGCTATAGTACTCATTATTACATCTTCAACTTGTATAGTAAGTTAAAGGGCTACAGGAAAAAAGGGACACTATATTATGCCTATATAAAAGGTAGCAGTCAATTAGTCAGATAATTCCAATTGCCACCATGCAGGCACTATTCATGACTCTGCCGCCATGGCGCACATTCCATAAGACGGCAGATACAGATGTCAAAGGGGACACAGTGGTACTAATAAAACCTAAATTCGCACAGGAGAGATTATAAGTGATCCTACTACTTATCCAAAATTCCATTGATCTTCATCTATACCGCCCAGGATGCCAGGAGGTAATGAAGCATTTAATACACCTAGAGGAATGATATTCTATTTCCCATGGTCTAGCACAAACAAGTTCCCACTTTTGTCAGATGGTTTGACAATAATTGAGTTATCCTTCTCTCTTATCTTTCAGTGCCTCCATTGCCAATATCAGAAAATGTGTTTGGATATGTTGTAAGATAGGGAGGGTTATTGTATATTGCCATCGGACCTCACAACAATATTCTCTAATGACCTGAAGGCCATCTTGGATACTGGCCTGATTAGGAAGGTCATTCGTGAGGCGGAATATAAGTTTGTACTTCCAGACAAAGCAACTTTTTATGGACTACCAAAGGTCCCTAAAGGGACTACCCCCCTTAAAGGCCGCCCCATTGTCTTTGGTGTAGGTTCTTTAACACAGAATTGCGGTATTTATCTTAAAATATATATATATACAGGGAGTGCAGAATTATTAGGCAAATGAGTATTTTGACCACATCATCCTCTTTATGCATGTTGTCTTACTCCAAGCTGTATAGGCTCGAAAGCCTACTACCAATTAAGCGTATTAGGTGATGTGCATCTCTGTAATGAGAAGGGGTGTGGTCTAATGACATGAACACGCTATATCAGGTGTGGCAAAATGGGTCAAAAGAAGGACTTGACAGGCTCAGAAAAGTCAAAAATAGTGAGATATCTTGCAGAGGGATGCAGCACTCTTAAAATTGCAAAGCTTCTGAAGCGTGATCATCGAACAATCAAGCGTTTCATTCAAAATAGTCAACAGGGTCGCAAGAAGCGTGTGGAAAAACCAAGGCGCAAAATAACTGCCCATGAACTGAGAAAAGTCAAGCGTGCAGCTGCCAAGATACCACTTGCCACCAGTTTGGCCATATTTCAGAGCTGCAACATCACTGGAGTGCCCAAAAGCACAAGGTGTGCAATACTCAGAGACATGGCCAAGGTAAGAAAGGCTGAAAGACGACCACCACTGAACAAGACACACAAGCTGAAACGTCAAGACTGGGCCAAGAAATATCTCAAGACTGATTTTTCTAAGGTTTTATGGACTGATGAAATGAGAGTGAGTCTTGATGGGCCAGATGGATGGGCCCGTGGCTGGATTGGTAAAGGGCAGAGAGCTCCAGTCCGACTCAGACGCCAGCAAGGTGGAGGTGGAGTACTGGTTTGGGCTGGTATCATCAAAGATGAGCTTGTGGGGCCTTTTCGGGTTGAGGATGGAGTCAAGCTCAACTCCCAGTCCTACTGCCAGTTTCTGGAAGACACCTTCTTCAAGCAGTGGTACAGGAAGAAGTCTGCATCCTTCAAGAAAAACATGATTTTCATGCAAGACAATGCTCCATCACACGCGTCCAAGTACTCCACAGCGTGGCTGGCAAGAAAGGGTATAAAAGAAGAAAATCTAATGACATGGCCTCCTTGTTCACCTGATCTGAACCCCATTGAGAACCTGTGGTCCATCATCAAATGTGAGATTTACAAGGAGGGAAAACAGTACACCTCTCTGAACAGTGTCTGGGAGACTGTGGTTGCTGCTGCACGCAATGTTGATGGTGAACAGATCAAAACACTGACAGAATCCATGGATGGCAGGCTTTTGAGTGTCCTTGCAAAGAAAGGTGGCTATATTGGTCACTGATTTGTTTTTGTTTTGTTTTTGAATGTCAGAAATGTATATTTGTGAATGTTGAGATGTTATATTGGTTTCACTGGTAAAAATAAATAATTGAAATGGGTATATATTTGTTTTTTGTTAAGTTGCCTAATAATTATGCACAGTAATAGTCACCTGCACACACAGATATCCCCCTAAAATAGCTAAAACTAAAAACAAACTAAAAACTACTTCCAAAAATATTCAGCTTTGATATTAATGAGTTTTTTGGGTTCATTGAGAACATGGTTGTTGTTCAATAATAAAATTAATCCTCAAAAATACAACTTGCCTAATAATTCTGCACTCCCTGTATATATATATATATATATATATATATATACATATATATATATTATCTTTATTGAGACAATTTGTTTTTTTGTTCTTTCATTGCCGTCCTACACCAGGGACACAATGGATTTTCTCAATAAGATTGAGACACTCAACATTGATCCTGAATGTCTATTGGCTGGCATTGAAGTGGAGTCACTGTATAGTTCGATTCCTCATGAAAAAGGACTTACTAGAGGAACGCACTGCAAGGGCACACAATTTGTTCATCTTGAATCTGCTTGAATTCACTCTGACCCATAATTTCTTTCTCTTTAACACACTATTCTACCACCAGCTCAGGGGGATGCCTATGGGGAGCCCCTGTGCCCCCACTTATGCCAACCTCTTCCTGGGCTGGTGGGAGGACAATATGGTGTTTCCAGATCACCAGGTATGGTGGAGTGATAAAATATAATTTGGACCCGCTACATAGATGACATCTTTGTGATCTGGAAGTGCAAGGCAGATGAATTCATAAGCCTGATTCATTAATTTAATAACCATCAAATAGGCCTGAGATTTACATGCATGAGACAATTACGTTCTTGGATGTCAGGATGCACAAACAAAAGGACAGATTGACCCATACTATTTTTAGAAAAGTGACAGCTACTAACTCTATCCTGCATTGGGAAAGTCATCACCCCCCGGCACTTAAAAGAAGTATCTGGAGGGGACATTACCTTCGGGTACGGAGAAACTGTTCTAGCTATGAAATGTTTCATGGAGAGGCTAGACAACTGTTTAATAGGTTCTGTGACAGAGGTTATCCACAGTCAACCCTAAAAGATTCATTTAAATATGCGCTCCAATAAGACCGTACCAGCTTATTGACCCCTAAGCAAGGGAATGCAGAGAAACAAGCCCTGGTCCGGCTGATGTCTACTTTTGATGCAGCTAATGTACAAGTAAAGGAAGTTTTGAACAAATATTGGTCCATTTTGTCTATGGACCCCGATCTATCAGACGTGGTTACCAGCTACCCGAGTATTATGTATTGGAGAGGGAGGAGCCTGAGGGATCGGCTTGTACATAGCCATTATGTTCCCCCGACTATAACCGGTACTTGGTTTGACCGCAGACCGATTGGCATGTTCCGATGTGGATCTTGCAAGGCTTGTGAATTCATCTCCACCTCCAAAACGGTTACGTGTTCAGTGACCAATCAGGTTTTTCGAGTTAGAGAACTTGTGAACTGCAGGAGCAGAAGAGACATATATATTTCTCAATGTCCATGCCCTAAAGATTATATCTGCAAAACGATCAATGAATTGAGAAGAAGGGTGTGTGATCATGTCAATGACATTAATAAGAATGCCACACCTGTGGCGTGCCACATTTTAGAGGCACATGATGGTGACCCAAGGGCTCTAAAATTCTTTGTCTTAGAATAGGTACCATTGTCACCTAGGAGGGGGGATTGGGAAGAGAGGATCCTCCAAAGGGAGTCTGAGTGGATATATCGATTACGGTACCAGTCCCCTCTTGGCATCAATAAGAGACTGTTTCTTGTGAGGGGTTTCACATTTTTTGTTCCCCCTTTACGGGGTGGGGTGTTCCTTGTATTATTTGATACTCTCAGTGAACTATGTATTAGGTTCCTAACCGAGCCTGTGATGTAGGAAGCATCCAAAATGTTAGAGACATGATCATCGGAGGAGAATATCATTCTTCTAGGTGTATTAAATGCTTCATTAACCTCCTGGCATCCTGGGCGGCATAGGTGACGATCAATGGAATTTTGTATAAGTAGTAAGATCACTTATGTTTTCTTCTGTGCGATTTTAAGTTTTATTAGTACCGCTGTGTCCCCTTTGACATCTGTATCCACCGTCTTATGGAATGTGCGCCATGGCGGAAGAGTCATGAATAGTGCCTGCATAGTGGCAATTGGAATTATCTGACTAATTGACTGCTACCTTTCATATAGGCATAATATAGTGTCCCTTTTTTCCAGTAGCCCTTTAACTTAGTATACATCTAAGTTAAAGATGGAATAGTTGGTACTATAGCTTGTATGTCGGCCTAATAATGCTATGTTTACCTTGCTGTAGATTACGTGTATGTTATACTATATGGAAGATGTATCATTGACCGTCACTTGAATTATTTTTGGGGGAATTGATTTTTAATAAGGCATAATAAAGTGTATTGATTTTAAGGGTCTTTTTTGTTTTTTGCTGGAATTTGGTAACAAAACATTGAACTTAAGGCTGTATTGTAACAAAACACAAAAATAGTCAAGGGGGTGGATACTTTTGCAAGGCACTGTAGATCTTCACCACAAATGTACAATACATTTAACATTAACATTCAGGGGAGGGTGCATGATAACAGATGTAGACATGGTGAATTTTCTTACGACTTTGACCATTTGAATGGTAGTTACTTGTGTAATCATTCACCCAAAAGACACCCCCAGGTCCTACACATTGTTATTTGTGATAACATGTATATATGTGACAAACACCCTTTATGGAAATAAATACTAGGTTGTTACAGCCCCTCCTCTGTCATTAAAATATTGTAAAATTACCTTCAAAACTGCGATGGACTGGATTTTCTGACATCCTGTGTTTTTCAAAGCAATCTAGTTAAAGAAAATCTATATAAAAACACTATCTCCAGTCAGAGATGAAAGACACAAGCCACCTGCTTAAAATAATCTGTGCCTCTACTCTACCCCATGACTGCAATTCCAATTATTTAATTATGCAAGTGAAGAGTTATCATAGGGATGCTGAACTTCATAGTCGCTAATCTGACCACAGAGGCACACAGTCCCTACAAGTTCATATTACAGAGCATTAAAGCGGACCCCTCCTATAGACAATACTTACCTGGTCCCTGGCACCCGCCTCCCTCAGGATTGCTGCACGGCCGCTGCTGCATCTCCTTGTCACGCGGATCAAAAAATCCGGCGACAGGAGGAGCAGCCAAAAGCAGGCCGCAACGATGACCAGCTAGGAAGGCTGGTCACTGTGTGAGGCACTGTATTATGCCCCTAAAGTGGTTGGGCCACCATTACATTTTATTTTAATAAAAATCAGCATGACAAACTAGTTACTTTTTACTTTCTGGTGTTTAATGTACGTTATATAGTAATGTGCACATCCATCTACTGAAGTAGTCGCACGTGCTTAGTTTCATTTTTCAACTGCCACCAGCCATATCTAGCTGTGAAAGTTACAGGGACAGAGCTGCAGCAAAAAAGGGACACAGACCCTAAGAAAGGACGCACCACCTAAGGCTACTTTCACACTTGCGTTCGGGGCTCCGCTTGTGAGTTCCGTTTGAAGGCTCTCACAAGCGGCCCCGAACGGATGCATCAGTCTGGCACCGTCTGGCAGAATGCATCAGTCTGGCACCGTTTGTCCTCCGCTCCGCTCAGCAGGCGGACACCTGAACGCTGCTTGCAGCGTTCGGGTGTCCGCCTGGCCGTGCGGAGGCAAACGGATCCGTCCAGACTTACAATGTAAGTCAATGGGGACGGATCCGTTTGAAGTTGACACAGTATGGGTCAATTTTCAAACGGATCCGTCCCCCATTGACTTTCAATGTAAAGTCAAAACGGATCCGTTTGCACTATTATGAACATGGTAATCATGGTAATGCATCATGAATCATGGTAATGCAAACGGATCCGTTCTGAACGGAGCCACCGTCTGCATTAATATGAGCGGATCCGTTCAGAACGGATCCGATCGAACGCTAGTGTGAAAGTAGCCTAAGAAAGGACGCACCACCTAGGCTGCCAGCTTGAAATAAATATAACAGAGGAATTGGAGCATTGAATGGGAAAATCTCTGGATCCAGCTGAGGTACATGGCTGGTTCTAGCCTTGTTAGAGATTTCATGTACCAATTATGTCTGCTATTCATCTTTTTACATCAATCATGGCATAAACCCCTTAAAAGGCCAGCTTTAATAATCGGAGATCGCTCAGACACATTACAGACCCCTAGCATGCTGAAGGTATGGTATTATGGATCTGTACTAGACAGAACTGTAATACGGGTGGCCCACGAAAAAGTAGCCGCCTCCAAAATGTCCAGATCAAACTGCCTAATAGTAAATCTGTCTTAGTTGTCCATAACAACCAATCAGAGCCTAGTTTTCATTTTTTACAGAGCCCTGTAGGAACTGAAAGCTGAGCTCTGATTGATTGGTTGCTATGGGCAACTGAGACTGGCCTATTGTGTGAGAAAGGTGGTGTTCTCCCTGGATCAGTGGATAGCGATTGTGGAAGGCTATGTGAAGCAGAGTGATCCATGATGGATCCAGCAAAAACGCAGATATGAAAGTAGCCAAACACTATCCGAAGCGTCACTGTTGAAGAGCTGCAAGCAGTATCAGCCAACATAATTCCACGTGCCCCAAGATGCATAGATGTGAATGGGGGTAGTTAAAAAAAAAACAAAATGATATAGGATAAACCAGGCACTCAAGTATGGAGTAAATTGATAAGGATATTTATTCCCACAATAACAATAAAATATAACAATAAAATTCACCAATAAAAATCACTAATAAAACATTATAAAAAACTTTAAACCGTAATAGCAGCAATATAGTACATGTGCACTAGATAGCAGCAATAGACATATGCATTAATTGATATAAAGCAGCATTGGACATATGTGGCTTGTAGATACTGAAATCGTTGGGTTCAGAAAACAAGGAAAACGCAGAGAAACCGTAATTAATAGCAAAGTCTTATGAGCGCTTCTTTGGTCTCGATAATGCTGAATTTACGCAGCGGTGGCGTCCCACCGATTTGAGCAACTCTGTTGCTAAGTTTTACCTGGCCAGTAGTCTTTCTTTCTCCTACGTCCGGATCTGTGGAAATTCGCTGTGAGCGCGGTGTCACCTGGATATCCTACTCACCGAAGCAATGTCCGTGGCTTTATTAGGATTCCTCCGGTGTTCGTCGCTCTTAGTCACAGCTGATGAATTCTTGGAAGTCCAGGGATTTAAGGTGCTCTGAAGGGGTCATTCAAAGAACCCCGAAACGCGTATGGTCTAATACCCTGTACCGGCATGCTGGAAAAATAGCTCCCCTGGACTTCCAAGAATTCATCAGCTGTGACTAAGAGCGACGAACACCGGAGGAATCCTAATAAAGCCACGGACATTGCTTCGGTGAGTAGGAATTCCTGGTGGCACCGCGCTCACAGCGAATTTCCACAGATCCGGACGTAGGAGAAAGAAAGACTACTGGCCAGGTAAAACTTAGCAACAGAGTTGCTCAAATCGGTGGGACGCCACCGCTGCGTAAATTCAGTATTATCGAGACCAAAGAAGCGCTCATAAGACTTTGCTATTAATTACGGTTTCTCTGCGTTTTCCTTGTTTTCTGAACCCAACGATTTCAGTATCTACAAGCCACATATGTCCAATGCTGCTATATATCAATTAATGCATATGTCTATTGCTGCTATCTAGTGCACATGTACTATATTGCTGCTATTACGGTTTAAAGTTTTTTATAATGTTTTATTAGTGATTTTTATTGGTGAATTTTATTGTTATATTTTATTGTTATTGTGGGAATAAATATCCTTATCAATTTACTCCATACTTGAGTGCCTGGTTTATCCTATATCATTTTGTATTCCTTTCTGTGACTGGGTGGGTCACATAAACCAAGAGCACCTTAAATCCATTACTCAGCTGCAGTGATCCACAGATACTGCACTTTAAAAAAAAACAATCCACTTGCTCGTTCATCTCGTTATACTACTGGAGTCTGGCTACTTTTTCGTGTACAGTCATGGTCAGGAGCTCCGTACAGTATTAGAATGTATTGGCTCCTATGAGCCGGAGTTATTACTTTGCGAAGTCTCACAAGACTTAACATAATAACTTCATAAATCAACTTCTCCTGTAAAAAAAAACATTTCCTGAACTCGGGTTCAGTTCCAAGTGGTACCTTAGAACCGAACCCGAGTTGGGGAAATGTTTTTTTACAGTAGAAATTGATTTACAAACTTATTATGCGAAGTCTCGCGAGACTTCGCAAAGTAATAACTTCGACTCGTAGGAGCCAATACATTCTAATACAGTACGGAGCACTCGCTACGTACAATATTCAAAGAAAGTATTATGCAAATCGACTTTGGATGTTTAATCCGAAGTCGATTCACTCATCCCTAGTCAGGAACCTTAAGCTTCGTTCACATTACCGTTCAGTCTTTCTGGATGTGAAAGGACGGATTGGGCACATAATTTAGATAACTATAGCAGCCCTGCCCCTCCCTCTTCATAGCATGTTACAGATATATACCATGTCCCTCAGCTGTACCGCACTTTTTGTAGTTGTGTATGGTATTTATTATTTCTTCAATAAAGACTACTTTTATGTACCTAGCCGTGTAAAGACTTTCTGTAGGTTTTTCTGACTTTTTTGAGTCGGCATTTTGAAGGGATTAGGGTCCATTCACACATCCACGGATCCGCAAATCACGAAAAGTGGCAATGTGCGTTCTGCATTTTGCAGACGGCACATTGCAGGCACTAAGAGAATATGCCTATTCTTGTCCGCTATTGCGGACAAAAATAGGGCATGTTCTATTTTTTCGGGATCGGAATTGCGGACCCGGAAGTGCGGGTCCGCAATTCCGGATCCGTGCCACAAATCGTGCGGCCCCATAGAAATGAAAAGGTCCGCAATTCCGTTCTGCAAAATGCGGAACGGAATTGCGGATGTGTGAATGGGGCCTTATTCAGATTCTGCTCGGCCTCGTGGTGGGGCAGTGAATTATTCTGATGTATTGTATTTATTGTCAGCATGTTCTACATTTAGGATCATACGATCGGTGATATTCGTTAGATCTTCACCACAGATGTACAATATATTTTGCATTTACATTCGGGGGAGGGTGCAGGACAACAGATGTAGACATGGTGAATTTTCTTACAACTTTGATCAACAGAGCAGGAGAACGGAAAAGCCAATGTGAACGAAGCCTAAGCCTGTATGATATGGCACAGGTTTTCTTATACCTTCAGCCTTAGAATTCAAGCACATGAAAATACCATGTGACGCAAAGAAACAGCTCCTTACAGATCTGTATCATGGACTCATAGGTGATCTAAGTGCTGCCATATGGTGCCTCTTTGGATGTACAGTATGGGCCTATAGATTTCTATAGGCACCTAATTACAGTTCCATAGAATGAGGCATTGATGGCTTTATAAAAGACCAATCTGTCTCACTCCTTGATATGATTTTAGTTAGTCGTTAGACTCAAGATGGCTCGTTTCAAGATGGCCTTCTCCTCTGTGTACAGATGACTGACAAGAAATACAGTCAGTTGAACCTTCCATATTCCGTGTCTTCTCAGCTGTATGTGATGCGTCCCGTGCTATGTCCCTGCTTCCTGAGCCAATTAAAAAGTTGAACTCAAGTTTAGTAATGAAAGATATTTGTCCCCCAGGGTCGGTGCTGCAGAAGTCTATAAGCAGCTTGTTAATTAAGTCCACAACAAAGTGAATGTGAACCTATACCTGGGGCTGCCGCTTTAATCTTCTGCTGGAGTCTGGGTAGAAAAGCTGCACTGACGACAGCACGGTCTCCTGATACCTCAGGGTGGCCTGTCAGCTATAGGTAGCAGAGTATACTGGTACGTACAGAGATTGTAGACCTGTGTATCATACATATCACTGTGTTAAATTGGGATTCACAGGTCATTTAAGAAGCTGTAATGTCTGCCCTTAAAGGGGTTATGCCATGATTAAAATGAAAATCAGACATCATAGTAAATGAAAACCTATAACAAAGCTAGAACCAGCCCTGTACCTCACATGGATCCAGAGATCTCCCCATTCATTGCTCTGCTAGATTTATATCAAGGGCAGTGTCTTTTCTGCGGCAGCTCAGGGGGCGTGTCCATGCTCTCCCTATCACAGCTCAGGGGGCGTGTCTCAGCTCTCCCTATCAAAGCTCAGGAGGCAGTTGAAGGATGAAGCTGAGCATGTGCGGCCTTCTCAGTGAGCAGGACAATAAAACAAGAAAAAGATTTAAGAGCAGGTGGCGCTATACAGTTATATTTTATTGAATAACTCAGTGGCTCTGCTAAATTTTTAATTACATGCAATACAAAAGTATTCAGATCCAGGTGCTGGTTTAAAAACTGTAGAAAACTTTTCGTTGGACAACCCCCTTAGTATACCAAGATCCATATTCTGTGCTAATTCCTTTCCTAATCTGTCTTAATTAGGTTTAGACCTTAAAGAGGACCTTTCACCGATCCTGACATTGTGAACTAAGTATCATGACATATACAGCGGCGCCCAGGGATCTCCCTGCACTTACTATTATCCCTGGGCGCCGCTCCGTTCTCCCGTTATGTCCTCCGGTATGTTCGGGGACTTGATTATAGTAGGCCGAGACTTAGGGGACTTGGTTATAGTAGGCGGAGTCTGCCCTTGTTCTGCTGGGCGTCTCCTTCTCCTAGGCTGTAGCACTGGCCAATCGCAGCGTAGAGCTCACAGCCTGGAAGTTTTTTTTCTCCCAGGCTGTGAGCTCTGCGCTGCGATTGGCCAGCGCTACAGTCTAGGAGGAGGAGACGCCCAGCAGAACAAGGGCAGACTCCGCCTACTATAACCAAGTCCCCGAACATACTGGAGGACATAACTGGAGAACGGAGCTGCGCCCAGGGATAATAGTAAGTGCAGTGAGATCCCTGGGCGCCGCTGTATATGTCATGATACTTAGTTCACAATGTCAGGATCGGTGAAAGGTCCTCTTTAATTAGGTTTTTTGTGACACTGCTCTAAATCCCCTGAATAGATTTCCATGCAGCCACCACTAGAGGGTGTTTAGGAGCTTACTGCTTTTAGTTAATATTAAGCTTAAAGGGTTATCCCATGACTAATGTAAAAAATGAAAATCAGACATCATATAGTACACGACATTCAAAGCTAGAACCAGCCCTGTACCTCACATGGATCCAGAGATCTTCCCATTCATTGCTCTGCTAGATTTATATCAAGCTGGCAGCTCAAGGGGAGTTCTTTTCTGTTGGAGCTCAGGGGGCGTGTCTCAGCTCTCCCTATCACAGCTCAGGAGGCAGTTGAAGGATGAAGCTGAGCATGTGCGACCTTCTCAGTGAGCAGGACAAAGAAAAAAAAAAAAGGTGGCGCTATACAGTTACATTTTATTGAATAACTCAGTGGCTGTGCTAAATTTTTTATTACATGCGATTACAAATGTATTCAGATCCAGGTGCTGGTTTAAAAACTGTAGAAATTTTTTCGTGAGACAACCTCTTTAATATGACAAGATCCATATTCTGTGCTGATTCATTTCCTAATCTGTCTTAATTAGGTTTAGACCTTAATTTGGTATTTTGTGACACCGCTCTAAATCCCCTGAATAGATTTCCATGCAGCCACCACTAGAGGGAGCTTAGGAGCTTATAGCTTTTGGTTATTATTGAGCTTAGCACTTTAAAGGGTTGTCTACATTGGGGTGCAGTTTTGACAAACTCCCCCCTCTTCGGCAGACCTGTGAAGGGAAGCATACTTACCTGCTTCTTCATGGTCGTTCCTGTGTTCTCCGGCCTGCGCTGCTCTGCTCAGGTCCCTGGATGTAAATATCCGTTTTGACGCAGTGACCTACCCTCCTTGTGTCATGGCAACTAGTCATGTGACTCAGGGGGAGCAGGTCATTGCTTTGGGCAGTGATTGGCTGTAGTGGCATCAAATTGGAAGTTTATATCTAGGGACTAGAGTTGAGCGAACTCAGACATTTTCACTGAAGTTCGGGTTCGGTGTTCGGGTGATTTTATTATTTTCCGTTATAATATGGGGTTATAACGGAAAATAATAGCATTCTGAAAACAGAATGCTAAATAAAATGTCTATTGAGGGGTTAAAAAAAACCTCACCTCATCCACTTGATTGCGCTACCGGTATCTTCTTTTCTTCAGGACCTGACATTTTATTTAGCATTCTGTTTTAAGAATGCTATTATTTTCCGTTATAACCATGTTTTAATGGAAAATAATAAAGTGAAGTTCGGGTCCCCATTGACTTAAATGGGGTCCGGGTACGGGGTGAAGTTCGGATCAAGTTCGGGTCCTGAACCTGATCTTTGACCTGAAGTTTAGCCAAACCCGGCGAACCCGAACTTCCACGGGTTCGCTCAACCCTACTAGGGATCCAAGTGGAGGCCAGAGAGTGCAGAGCTGGAAGCCCACATCTGGAAGCAGGTTAATATTCTTCCCTTCAAAGGTCTGCCCAAAAGGAAAGGGGGGAGGGTGGTGGGGTCTCCAAACATGCACAACCCCTTTAGGGACCAGGTAAAATGTTTTCATTTTTCACTTTCTGTCTTCAAAGCTATTATTATTTTTTTTTCCTCAATCGACATAGCAGTATCAGGGCATGTTTTTGGTAGGAAGAGCTGTACCTAACGGAAGCATTTAACCGTCCATATAATGCATTGAGAACAATTGATTGTAAAATAAATAATTAGTGGTATGGAAAACACAATCATGCCTTTTTTGGGGGGCATTTACTTTTATGGCATTCATGGTGTGATAAAAACAACATGCAAACTTTATTCTATGGGTCGGTATTATTATGCAATATTAAAGTAAAGGGGTCTCCAGGAATTAAGAAAATGAAAATACCTAAATATTACTTTATTATAAATATATTCCTAAATATGGTATGGCAGGTAAGCGAGACCTATAACTCACTTACCTGCCGCAGACACACTGACTGGAACCCGTGCACTAGTGCTGCTGTCCACACCAACATAAGGACACAGCACACACCACAAACCACACAGGGACCCAGGACACCCATAGCTGCAATAAACGTGAGACACCATAAGAACATCTATGACCACAAGGGTGGCCCTCACTGGACAGATGGAATATGCCAAGAACCGCGCACCACCAGCATACACCAAGGCTGGAGGAACCGAGAGCTTCAGGCATCCAGCAGAGGCTAAATAGCCCAAGCAGCCACACCCACACACACAAAAACCCAGTGTTAACAAAACCCTTCCAACACCAGACAAGGGAAGGAAGCCACTTAAAGGGGAAGTGCACACACAAGCAAACTAAGCAACATGTTACCGCAGGCAACAACATGCGTGGCAACCATGTCACAGCAATCACCCAGAAGGCCGAGACACTGCCACCGCATGCTCTCACAGCAACACATTGCCGCGGGCAACCGCAAGTGTGGCAACAGTGTCACAGCATACACCATAGGCCGTGACCTATTGTGAATGTTAATTAATAACTATTTTATGAGGCATAACGAGAAATTCAAATTTAAAAACTGCTAATTTTTCAAAGTTTTTATAAAAATTTTATGTATCCCTTGGATAAGTAATCATTCCAAAATTATTACCACATAAAAGTGAGACGTGTCAAATTTGAAAAATAGGGCTTGGTCATTTAGGTCAAAACTGCGGAGGCCCAGATTGCTATATCTCCTGCAAACCATCCCTGTCACAAACGTCTTTTGGACTTCCTTTGGGCCTTCATAAGGTCTCTGGGAAACCCCAGGATACAACATGAGGTTCTCACCCATTCTAAAGACACAGGTTGGGTTGCTCTCCTGGACTGTTGGCTGTATTATCTGTCACGGACATACCGAGACATACGGATGTCCCCGGGACAGTGAGTGGCAGGAGATCTTTGAGACTGGCAACATAGGGTTTGATATGACATGTTTACCTTGTGGATCAATAGGCATCTGTGTTGTTTCTGGTACTGGTCACACCATTTAACTTTCCCTATTTATAGTTGTTTCTCCCACAATGCTGTGCAGTTTATAGCTTCAGTTGGACCCATGGATAGCTGGTGTTTGGATCTCGGCTGAGTACTTGGTGCTGCCATAGCTTCTTGGAAGTTAAGTGTTACCTTTCCCTTTGTATTTTGGCTTTTCTGTGTATTGCATTTCCTTGTTGTTTTGTATTAGGCCTTAGGGAGACTCTCATTCATCCTTCCTTTTAGAAGAACAGGATGTCTCTTTCCTTTCATTAGTACCGTACCAGGGTCCTTTAGCGTTTTTTATAGGACTTTAGGTATTCCTGTGTATGAACTCACCTACCTCTGGGGTCTGTTCATACTGGTAGTCAGTCAGGTCTTTCATTAGGGTTTTAAATAGGAAGTGTCCATCTTCCTTCCCTAGTTTCCAGGCCTTATTTCCTTTTCCCTTTCCCGCCTATGTTCGGTGTGGGAACGGAAGCAAACCAAACACAATGAAATTAAACAAAACAGCAGGCTAGGCACAACAGCTAGGGAACAGGGAAAGGTCACCTCCTGACAATCCCTGAGCCTTCCCCTGACTGCTACTAACATGAACACATCTCGATGGTAGAAGTGTTCATACACACCAACCTAAGCCCTGCTGCAACTGACACAAACCCTCAGCTAGGGAGCAGGCGAAAAGACAACCAGTTCCTTGCACAAGATGAAGGAACCAGTGTCTACCTAAGGCCTAGCCAGTACAAACAATAGAAGGGAAGGAAGGAGGACTTAACTGAAGACGAACTGGGAGCAGGAGATGCACCAAACACCAGCAGAGATCTCCAGGAGAAACTATAAACCGCAAGAGCTATAGTGAGAGGCAGGTATAAATAGCATCACTAACTAACTCACTAGTCCCCAACCTTTTTTGCACCAAGGACCAGTTTCATGCAAGACAATTTTCCCAGGGACCAGGTGGGGTGGAGGGTTGTGGGGCAGGGCTTAGGGGGTGGGCGTGGCTTAACTGATTCACGCTCATAACAAAACACAAGATACATATTAAAATATATAACACTATATAACGACTATATAAACTGACTAGGGTCTCTACTGCACTGGTCTCTGCTGCACTGTACCGTATTTTTAGCCCTAAAAGACCTACCTATCCCTTGGTTGAACTTGATGGACGTTTGTCTTTTTTCAACCGTATTAACTATTTAACTATGTAATATAAATAATGGGGCATACAAGAGCAACATTACCGCACCGGTCCCGCATTGGACCCGATGCGTTTTGTATACCAATTGAAAGAACAACTAAGTCTGTGTAACTGTATGTTGGGATTTTGAGCTACAATAATGCTTTGGCATTTTTTGACTGGTTATATAATTCCTTCTATATTTCTTTATTTTACGATTAATGAGATGGTCATATGTATTCATATTTGTATACTGATGTCTAAGTTATTATTCACACATAGCAGCATTTACCATATTCGAGTAAAG
The DNA here is from genome assembly GCF_014858855.1 of Bufo gargarizans. Taxonomy (NCBI): domain Eukaryota; kingdom Metazoa; phylum Chordata; class Amphibia; order Anura; family Bufonidae; genus Bufo; species Bufo gargarizans. Next base: position 483,894,402 of record NC_058081.1, on the reverse strand, counting down.
GATTGATACTTAAACTACTATCTGGTTCTGACAGCAAAAAGATCCAGACCAGACTTTGTATGATATCACAACCCCTATAAAAGAGGGGCATTCTGGGGGGACTTGCAACCACTGAGGAAGGGGTTATTCAATACCCCAAAACGCGTCTGGTTTTAATTCCCCAAAGGACCACTTGCGAAGTGTGAGGAAGAAAATCTATACAAAAGTGCACATTTAATACCATCTGCTGCGCAGTAGGTGACTGAAATCTTGCTAAACTAGAGACCGTGTACAATTATCGAGGTCCACATGCAAACAAGTCGCTGGCGTGGGAGTTTAGACGGAAGACGTTCGTAAGACTACGATCGATTACACTCAAAGACCAACATCTAGAGCAATTTTTGGGCACTTGCTCCATCGAATGGTAAGATCGTTCAAATTTTTTATGCCGGCTTATGTGTGCTGGGAACTCACAGTGAATTATTTCAGCGGGACGCCGCTGAGACTTCAACATAGCCGGACCCCGCTAGTGCTGCTTGTTGGGGAAGAGCTAAACACAAGTTTTTCTATGCGATTGAGTTCTTATTAACCAACCTTATTCGATCAAACAGCGATTCTTATGGGATTTAGACTTTTATCTTCATGCTCAGATCTATATTCGAATAAGCATTGATCCTCAAGATCTTGAGATCTTTCATTGCACTCATTGCACACCATTGATTGCTGCTATTGTGTATGCTGTTCTATTATTTGAAGTCAGAGACATCAGTATATGCACATTGTTTTATACAGCGATTTTTTTATCGATTATATTATCGATTTTATTGTGATATTGTATTTTATTGTAGATGTCCTAAATTTTTATGCTTTAGCCGACATTTTATTGTTTTTAGTCTACCCTCTATTGGGTAGCACTAGGTTTATCTTATAATAAATTCTGAATTGGTCGTGATATATGAGAGTGCCCAGTTCATTCTGTTCTTATGTAACTATGTAATAAGACGCACCGGCCCATAAGACGCAGGTTTTAGAGGAGAACAATCAGATAAAAATATTTTCCATTACACCTCAGGTTAGACCAGCAATCAGACCCCCAATGTTAATCAGACCTCAGATCAGACCCTCAATGCCTCAGCTCAACCGCCCAACCTTCAGCCATCTATCAGCCCCCATGTCAGCCATCAGCCCCCATGTCAGCCAGCCATCAGCCCCCATGTCAGCCAGCCATCAGCCCCCATGTCAGCCAGCCATCAGCCCCCTATGTCAGCCAGCAATCAGCCCCCATGTCAGCCAGCCATAAGCCCCCACTTCAGCCCCCCATGTCAGACAGTCATCATCCCCCCATGTCAGCCATCAGTCCCATATCAGCCAGTCATCATCCCCCATTTCAGCCAGCCCTCAGCCCCCATGTCATCCAACCATCAGCCCCCATGTCAGCCAGCCATCAGCCCCCATGTCAGCCAGCCATAAACCCCCATGTCAGCCAGCCATAAGCCCCCACATCAGCCCCCCATGTCAGACAGTCATCATCCCCCCATGTCAGCTATCAGCCCCATATCAGCCAGCCATTATCCCCCATTTCAGCCAGCCCTCATCCCCAATGTCAGCCAGCCATCAGCCCCCATGTCAGCCAGCCATCAGCCCATGTCAGACAGCCATCAGCCCTCATGTCAGCCATCAGCGCAAATAAAATAAAATAAAACACTTACCTCTCCTGCACCTGGAAGCCACCGCTCTTCACCATCGCGATCCTCTTCATCCTGCTGTTGGCTGTGTATCACAGATGCGGCGCACAGTGTGAGGTCACAGTGCGCCCTCACACTGTGCGCAGCCCTGCACAGCAGACAGCCAAGCTGAGGACCAGAAGCTCTGTACAGATCCACCGCTTTCTGGTCCTCCGGTACTAATGAAGTGCTTCCATAATGGAAGCATTTCATTAGTACCATGTTAAAGACGCCTCTAATTGCCGCGGCCCAGCAAACAATCTTCCAGGGCCCGGTGGTTGAGGACCGCTGAACTAACTAATGAGCAGAACCTGTGATGGGGTGGGATCCTGCCCAAAGCCACAACAAAGCAATCTGTCAGATAGATTCACGTGCAGCAAGTCTGACAGATCTTCTCAGATCATTTACAGGGCAGGGCTTGACAGTGACATTATAAACCGCCAAACCGTAATTTTTTTTTTTTGTTTGTTCGAGTGCAGCCATGGATCCTTACCCCCTTTCTTTGATTCCTGATTTGTTCAACCAGATTGTTGAAGCCAAGGTGTTCTCCAAGTGGGACTTAAGGGGGGCATATAATCTGGTCAGAATCAAGGAAGGGGATGAATGGAAGTCGGCTTTTAATACCCCAGAGGGTCACTTTGAGAACCTGGTCATGCCTTTTGGGTTGACCAATGCTTCTGCTGTTTTCCAGCATTTAGTGAACAACATTTTTCATCACATGATGGGGAGGTTTTCAAATGGATCCGGAGAAAGTCCGTGCTGTATTGGACTGGGATGGACCCGAAATGCGGTTTTTGAGGTTCACTAACTATTACCGAAAATGTATTCAGAACTATTCGACAGTGGTGAAACCCTTAACTGACATGACTAAGAAAGGGACGGACGAAAATCTGGCTAAAGACTAATTCACACGTCAGTGTTTTGGTCAGTGATTTCTATCAGTGATTTTGAGCACAAACCAGGTGCGGCTCTAAACACAGAACAGGTGCAGATCTTTCCCTTATACCTTATGTCTGTGGAGGCTCCAATCCTGGTTTTGGCTCACAATCACTGATGGGAATCACTGACCAAAACACTGACGTGTGAATGAGGCTTTACCTGGAGTCGGCTAAACGAATGAACCCGAGGGAGGCCAGATGGTCTTTGTTTTTCACCAGATTCAATTTCATTGTCACTTATCGTCCTGGGGTTAAGAAATTCAAGGCAGATGCCTTGTCATGTAGTTTTCCTGGAGGTGGTGATTTTGAAAATCCGAGTCGGATACTGTCGGAAGGGGTGGTGATATCTACTCTAAACCCTGACCTAGAGGTTAAGGTGTTAGAGACTCAGGGAGGTGCACCAGAGTCTTGCCCTCTGGGAAATTGTCTGTTTCATCAGAATTGCGTCAATAATGTTTTTTTTAGGAACATCACTGTACAGTTTTTACAGGACACCTCGGGAGTAGATCCACTGCCAACCTCATCTCTCGTAGATTCTGTGGCCAGGGTTGCGTGAGTATGTTGAGGACTATGTGTCGGCCTGTAGTATCTGTGCAAGCGCATACGTGCATACTTGACCTTAATACACCAACAATAGCTGTCACCAGCAATAATATACACCGCACGGTAACTGACCGTAAACCTCCTACAAAAGCAAAAACAAACCCGTGGATATAACATGTAAATCTTTATTGAACAAATATGCAAACATACAAAATGAATAAAACCCAGTAGGGAAATGCAGAGGACTGTGGATACCCCCCCCCCCCCCCCCCCCCCCAGCCGGTACATGTGTCAATGAATAATACTTGCATATAATTATTGCTCCCTCTATGATACACCAAAAAACACTCACTATGCTGGATGTAAGTCTCATCAATACACATGGTGGCATGGCTTCGGGATAGTGGACATAGTATAAAAACCCTGCACGGAGATGCAAGTACACACTGGCACTTTGTACCCACCTAGGTGTGGGGTGCATTATGAACTGATGTATTTTGTACCCACCTGGGTGTGGGTCGTATTATGGATTTATGTATTTTATACAATTAATTATGGTTACTATTTTTGTATATGTGATTTGTGGATACGAGGATGATTCATGTATTAAGATATGTTTAGCACTTTATTATGTGAAGGAATATTTCTGATCCATTATTAATGTATTGGTATATATTATGTATTTAACAGTGATTGTTTCTGGAACAGTGTGTTAGTTTATTGTACGGTTGATGCACTTTATCAATCAATTCTGCATTTCTGATGCATGTATTCACTTTCTTGCACTTGCACTTTCTCACTTTGGGTGCACTACTCACTTTGCGACTTCCGGTTTTGACATCACATCCGGTCCGAGATCCGCAAAGAGATCGGATGATGCTCATGTCGGGGGCGTGGATTGGATGCTGGGCTGGGACATGGTCCGGCTGTGTGCGCATGTGTAAGGCATCATGACGCATGATGGCCGCCTTGTATATGATATGTACACATGGTAGCGCTTTTCAGGTGCAGGATCTGGGGGAGGTGATTGTTTTATCCTCGATTGGCTGTTAGTAGATAGACTGGGTATATAGGGTGGGTCTTGTGGCAGTTCCATTGTGCCCTTTGAAAAAGCTAGTGAGCGAAACGGACATCGGGCCGTCCCTTCAGTCAGGTTGGTCATTTGCTATTCATTCATGCTTGTTGTTGCTGCTTATGTGTCAATACCAGCTGTTGTGGTACCTCATACAGTTTTTATGCTTTTCGGTCTCCTGTTTTTGTGAAGGTTCAAGTTGCATATGCCTTAGGCATATCTATTAATGAGACTTACATCCAGCATAGTGATTGCTTTTTGGTGTATCATATAGGCAGCAATAATTATATGCAAGTATTATTCATTGACACATGTACCGGCAGTTTTTTTTTTTAATCCACATTCCTCTGCATTTCCTTACTGGGTTTTATTCATTTTGTATGTTTGCATATTTGTTCAATAAAGATTTACATGGGGTTTGTTTTTGCTTTTGTAGGAGGTTTACATACTTGACCTTCTGGATCTCTACTTCTGTTACCCATCCCGTCCAGACCATGGACTCACTTGTCTATGGATTTTATTACTGATCTGCCAAATTCATCTGGGAAGACAGTTACTGTATTCTGGTGCTAGTTGATTGTTTTAGTAAAATGGTGCACTTTATAGCATTGCCTGACCTACCTAATGCTAAAACACTTGCACAAGTGTTTGTTGACAACATTGTGAAACTTTATGGCATTCCCTCTGACGTGGTCTCGGATCGTGGGACTCAGTTTGTGTCCAGATTCTCTAAGGTGTTCTGTACTCGGCTGAGGGTACAACTGTCTTTTTTGTTTTTCATCCTTAGACGAATGGACAGACGGAGAGCACTAATCAGAGTCTGGAGACTTATTTAAGATGTTTTTTCTCTGAGAACCAGGAAGAGTGATCCTCGTTTTTGCCTTTGGCAGAGTTTGTCATAAACAATCGTAGACAGGAGTCCACAGGTAAGTCGCCGTTTTTTGGGGCAGATGGGTTTCACCCGCAATTTGGCACATTCTCTGGTTCGGATAAATCCGGTATCCCTGAGGAGGAACGTTTTTCGTCATCATTATCAACTATATGGCAGAAAATTCTAAATAACTTGATGAATATGGGCAACAAGTATAAATGTTTGGCTGACAGGAAACATATGAATAGTCTGGACCTAAGTGTGGGTGATTTTGTGTGGCTGTCCACAAGAAATATTAAGTTGAAGGTTCCTTCTTGAAAGTTGGGTCCAAGGTTTATTGGTCCATATAAGATCACTGCTATTATTAATCCTATAGCTTTTCGTCTTGAACTTCCTCAGGCTCTGAAAATTCATAATGTGTTTCACAAATCTTTGCTAAAGAGATATGTTGAACCTTTGGAGTCGTTCTCCTTGCCACACGATCCTGTCATGGTGGACAGAAGTTTGGAATTCCAGATCGCCAAGATTATTGACTCTTGAGCTCTCCGTAGAGCTCTTCAGTATCTTGTTCACTGGAAGGGTTATGGATCAGAGGAGAGGATGTGGGTAGCAGTATCTGACGTGAATGCCAGTCGTTTGGTGAAAGCCTTTCACAGGTCTCATCCGGATAAGGTTGATCCTGGGTGCCCGGAGGTCATACAGAGACATACAGACCTTCCCACGACAGGTGGCAGGAGATCAGTGAGACTGGCAACACGTGGTTTGATCTGACATGTTTTCCTTTTGGATCAAATGATGTCTGTGTTGTTTCTGGTGCTTGCCACACCTTCTTTTTCCAGGTGTGGCTATTGTGGTCATTTCACCTTCTCTGTTTATTGTTGTTTCTCCCACTATGCTATGCGGTTTATAGCTTCTGTTGGACTTGTGGTTAGTCTGTGTTTGGTTCTCGGCTGAGTTCCTTGTGCTACCAAAGCTTAATTGAAGATAAGTGTTTCCTTTCCCTTTTGTATGTTGTTTATATATATATATATATATATATATATATGCGCGTGTGTGTTGCCTTTCCGTGTTGTTTGTCATTAGGCCTGAGGGAGACTCCTGTTCGTCTTTCCCTTTGGAGGAACAGGTAGACTTAGTCCTGACATTAGTTCCAGGGTCGTATAGGGTGAGCTAGGATTATAGGTATACGGTGTATGAACTTGCCTAACTTTGGGGCCCGTTCATACTAGTAGTCTGTCAGGATTGGAGTTAGGGAGTTTTCTCTAGGAGGTGTCCATCTTCCTTCCCTAGGTTCCAGGCCTTATTCCGGTATACTCTTTTCCCTCCTATGCTCGGTGTGGTGTTTTACTCCCACACACGAGAGTGACATTTTGTCTCTGAGAACTAGGAGGAGTGGTCCTCGTTTTTGTCTTTGGCAGAGTTTGCCATAAATAATCGTAGACAGGAGTCCACTGGTAAGGCGACGTTTTTTGGGGCATATGGGTTTCACCCGCAGTTTGGCACTTTTTTCTGGTTCAGATACTTCCAGTATCCCTGAGGAGGAATTTTTTTTTGTCATCATTATCATCTATATGGCGGAAATTTCAAAATAACTTGATGAATATGGGCTGACATGTGGCTGACAGGAAACGTATGAAGGATCTGACCTAAGAGTGGGTGATTTGGTGTGGCTGTCCACAAGAAACATTAAGTTGAAGGTACCTTCTTGGAAGTTGGGTCCAATGTTTATTGGTCCATATAAGATCACTGCCATTATTAATCCTGTAGCTTTTCGTCTTGAACTTCCTCAGGTTCTGAAAATACATAATGTGTTTCATAAATCTTTGTTGAAGAGATATGTTCAACCTTTGGAGCAGTCTTCCTTGCCACCTGCTCCTGTCATGGTGGACGGCAGTTTGGAATTCCAGATCGCCAAAATAATTGACTCTTGAGTTCTCCGTAGATTTCTTCAGTATCTTGTTCACTGGAAGGGTTATGGACCTGAGGAGAGGATGTGGGTACCGGCATATGACATGAATACCAGTCGTTTGGTGAAAGCTTTTCACAGGTCTCACCCGGATAAGGTCGGTCCTGGGTGCCCTGAGGTCACTCGTTGAAGGGGGGGTACTGTCATGGACGTACCGAGACATACTGACGCCCACGTGACAGTGAGTGGCAAGGGATCTTTGAGACTGGCAACACGTGGTTTGATTTGACATGTTTACCTTGTGGATCAATAGGCGTCTGTGTTGTTTCTGGTACAGGCCACACCCTTAACCTCCAGCTGTTGCTATTGTGGTCATTTAACTTTCCCTATTTATAGTTTCTCCCACAATGCTGTGCGGTTTATAGCTTCAGTTGGAACTGTGCTCAGCTGGTGTTTGGACCTCGGCTGAGTTTATGGTGCTGCCATAGCTTCTTGGAAGTTAAGTGTTACCTTTCGCTTTGTATTTTGGCTTTTCTGTGTGTTGCATTTCTTTGTTGTTTTGTATTAGGCCTTAGGGAGACTCCCATTCATCCTTCCATTTGGAGGAACAGGATGTCTCTTTCCTGTCATTAGTACCAGGGTCCTTTAGGGACTTGCTCAGTAATGGAACTAAGTCCTGGTTGTGTATTGCTCATGATTTACAGTATTTTTTTTCTTTATACAAAGCACCTAATTATCTTAGATCAAACCCTCAATGTTTATCAGACCCCCAATCTTCATCAGACCTTTGATCCCCCAGTCTTCATCAGACCTCCAAATTAGACGCCCTAATCTTCATCAGACCCCCAATCTTTTTAAGACTTCAGATCAGACACCCAATCTGTATCATACCCCCCAATCAGACCCCTAAACTTTATAAGACCTCAGATCAAAGCCCTAATCTTTATTAGACATCAGGTCAGACCCCACAATTAGAACCCCAATGTTTATCAGACCTCAGATCACACATAAAATAAATAAATGCACTTACCTCTCCTGCTCCAGACGGTTTGCTTTTCCTACATTCACCATTCCCTGGTCTACTTCCGGGCCCCACACTGCACATTTACATGTACTATGTCCTGATGCTATACGCAGTCAGGACACAGTGCAGCTCAGGGACCGGAAGAAGACCAGGGAGCGGTAAATATAGGCAGCTCTACACTCATCACTCTCTGTCCCTCCTGCATACTAATAAGCACTTCCATAATAAAAGTGCTCATCAGTATTCACTATATGAGACCCACGGGGGAAAAAAGTGTGTCTTATCAAGCAAAAAATACAGTACATCCCCAATTCACTCAAAGCCACCACCATGCCTTATTATTTTACCTGACAATAGGGCAGATGGCAGTGTGTAGATGGCATAACCTTAGACAGGCTGTGTAGACCTGCACCCGATTTATTACAGGGGCTCAGGCTGGATGATAAATGTGCTGCAAGTATAAACAATTTTGTCTAGCTCTATGCCAGCTATTGGTTGGCTTACATTAAGACAGAATTTATGCCAGAATTGTAGCACAATTTTGGCGCAAACGGCACATTAGCCATGCCCATTTCCCATGAAACCACAACCCTTTTAACTGTATATTACACACAAAAATAGTGTTGCTACATATTGTACCTATAAATAATACCATATTTCTCTATATAATATCTAGAGATGAGCAAATTTCTCAAAAATTCGATTCGGCCGGTTTGCCACATTTTCTGAAAAGATTCGATCTGAATTTATTTGTGGCGAATCTCGTTAAAAAAACAGCTATTTCCTGGCTGCAGAGAGCCTGTATAGTGGTGTAGTACACTGTGCTTTACAGTAACACGCATAGGGAGTCTGCTGTGGTAGTGAAACAATACTGTGACTCAGTATGACACGCACATGACAGGCATCGCTCTTAGAATCACTACACATTTCACTTACTTGTGCAGTTATGGGGCCAAAACTGACCAAATAACTCAAGTGTGAACTGAGCCTTACAGGTCAATGTTAGTGCCAAGAAGAAGCGCTCTCCTTTTACACCATCATCAGCTGATTCCGCATAAATGTCTACAGTACCTGTTCTATTAAACGCTTATACAAGTAGAGCCCACCTCCCCGACAGAGTGGAGAGGGTGTCAGCAGTAAATTAATGATAACGTCACTAATTATTTTGCCCTTCCTCTAATCCGCCAGAACAATAACCCCCAAAAAACGTATCCTGTCTGTTGAGCATCCGCCTTCACTCGGTCTCCATCAGTATTGCTAAAGCCCCCCAAAAAAACAGGAGTGGATCCAAAACACATTATTGGAATATTTGCATGTCTTATGTATTTTGTACCCACTCCTGCTTTTGGCTACCAAATCATAAGCCAATTCTGATGGTACCATACCAGCATTTCAGCTGCTACATAGACAGGATTCATTTTGCATCTCATTTTTCTATCCTACTGACAGATCAGAACAAGGGTCAAATAAATGATTATGTTAACATGGCCAAACAGGGACACTAGTGGCCCAGTCACAGAGTGGGAAGGGTGGGAACAGCATGAGGAGACCACAGAGTGGCCCATTGACATAGTGTTGAGGTAGCAGCAGTATGAGGAGACCACAGAGTAGTGATGTGGCAGCAGCATGAGGAGACCACACAGTGGTGATGTGGCAGCAGCATGAGGAGACCACAGAGTGGTGATGTGGCAGCAGCAGCATGAGGAGACCACAGAGTGGTGATGTGGCAGCAGCAGCATGAGGAGGCCACAGCATGGCCTAGAGACACAGTTGTGAGTTGGCAGCAGCATGAGGCCACAGAGTGGCAAGTGTGACATTGTCTGGAGGTGGCAGCAGCAGCATTAGGAGACCACAGAGTAGTGATGTTGCAGCACCATTAAGAGACCACAGAATGGCCCGAGACACAATTGTCAGTTGGCAGCAGCATGAGGAGACTACAGAGTGGCAAGATGATATAGCGTGGAGGTGGCCGCAGCGTGAGGAGACTACAGAGTGGCCCAGAGACACAGTTGTGAGTTGGCAGCAGCATGAGGAGACCACAAAGTGGCACAATGGCATAGTGTGGAGGTGGCAGCAGCAGAAGCATGAGGAGGCCACAGCGTGGCCCAGAGACACAGTTGTGAGTTGGCAGCAGCATGAGGAAGCCACAGAGTGGCAAGGTGACATAGTGTGGAGGTGGCAGAAGCATGTGGAAACTAGAGATGTCGCGAACATAAAATACAAATATTTTTGCAAATGTTCGCGAACGGGCGAACCACCATTGACTTCAATAGGCAGGCGAATTTTAAAACCCACAGGGACTCTTTCCAGCCACAGTAGTGATGGAAAAGTTGTTTCAAGGGGACTAACACCTGGACTGTGGCATGCCGGAGGGGGATCCATGGCAAAGCTCCCATTGAAAATTACATAGTTGACGCAGAGTTGGATTTTAATCCATAAAGGGCATAAATCACCTAACAATCCTAAATTTTTTTGAACAACGTGGTTTAAAACATCCAGTGTGTGTATACGATCAGGTATGATGTTGTATCGATCAGGTAGTGTAAGGGTTACGCCCGCTTCACAGACATTGACAGACCAAACTCCCCTTATAATGCACCGCAAACAACCACAAACAGTCCATGTGCCCAACCGCAAACTCCCCATTTGCACAAGGTTGGATACCAAGCTAGCCAAGTCCCGTTGATGTCATTGAAGGTTTCTTCCTCCACCCAGCCACATACAACACCAAGGGTCCCTGAAAGGTGAATTGAATTGATTTTTCGAACGGGGAGATGGTTAAAAAAACGCTGGCTCCCTCCCCTTTGTTTGAATCCACGGTCACTGCGTCTGCACCGTGCAATTTACTCTCACACCCGATATGAGTGGTATTTTCTGTAGTACTATTCTCATCAGTTTAATCCCTGTTACGTCCCCAATCTGGGGTCCATTTATTGAATTGATTTTTCGAACGGGGAGATGGTTAAAAAAACGCTGGCTCCCTCCCCTTTGTTTTAATCCACGGTCACTGCGTCTGCGCCGTGCAATTTACTCTCACACCCGATACGAGTGGTATTTTCTGTAGTTCTCTTCTCATCAGTTTAATCCCTGTTACGTCCCCAATCTGGGGTCCATTTATTGAATTGATTTTTCGAACGGGGAGATGGTTAAAAAAATGCTGGCTCCCTCCCCTTTGTTTGAATCCACGGTCACTGCGTCTGCGCCGTGCAATTTACGATCACACCCGATATGAGTGGTATTTTCTGTAGTTCTCTTCTCATCAGTTTAATCCCTGTTACGTCCCATATCAGGGATTGCCTTTTGTGAAAAAAAATTTAGGCCGGGTACCTTCGACTGCCTTTACAGTGACAGACCAAACTGAATTGATTTTAGGATAAGGGAGATGGAAAAAGAAGCTTGGTCGGTCTTCTTACTCCCAAGTTGGGGCACTGCACGTGCATGGAGCAATGTGCTGTGACACCCTATATGAATGATGTGCACACAGTACTTTCTGTGGGCCACACAGTCACTCACTGGCTTGTAACTGCGATTATATCACAGAGAAATAATATAAATTTAATTATTTTTATCTGCAAGGTATTGTCTGTGACACCCTGTATGAATGGTGTGCACACAGTACTGTCTGTGGGCCACACAGTCACTCACTGGCTTGTAACTGCGATTATATCACAGAGAAATAATATAAATTTAATTTTTTTTTATCTGCAAGGTATTGTCTGTGACACCCTGTATGGATGGTGTGCACACAGTACTGTCTGTGGGCCACACAGTCACTCACTGGCTTGCAAATGCGATTATATCACAGAGAAATAATATAAATTGAATTATTTTTATCTGCAAGGTATTGTCTGTGACACCCTGTATGAATGGTGTGCACACAGTACTGTCTGTGACTGAGCCTGCAGCCTCTCACACACGGGCAGGCAACTGCAATGTATATATATATATATAAATATATATAAAAAAAAAAAGACTGATGTACCAGCCCTAAAAAGGGCTTTTTGGGGTGCTGTCAGGACACTATCCTTACAGCAGATGAGTCTGTGGACACAGAACACTGCCCTAGCTAACGCTTTCCCTATTGAATCAGCAGCAGCAGCACTGTCCCTCCTCTCTCTAAGAATGCAGCTTCCGAATGAATCTAAAATGGATGCTGTCCAGGAGGTGGGAGGGTCTGGGAGGGTCTGCTGCTGATTGGCTGGAATGTGTCTGCTGACTGTGAGGTACAGGGTCAAAGTTTGCTCAATGGTGATGTATAGGGGCGGACAGAACATTGCATATGTTCGCCCACCGTGGTGAACGCGAACAAGCTATGTTCGCCAGAAACTGTTCGCCGGCGAATAGTTCGGGACATCACTAGTGGAGACCACAGAGTAGTGATGTTGCAGCACCATGAGGAGACCACAAAGTGGCCCAGAGACAAAGTTGTGAGTTGGCAGCAGCATGAGGAGACCACAGAGTGGCAAGGTGACATAGCGTGGAGGTGGCAACAGCAGCATGAGGAGACCTGAGTGGTGAGGTGGCAGCAGCATCAGGAGACCACAGAGTGACCCAGTGACAAAGTGGGGAGGTGGGTGGCAATAACAGTACTTGCTGACGATGGTGGGTGTAAGAAGGAACACTTGGCATCAGATGTGTGGCATCAGGCAGGTGGCAGCATCAAAATAATAGCTGAGGCAGGTACCCAGAAGAAACCGGTCTCTTTTGTCAAGGTTTGGGTGAGGCAGCATGGATGATCTAATCTGATGCATCAGGCATAGGTGGGTGGAAATCCTGGCTTATCCACGCCTGATTCATTTTCACAAAGGTCAGTCTCTCGACATTTTGGGTGGGCAGGTGAGTTCTCCTTGGGGTAACTTTGGCCCCTGCCGCACTAAACACCCGCTCTGATGCCACACTACTGGCCGGGCAGGACAGCTTTTCCAGGGCAAACTCGGCCAGTTGCAGCCACAAATCCAGTTTGGCTACCCAGTAGTCCAGCGGATCTTCAATGTGGGGTGACATGGTGCTGTCCAAGTATGCCACCACCTGCTGGTTCAGGTTCTGCTCCAGGTTTAGCTGCTGCTGCTGCTGGTGAGTAGTTTCTTCAATAGGCAGACGAAGAAAGCTGCTCATCAGTGACTCTAGACTCAAACTGCTGCTGATGGACCTGGTACTGCTCCCCCTTTCCCCACAGCAGCCATGGTAGTGGAACAAGAAGGCAGAGGGCCTCCCTGGTCAGACCTGTGAGAGGATGGACTATGATGCAGATAGGTAGCAGCCAACTGACTACATAGGATGTCTCTATAGTAGTTCAGTTTGTCCTCCCTCTCAGCGGGTGTAAAAAAGGCCCCCATTTTGGACCGGTAGCGAGGGTCCAACAAGGTAGAGAGCCAGATGTCATCCCTCTGCCGAATGGTGACAATTCAGCTGTCACTGCCCAACCAAGTCAGCATGCAGTGGCCCATTAGCGCAAGTGACTCGGAGGGACTCCCTGCCTCCATCTCCACTGCATACTGCCACGGTGTGCCTGGTGATCTGCGTCGCCTTCCTCTTGCTCCTCCGGCAGCTCCTCCTCTCCTGTCACCTGTGTAGAAAGACCACCCATTTTGCTACACATTACTTGTGCTCTAATGTCCTCCTCTTCCTCCAGTTCAGCCCCCACATGGCTCATTTGGCCGCGAGATGTAGGCGCCACGTCTCCAGTCCCCTGACCAGACAGATTTACCAGCATCTGTTCCAGTATATGAAGCAGTGGAATTACGTAGTTCATCCCAAAGTCGTGGCGACTGACAAATAACGTGACATCCTCAAAGGGCCTTAGTAAAAGGCAAGTGTCACGCATGAGCTGCCACTGGCTGACATCGAAGTTACACAGGAAAGTACTCCTGTCTGCTTGGATCATCAAGAAATCGTTTATGGCCTTTCTCTGTTCGTATAGTCGGTCCTACATATGGAGGGTGGAATTCCAATGGGTGGAAACGTTGCATATCAGCCTGTTGGGGGAACGCTGTTCTGCTGCTGAAGCTCACGGAGGTTGTGCTTGGCGGTGTATGAGTGGCTGAAGTACATGCAAAGTTTCCTGGCCATTTTTAGGATGTCTTGCAGATGGGTGGAAGATTATAGGAACCGCTTAACAACCAGATTGAACACGTGCACCATGCAGGGTACATGGCTCAGCCCTCCTTGACACAGCGCCGACACCATGTTCTTCCCGCTGTCGGTCACCATGGTTCCGATTTTGAGTTGTCGCAGAGAAAGCCAGGATTAAATTTCTTGATGAAGGACACGGAGCAGTTCCTCCACTGTGTTACTCCGTTCGCCCAGGCAAACGAGGTGTAGAACAGCATGATACCACCGTGCCCTGCACATTCGGTATGCTGGAGGGGCACTGTGAATTGTCCCTGCAGTGGAGGCTGAGGACACAGTGGTGGATGAGGAGGCAGAGGCAGACTTTGCTGCAGGATCAACGGCGTTAGAACGTGGAGGCAGAAGCGGCGTCATCTGGCCAAATTGTTGGTGTGGCTGGGCAGAAACCACATTCACCCAGTCGGCCGTAAAGAACATGTATTGTCCCTGACCGTAGCTACTGCTCCACACATCGGCGCTGCTGTGCACTTTGGCAGACACCGACAGACTCAAGGACTGGCCCACCTTCTGTTCTACATATTTGTACAGGGCAAGTACTGCCTTTTTCGCAAAGAAATGACGGCTTGGGACTCTCCACCTCGGCTTGGTACAAGCAATCATTTCTATGAAAGGTGCAGAGTCCACCAATTGAAAAGGGAGGGACTGCAGTACCAGCAACTTGGCCAGGAGCACGTTCAGCTTCTGCGCCATAGGATGACCACAAGCATATTGCTGTCTCTTGGCAATCGTTTCAGTGATCGACTGCTGACTAAATGACTGACGAGTTGTAGGAGGACAAGGAGCAGGAGCATCAGGACCAGCAGATGATGGGAAGGACAGACAGGTCCCTTCGGTTGAGGTGGTGGAGCCTTGACTGCCTGAAATCGGGTGCGTGCCACTGGGTGATGCAGCAGTTGCTGCCGCAGGCTGGACCACCACATCGAAGCCAAGGTTCTTCCAGGCCACTTTATAGTGACGCTGCATATGTTGACTCAGGGCCGTGGTGCGAACATTGGCACCCTGGCCATGCATCACCTTCTGCCCACCGATTCGACAAATGGCCATGTTCACCTCCTTCAGCGGCTTAACAAGAAACTGACACACCGCCGAGTAGGTGATTTTAACCCCAACACTCCGCACTGACTGACTGCTACGGCCGCTGCCTCCCTGAACCCCTGCACCACTACTTTCCATGGAGGTAGGCTCCTGCAAAGTAAGTGGTCTACCCTGGGCATGTTTGGCTCCCGACCTTCCACTTCTGCCACCCTGCTGACTCCTGGCCACACTACCGACTTGTTGGCTCCATGGCTCCCTCAGGCGCAAGCTGCCACCATCTTCTCCCGATGATGATGAAGCCCCTTCATCACCCGGCTCCCAATTGCGATTGACTACATCATCATCGAGTACTGTCTGCATGTCACTGATGTCCCCCTCAACAGTCTCTGAGCCAGGAGCCTGACAGCTCGCAACACCAGCTTCTACACATCTTTCCTAATCACTACTTACCAGCCTACAAGAGGAAGCGGCAGATGTCTCATCCAGATCTTGGCTGGGCAGTAGCTGCTGACTGTCCTCTTGTAGCTCATCCTCGCTATATAGTGGAGTTGAGCCAACAGCATATAATACTTGTTTGGCTGAGGGAACAGAAAAGCACAGAGGCAGGTTGAGGACAGCTGAGGGCACAGGGCCTGCTCCCGGGCCATGCCAACTAAGGGTTGGGTCTGACGAACCCACCGACTCTTGGCTGGTAGTGTCTGATGTCACTTGGGACGAAGTGGAACCCCGAGTCAACCATTCAAGCACTGCTGGGTTGCTGGTCAAGACACGAACGCTAGATGACACCGGGAGCTCAGGCCTCTCAAAGTGACCCCTGCTGCCATGCCCCCTTACTCTGCTGTGACCTGTGCCTGCGCCAGAAACATTTAGGACTCTGCCCCTCCCCTGTGCAGGGCCTAGCACTTCTCTGTCTGACATACTGTTAGATCAAATAAATAAATAAAGAGGAAATTAAAACACCAAAAAAGTCTGTAATTTTGTCACTTAACTGCACACCGGCTAATAAGCCCTTCTTTTCCCACTAATATACCACAAAAAAGGCTTTAGAACATATAACTGCACCGCTGAACTGCAAATAAGCCCTTTTTTAAGTTTAAAATGCTTTATAACATATACAGTGGATATAAAAAGTCTACACATCCCTGTTAAAATGTCAGGTTTCTGTGATGTAAAAAAATGAGACAAAGATAAATCATTTCAGAACTTTTTCCACCTTGAATGTGACCTATAAACTGTACCACTCAATTGAAAAACAAACTGAAATCTTTTAGGTGAAGGAAAAAAATTTAAAACTAAAATAATGTGGTTGAATAAGTGTGCACACCCTCATATAACTGGGGATGTAGCTGTGTTCAGAATTAAGCAACCACATTCAAAATCATGTTAAATAGGAGTCAGCATACACCTGCCATCATTTAAAGTGCCTCTGATTAACCCCAAATAAAGTTCAGCTGCTCTAGTTGGTCTTTCCTGAAATTTTCTTAGTCGCATCCCACAGCAAAAGCCAGGGTCCACAGAGAGCTTCCAAAGCATCAGAGGGATCTCATTGTTAAAATGTATCAGTCAGGAGAAGGGTACACAAGAATTTCTAAGGCATTAGATATACCATGGAACACAGTGAAGACAGTCATCATCAAGTGGAGAAAATATGGCACAACAGTGACATTACCAAGAACTGGACGTCCCTCCAGAATTTATGAAAAGATGAGAAGAAAACAACATTAAATGAGCTGCAGGAATATCTGGCAAGTACTGGCTGTGTGGTACATGTGACAACAATCTCCCGTATTCTTCGTAGAGTGGCAAGACAAAAGCCTTTTCTTACGAAGAAAAACATCCAAGCCAGGCTACATTTTGCAAAATTACATCTGAAGTCTCCCAAAAGCATGTGGGAAAAGGTGTTATGGTCTGATGAAACCAAGGTTGAACTTTTTGGTCATAATTCCAAAAGAATTGGAATTCCGCCAGACGCGTTAAGGGATGGGTTCCACTGAGGAAGAGATAAGGTATCTCGAAACGCGTATGGGCGGAATACCTGTGCGTTAAATCGACTACACATTATACATGGCCATGTATTAGATCTTATTATCAAGGAGCAAAATATCGCTTCACTTACGAAACTTACAGATGTACCAAGTCTCACGAGAATTGGGACGAGATCCCGAAAGACGCTGTAAAACTAAACCAACATTGCTGGAGCGTGGTGTGAGCGGTAGGACGCCACTGAAAAAATCTCTACATGCAGAAAAAAGCTCTTTGATCAGCGCAACGTATCGTGAGTAACAAATGTGTATATCCACTCTCTTAAAGCGGGTAAAACCGATTGACTATGAAAGCTTGAAACTAAGGCGAAATTGTGTCCTCTATACATAAAGATTAGAGGTCCTACGCATACAGATTGACATTAGACATTTGCTACTGGGACTTATGATATATTCGATTTTATATATTCGATTTATTTTATATTCAATATATTGTATACTGTATTTTATATATTAGATGTATAGTACCTAGGTACAATGTGATTTATTAATTTGTGTGGTTCCACATTGCTCTCAGAATAATTTGAGTGCCGGTCCAACTTTCTATATCTAATAACATCCACACAAGTAAGCCCCCATGCACACGACTGTAGGTATTTCACGGATCTGCAAAATACAGGTGACCCATTGACCATTTTTTTGGACCCACTGAGGGTTTCAAAGGACATGTTTTATCTATTTGAGAAATAGACATACAGATCCGGAAAGCACACGGATGATCTGTGTGCTTCGCTCAGAAGATAAAACATGTCCTATTCTTGGCCCCAAAATATGGTCTACGGACCCCCAAAAATTTAATATAACATGGGCGTCACAAGGACATCATCCTTTATTTTGTGGATCTGTGCTTTGCAGAACGCAAAATAAATATGATTATGTGCATAGAGCCTAACTCTTACGGTATACATAATACACTTATGATATACATCAGGCATGCTCAACCTCCGGCCCTCCAGCTGTTGCAAAACTACAACTCCAAGCATGCCCAAACAGCCTACTGCTATCAGCCTACAGCAGGGCATTGTGGGAGTTGTAGTTTTACAACAGCTGGAGGGCCGCAGGTTGATCATGCCTGGTATACATAATGTCAATATATGCTACATCCAAATAACAGATAAATACAATCAAAATCTCCTCTACTAGTTAAAGGGCATCTGTCAGCAGATTTGTCCCTATGAAACTGGCTGACCTGACCTTGAAGGCATCTGTGTTGATCCCATGTTTATGTGTGCCTGAGAAAAATAATCTTTTAATATATGCAAATGAGCCTTCAGGAACAGTGGTGGTGTTGCCATTACACCTAGATATTCAGCAATTTAGACAGCACTCCGAAATTTGCTTAGATGATTTTTATTTGCTTAGCCAGACATGGTGGTTCCTTAGACAATGTTGCGGGCAGAGAGAATGCTCTTCATCAGGCTGATGTGTAAAATATAAATAAAACATATTTGTAGTCCCATTTCATCCATGGGACAGATACATTTATTTGACATCTCTGATAGTCGAGAATTGGAAATATCAGGATCCGACACAATACATTTGAATGTGGGAGAGAGCGACTTAACCCTGGGGGGTGAAATGAGTTGTGCCTTAAAAGACTATTCCTGTCTGTAGGTTTGGTGTAGAGGTCTGTATGTAAGGTGTTGTCTCTTACCTTGAGGAGAACATCCAAAAAGGAAATTTCAGTATTGCTGCAATCCAAGGAGAGAGAGATGGAGTCTGTGGGCGAGTCAATGGTTTTGTGAAATGTGTGCAGATCTTCTAATGGGCCCTGCCAAATACAGAAGACGTCATCTATATATCTATACCAGCATTTGACATATTGACTGAACATCTCGTTGGTGTACACGATACAGTTCTCAAAATGGTTCATATACAGAACTGCAAAAGTGGGTGCCACATTACGAACCATGGCTGTCCCAGAGGTCTGAAGGTAAAATTGGTCTTCAAAAAGAAAATAATTATTTTTTAACACAAATGATAATAAAGACACAATAAATTCTTGTTCTGGAGTAGAGAATTCGGCTTCTCGTTGGATAATTTCCCTGACACACTCAATGCCTTCCTCAGTGGGGATATTAGTATAGAGCAGTGATGGTGAACCTTTTACAGACCGAGTGCCAAAATCCCACAACTTTATCGCAAAGTGCCAACGCGGCAATTTAACCTGAATACTACTATCCAATATAGTATATCTTCCATGTCAGTGGCGTAACTACCAGGGAAGCAGGGGAAGCGGCTGCTTCGAGGCCCGGGCTGACAAGGGGCCCGGCCCCCGGCAGCGTGCCCTGTCTATCCTTGCAGAGCTAAACATATGGGGATCCCTCAGCTCTGCACCCCCATTTCCCAGTATACCAGACATATGGGCTCTGCGCCCTGCAGCTCAGTGTAGATGCCAGATCCTTCTAAGCTACAGGACCTTTGATGATGTCATGACCATGTGACCGGTCATGTGGGTGGGAGGAGCCAGGCTGTGGGCTGGTAGCGCCTTTATGATCCTCATCTGCTCCTGACTTTGGCTTGAACTGTTGAACATATGAGGTTAGCACCCTAGCACTTACAATTCCGGGTACTTAGGGGTTAATGCAGGGATGATGTGTATGGCCTCATTCACACATTGCAGATTTAGTCAAATCTGCAAACAAGATGTACAGCGAGCTTATAGCATAGCTGTGTGTGGGGTGCATGTAGCAGAGCTGAGGGTGCTTCATGTGTATAATGCAGCAAAGATAGTAGTATAGTGTGAATCCAGCACAGTAGTGTGTGTGGTGTATGTAGCAGAGCTCTATGAGACAGAGGAATGTATAATGTGCACAGCAGAGCTGTGTATGTAAAATGTGCAACACAGTGATATACAATGTGCCACCCAGAGCTGTGTGTGCGCATGTAGTAGAGCTGTGTATGTAAAATGTGCAAAAACCCTGATGCTCTCAAAAAGAGCAAGCAATATAAAACATTGTAGTTTGATACCTTTTACCCCTTAAAGACCAGCCCCATTTTCATTTGTACATTAGCCATAACCTTTTTATTTTTCCATTCACAGTTATATGAGGGCTTATTTTGTGTGGGACAAGATGCATTTTTTAAATGCCGCCAATTAGTTTACCATGTCTTGTATCAGAAAGCAGGAAAAAAATATATTTGTGGGTTAAAAAAAAAACAAAAAAAAAACACACACAATTCCGCCAAGATTTTTGAGGTTTTCACATCACAGCGTTCACTAAAAATGGCGTCTTTATTCTGCGGCTCAATACGATACTAAACTTGTATGGTTTTTATTTGGTTTAATTACTTTTAAAAATTACTTTTCTATATCTCGGTCTATGTGAGGGCTTGTTTTTGTTTAACGATCAGTAGTTTTCTGGGGGTGCGGGTTCCGACAGAGAGGGCTCTGAGTGCCGCCTCTGGCACCAGTGCCATAGGTTCGCCACCACTGGTATAGAGGCTGGCAACATCCATGGTAACAAGAAGGATATCATCACCTTCCAGTTTCAGGCATTGGATTTTATTCAAGAAGTCAGTAGTGTCTTGAATGTAGGACTCACCTTTTTGGCATATGGTCTTAAAAGGTTATCTAACATTTTAGCCGCTGGTTGAAAAATGGAATCACAACCAGAGAATATGGGCCTGCCTGGGGAGGTGATCTTTGTTCTTGTGAATCTTCGGTAGTGCATAGATTACAGGGATACGAGGGTATATGGGGATAAGGTAGTCAGCTGCTTTTTTATTTATAATGCCATTTCCTAGAGCTTTCTCCACTATGGCAGAAAGTTCCTTAGAACAATCTCTAGTGGGGTCGTAGTCTATAGGTAAGTAGACCCTTCGATCCGCAAGTTGCCGAAGGATCTCCAGTCTATAGTCCGCTTTGTTCATCACCACAATCCCCGAGCCTTAATCAGCCGGCTTGATGATTGTGTCTTTGTTGTTACATACAGTACAGAGCAAAAGTTTGGACACACCTTCTCATTCAAAGAGTTTTCTTTATTTTCATGACTATGAAAATTGTAGCTTCACACTGAAGGCATCAAAACTATGAATTAACACATGTGGAATTATATACATAACAAAAAAGTGTGAAACAACTGAAAATATGTCATATTCTAGGTTCTTCAAAGTAGCAACCTTTTGCTTTGATTACTGCTTTGCACACTCT